>NC_138768.1:472257080-472729153 GCF_965119305.1 Pelophylax lessonae | reverse complement strand
CTGCGATGGCCGCACGGCGCCCCTTTTGCCCATGGCGCCCTGTGCGGCCGCACAGCTCGCACACCCCAAAGGCCCGGCCCTGCTCCCAACCAAGGAGAGTCACAAGCGTACATAGACATTTTTTCTGGTAAGAGGCTGATTTTGTTTTTTTTCACTGAAAGTTAAGAGCACAGGTTTTGCAATTTTGTTTCACTGGATCTATTTTGGATATTATTTTGCACTTACCTTCATCTGCCGGGTAAGGGGGAAATCCACAAGGTGGTGGGAGTCTGCACCTATTTGGAATAGGTCCTGTTTGATTCCTGCACCTTTGAAAATATATTCATCTTGTTTTGTCACATATTTCAAGATTCACAATATTTTGGACTTTCATTTCATACACTGTTCCATTATTGGAATATATTGTATATTGCTTTATATACGATTTAGTGCACCATATATTTAATTTATCACAGATTCATTTATTTTTGTCCTGGTTGCAGCTTTTTTACATATCAGCATCAGCAGCCAGCAGCGCACCCTTAGGCCCCTTTCACACATGCTGTCCGTTTGTCCGTTTTTCATCCATCCGTTGACGGATGAAAAACGGACATCAATGTATCTCTATGTAAAAACGGATGACAATGGATGATCATCAGTTAACATCAGTTTTCATCCGCTTCCGTCAATGTCCGTTTTTTTGAACGTATGAATGTCCTACTTTTCATCCTTCAAAAAAACGGATCGGACGAAAAACGGATGACAACGGATGAAAAACGGATGACAACGGATGAAAAACGGATGACAACGGATGAAAAACAGATAACTGACGAAAAACGGATGAAAAATGGATAACAACTGATGAAAAACGGATGAAAAACGGATAACAACTGACGAAAAACGGATGAAAAACGGATAACAACTGATGAAAAACTGATGAAAAACGGATGACAACTGATGAAAAACGGATGAAAAACTGATACATTTTGACGTGACTGAACTGATGAACTGAACGGACCGTATGTGTGAAAGGGGCCTCAGGCCCCTTTCACACATGCTGTCCGTTTGTCCGTTTTTCATCCATCCGTTGACGGATGAAAAACGGACATCAATGCATCTCTATGTAAAAACGGATGACAACTGATGATCATCAGTTAACATCCGTTTTCATCCACTTCCGTCAATGTCCGTTTTTTTGAACGGATGAATGCCCTATTTTTCATCCGTCAAAAAAACGGATCGGACGAAAAACGGATGACAACGGATGAAAAACGGATGTCAACTGATGACAACGGATGAAAAACGGATGTCAACTGATGACAACGGATGACAAAGGATGAAAAACGGACGACAACGGATGAAAAAACGGATAAAAAACGAATAACAACTGATGAAAAACGGATGAAAAACGGATAACAACTGACGAAAAACGGATGACAACTGACGAAAAACGGATGAAAAACGGATGAAAAAACGGATGAAAAACTGATACATTTGACGTGACTGAACTGATGAACTGAATGGACCGTATGTGTGAAAGGGGCCTTAATATTCACATTTATTTCTCCACAGCTTATTCCCTGCAGTGTGCATAAAGCAGTCATTTTTGGAAGTTACGCATTTTCTTTTCATCCTCAACTTGTTAGGGCAACTAAAAGATCTCAAAGGCCAGTAGGCCACATTCAAGTATTTCTTATGCAACAACAAAAGTGATTAGAGCAAAACATTGAGCTTAAACAAAAGCAGATCAAATATGCCCCTTTAAAGCATCCCTACCCTCTCTTCCCTGCTTGTGTTTTTTTTCTCCACAGCTTATTCCCTTCTTAAATATATTTATATGACTGCTTAATGCATACCAGTTTAAGTTAGAAATCTTTGGTTTATCCTCAAAAGTAGTTGGTTTTCAAAATTGGAACTAGTCAGTCTCGCTCTTCTAGGGCTAAAGACTAATCCTGCAATACTAAAAAGCCTCTCGCAGGCTGCTGATGCTGGAAGAGGTGTGTTTAACTTAACAGACAACTTGCACACAGCTGGAAAAGACTTGAGCAAGTCCATGTTATCTGCTGAACATGACAAGTACGCATCTAGCTGTTTGGCACTGTCTTGTGCCTTCGAACCCTGCATGCCAGAAAAGAAGTCGTCTTCATCAGATGAGCTGGACCTGTTGACCTCTGTACAGTGCAACGAGGGGTCTTCAATACTTCGTTTGATATATTCCATTCCTGAAATATAAGAGTGTGTTAGCTTAGCTAGCTGTTCATTTTATTCAATTGTATATGGTAGAAAATTAGACTATTAGTCAAAATAATGAAATCAAAGTGCTGACAACAAAGCATCTCAACTTGTCTGCATCAAGTGGTCTACTCTTCGCGCACTCCTCCTCATGAATGAGATGCATGGTTGGTTGTATGAAGTTAGGCCTAAGGGGTTTTGCAAGTAATTGCAGAGAAGTACTAAAGCAGAATACATGAAGGATCTTTGGTTATGGGGTTTCTTGCTTAAGTTTGATTTATATAGAATTATTGTGGAACTTATACAATAATAAGAGTTTCAACCCATGAAAGTAAACACAGATTTGACATGATGACATTGTCGGTAGATGATTTTAATGGAAATAATAGTGGCGACTTTATAATTCAAATAATTCCCTTAAACAAAAAGCCTTTTGCAGCATTTACAGCCTGGTGGCAGACCTTAGACAGGAAGGCTTGGCTGCCAGTGCCATGATACTGCTATGCTAAAGAGGAAGTCTCCCATACTACCACATCATTTCTCACTCTAACATCATAATGCCCTGGTATGTTTGCAATATCTTCTATGCAGGACAAGCTCATGTGTGTTTGTTTTCATATAAAAAAAAAAAAATTAAAAGTAATCCCGCAATATTTGAGCTGTACTGCTGTATGGTATGTGAATTTGTGATTGCACAAAAAATACACAATAATTCACCCATACTACACTATATATCTTACCCATTTTGATAGTCTCATCCTCCTGTGTCCAATTTGTCCTGAATTTTGGAAGCAGAATAGCAGCGGCCACCAGCTCTGGGTCTTCCATCATAGGGCCAAAGCGATTCTGAATGCCCACCTGCAAGGCATCCACAAGCGGCTTGCAATACTTCAGAGGCATCTTGATCCTGTTCAGCTTGATTTTCAGGAGCTTGACGGTTGGGAGCAGCCACCCCATCTGGACATTGGTTTCAGCTTGCAAAATGTTAGTTGCTTGGGCGACTGGAGACATGACAGCAGAATACTCAGACAAGAATGCAAGTTCAGCTGGATTAAACCTATGAAGAAGACAAGAACATATAAACAATAAGAAACAAAAAACAGCATTGCTACATGATTGGATGTGGTGATTATCATGCAATGAATTTGGTACATCGTTCAATGTTAACCATTCAATTAAATGTTGTACAAGTAGACAATATGGACCAGAATTGAGTTTGAACAGAAAGAGTACCATAAACCATTTTTAAACTTACATTGGAACCTTCAAATCTGTGCAGAAAACTCTCATTGTTGCCTCTCCCTTTTCTTTCACTATCCTGAGCAGTCTCTCCACAGCCATGAAGACAGAGTTCCACCTTGTTGCATTTGGTCGCACGAGCTGGAGGGAGCAAGCATCTTCCACAATTTCAGCTGCTGTTGAGGATCTTGAACACTTATTCCAAAGTGCATTGCACTTGGCAAATGTTGAGTAGTATAATTTCTTGTACGCCTCATTGGACACTGCTTTGCTGGCATCGGCAGTGGCTATTAGGTTAAGAATGTGGCATGCACACCGCTGGTGCTTTGGGAGCTGGAACTCAAAACCATCATCCTCATCCAAAAGTGAAGATACATCGACAAACTCGACCTCCTCCTCATCTTTGTCTGCTTCTTCCTCCTCCTCCTCCTCCACCTCAACTAGAGCACCAGCATTTCCATCTTCACCGAAGAGTTTGAAGGCTTTAATGAAGTTGGAGCCATTGTCCGTGGTTGTTCTGACTATCTTCCCTCGAATGTCATACTCAGCATGGATATCATTAAGTGCATTTGCCAGAAGGTCGAAAGTGTGAGAGCCTCTTAATCTTTTACAGGCCAGGGCCACTGAGCACCTTTTTAAACTTTCCGGGTCCAGCCAGTGAGCTGTGACCCCAATGAAACTACGCCGCCTGGCTGACCAGCAGTCAGTGGTTGTCGCGATGTGGTCAACAGTTTGCATGGCCTCAATAATCTTGATCTTCATCTGTTTGGCAGCATCATCAATCATAGATGTGAGTGTGATTCTTGTCATTATTTTGGTATTTGGTACCAGGTCTAACACAAAATCGCGGAAAGCTGCTTGCTCTACAATGTTGAAAGGCTGAAGTCCTCGGACAACATACTTCATGATTGCCTTGTCAATGGATCTCTGAGGCATTGTGCTCCAGCTACCCATTAATGTCGGCTGCTTGATGGAAGGGGAGGGAATCACAGTCTTCTTCTTTCGCTTTGCAGATGTGAGTTCCTCGTATCTATTCAAGTGGCAGTCATGCTTGCTCTGAAAAGAGACCAAAAAATATATTGTTTTACCTTCACAGAATTATAAAGTTTTACGTGACTGAGCAACATAGCTAGGTGAGTGTATAACCCACACTATTAATAAAAAGCAAAAATAATTCAATTAAAGTCAGTTATACTTATCCACCATAATTCTATATACAAAAAACTAAGCAAGAAACCCCCATAAGCAAAGATCCTTCATGGATTCTGCTTTAGTACTTCTCTGCATTCTTGCTGCAAAACCCTGTAGGCCTAACACTTGATACAACAAGCATGGTTCATGATGAGAAACATGAGTGCGCGAAGAAGACCACTTGAGATGCATGCAGAGCAGACAAGTTGAGATGCTTTGTTTGTTGTCAGTCAGCACTCAGCACTTTGATTTCATCACCAAAAGTTTATTTTGACTAATAGTCTAATTTTCTACCATATAATTGAATAAAATTAACAGCTAGCCAACTTACTTTGCACTTTTTTTCCTGTTTTCACCTCACTCCAGTCTAAACTAGGCTAAAATATTTTTTAGGGAATTTTTCTACACATTGTCATATATAATTTTATATATAATTTTATAAATAACCTGAAATTACTGCAGTACACCAAGTTAAATCCTAGTACTAATTGGGGTGTCATAATGACAAATACCCAATAAAGAAGTACCTAGGTCCTAAAATCAATTGTAGAAAGGAAAAGGGAGGAGGAGGCATGAGGACTTTCTGGGTACACTAAGGCTACATTATGTTAAAAAATCATATAAGTTTATTTGGTCACTCTCACTCACAACAATATATTAAGAAAGTTCAGAAAGAGTAAGTAAGACACAAACAAGGTGTCTAAAAACAACACATATGAAGGAATACTCTCATGATACCACAAGGACACAGTGCCTAATGTGTAGATTTCTTGCCCAACATGTTTCGCGGTATCTTGTCCACTTCGTATAGGGGTCTTATGTTAACAGAGAGTTCCTAAACATCTAAAGAGAGAGCTAGTTGCATAATGCATTCAAATAAATCTATCAAAGAAATAGATAAGTTAGAGAAAAATAATATAACAACAATATATCAAAAAGCCACTCACCAAAAGAAGGTCAGGCATCAAGCATGCATAGCACTGCTATGCTTGACGCCTTTACATTACCTCTCTGACCTTCTTTTGGTCAGTGGCTTTTTGATTTGTTCTTATATTATTTTTCTAACTTATCTATTTCTTTGATAGATAGATTTATTTATAGCAGCAATAACATGACATCATTTATACATACATAGCTGGTGATGACATTCCTGCGAAGGAAGGTGGCCCCACGACGACGACTTAGCCAAGAAGATGGTCCAGGCCGGGAAGGAGGGGGAGGCAACCACCAAAACTGAGCGGAAACGCCTCCTAGACGGACATGGGAGTCCTATGTTGGAGTAAGAAATGGACAAATGGCAGTCAGAAAGTAACTAAGCATATTGGAAAAGTGTTACTAAATATGCATTTAATCGATTCAAAACATATATATTAAAATGTGCAGTGCTGCACAGTCTGCACTCTGCAGACATCAAACAATTGTAAAATTAAAAGGGAATAAGGGATATAAGGACCAGGACCAGGAGAGAGAGAACTTTCCTCCATATTGTAAAAATAAATAGAAAGATATGTTCATCATGATCATTATGTTTGCCTCGCATCCCTTGCTAAACAAAAGCAGGTGCAAGCAGAAAAATATATGTATATATATATTATTTTTACACACACAGTAAAAAAGTACTGTTATATAATAATATCAGCAGACAGTCCAGTCAGCAGCACTCAGTCAGACTCAGACTCAGCACACTGCAGACAAAGAGACTCACCAGGGCAGGGAAGGAAGGGGGGATGGTAAAGAGAGCCAAAGAGAGGTGCCTCAAAAAAAAACTGGTCAATTAGAAAAGGAAGACCAGCAGCAGGTCACAAACAGAAACACACACTGTGGAAGCCACGGACGGCCCGGACGGGACCACATGGTCAGACTACCATGCTGGGCTCACTGCAAAGAAAAGAGAGTCATATAAAAGTTAATTAAATGAGCCACAAGAAAGAGAGTGCCTGACATCATGATAGATAGGATAGCAAGAGTGTGGACCCCGTCACCCCGAATGCATTTTTTACCAAGTAGTTTAACCTCCTCAGTCCCGTCCTGGGCCGTCCGTGGAGCCTGCTGTGCTAATGTCTGTGTAGTCATGGCTGAGGCTGGCTGACAGGCATCTGCCGACATTTTATAGGACTCCGAGTCCTGTCCGGCCGCTCACGCCCATCGGCGTGTGACGCGGCCGGACCCGGACCCATAATGCGCATGCGCAGATGGCTAGCGCAGCTGACTGTCTGTACGACGGCAGGCGGGGAGGCAGATGATGGACATCTCCACACCCCCCACCCAGCCAATCAGCACCCGGAAATTCGGAATGGAGAGCCATTCCGGCCGGGTTATTATGGTTATGGGCGCATCTGACCAGTCACACTCACCAGCGCTGCGTAACGTAACCATATAGCAGCCATGATGGAAAGGGGAAACAAGACACAAGACAGTACTTAACTTAATAACTAGTTACTTAACATATATTTTTCTGCTTGCACCTGTTTTGTTTAACAAGGGATGATCAACTGCAAATAGAGGCAAATGAATTGAATATGAATATATATCATGAACATATCTTTCTATTTTGGAGGAAAGTTCTCTTTCTCTCCTGGTCCTGGACTGGTCCTATGATCCCTTAACATTACAAGTTTGATACACTTTAATATAGGTGTTTTAATTATTAAATCATTAAATGCAACACATTTCCAATATTATGCTTTAGTTACTGTACCGTCCATTTCAGTCCAACATACATAGGACCATCAAGCTATAATGATGACAGTATAAATAAAATAAATGATGTTATGCTATGCTTTACTTTACATTACCAGGCTGAACGGCTCTGACCTTCTTTTTGGTCAGTGGCTTTTTTGATATATTGCTCTCTTATATTATTTTTCTAACTTATCTATATTCCTTTGATAGATCTTTGCTTTGAATGCAAGCTCTCTGTTTAGATGTTTAGGAAGGACGTAGGAGGAAAAAGTCTCTGTTAACATGATAAGACCCCTTGGCCCTTACGAAGCGGAAGCGGAGAAGATACCGCGAAACATGTTGGGCAATGCCAATGCCAATAGGCAGCAACAGGGCAAGAAATCTACACATAGGCACTCCACTGTGTGTCCCTTTGTGGTAGTCATGATGAAAGTATTCCATTCCTTCATTTATCTGTGTTGTTTTTAGACGCCTTGTTGTTTGTGTCTTTATATATGAACTTTTTTAATGTGACCAAAAAAACTTGTATGATTTTTTTAACATAATGTAAGATTAAATCTTACTGGATGGGTCAAAAACACGATTCAACGCTGCGTCATAGCCTTTATGAAATTTATGACAGCTAGTTAACGCGTTAACGTTAAGCATGTAGCTAACTCGCTAATCGCTACGCTAAAGGGCTTACAGTTACAGCTGATAGCTCAAGCTGGTGTGATTTTGATATTTGTAAAAAATTGTAACTTACCTTGATATGTTTCTTCAAATTCGACGGTGAATTTTTGAAGGCCAGTATTTCACAACCTTTCGGGCGGCAGAGTAAGCACCTCATTCTATATGACTTGTCTTTCACACCGACATATGAGAACATCGACTCTAAGTAGGGCCAGGGGTGGTCTCCTTCATGAGCTTCCTCACTCTCACAGCCAGGCAGATCACTTGAAGTTGAAGGGCCAGGGGTGGAAGGTGGTGTTTTTGGTTCGTCCATCTTTTCAGCTGAGGCAGAATGAGCATGCGCAGTCTAATCACGGAATCCGCGGATTGATTTGATTCGCTTGATGATTGATGATGATGTGCCAGGCCAGCTTCACAATCACAAACCTTAACCTACAACGCTTAAAAAGTGAAAAATGCATCAAAAACTACTAACAAAGTGGCTGTGCTAAAAATGCTAATAAAGTACCTGCAAATGCAATTATATAATAATAATATATATTCTTCTTGTATTCAAAATCAGATTAATCGTCCACAGTATCAAAAATAAAGTGACATGTCTGTGCTAAATGCAGTGCAAATTATTCCCACAATGTAAATTTAATTCATATAAAATATATTATATGACAATACCACAATAAAATAAGTTGTGATTGTGAATAAGTTAGGTGCAAGATTAAGTGTGTAAACTAAACTTTATAACGAAAAGTCCATAACTGAATTCCAGTGTGCAATCTAAGAAGTGCTGTCACTTGCTGTCAGATGCTTCCACCTTTCTTCTGTGATCTGCTCAAGTAAAGTGGTGGACTGGATAGCCTCTCTCAGTCTCACCTTAGGAGCAGCACTGGCACTGCACTGGTTCAAAAACCTGTCTATATATATTATTTTCATTATAAGAACTTGTCAGAACATGCTTCCACCACCTGTCCTGAGTCCTGACTCCTTCACACTAGTGCTCATTTGCTTTGCTCAAGTCAAGTGCCTGTGCCACTGCCAGTGGCCACTGCAGTGCGGGCACAGCCGCACAGGCAGAGGCAGGCCGCAGGAAGCACAGGCACCAGTCCACCTCACCCACACACACAACAACACTTATGGTCCAGGTGAGTCCATGGACCATGGATGATCGGATAAATAATCATCATAGCCATCACCGTCATCTTGGTTCAAAAAAGCCACCCAGCCGCCCATGACCCGGGCCGGCCCAGGCCGTGCCAGTGTGTGTGTGTATATTAATATAATATATATATTTTATATTGATATTTGATTCTCAAATGGCACATTGCCATGGTGGCAGATGGCAAGGATTAGGCCCTCTCAGTCTCTCCACGGTCCACCTCACTCACCTCACCTCATAGAAGAAGAAGATGAGAGAGATGCCAAAGAAAATGCTCCGAGTCCTGCTCCCGCGTCACAACTCCTCTCAGACTCAGTAAGGGCCCTAAGGGGTGGAGTCTGAGTGACACATCACGTTTAGAGGCGGAGAGACCTCAAGCGGGAAGTGGCAGCACGGCTCCTCCAGTGCGGTCTCTTAACTTGATGAGCATGATGACGACAGTGATTCCGCGGGCCGCGGCGCGAGCAAAGCTGTGGGATTGATTGAATTGAGTTGTGCTGCCTGCTACACGCTACTACCTACTACTACTACTACTAAATTGTGAGTCAGTATGTATATTTATTTCATTTTTATATATAAAAGCGGACCGGTATTGTTGAGCTGAGCACTACACTAGATCTCCTGGCTGTCACTTTGTCACATGTTGGGAAATCACAGTGGCTCGGCTCCAGAAATGGCGGGTGTCCCCGTCATCCTGCCAGGGCCGCCAAGAAGTTCATCACCTAAAGCAATCTTATCTTACACACTTCAACTTGTTGCACGCACCTGACCTGACCCTAAGTCACCTAACTTATTATTTCATAACTTATTTTATTGTGATTTTATTTTCATATTTTATTTTAATATGAATTGAATTTACTGTTACTACATTGTGGGAATAATTATTTTCAATGCATTTAGGCTTTAGCAATTAGCACTGTTGTTTTTTTGATACTGTGTGGACTCGAAGTGTGGGCAGGGCACACTGGGGGCAACGATGATATTATATCGATTGCACAGGCACTTTATTCGCACAGCCAAGTTGTGTTTGTTAGTAGTTTGTTTCTTGATGCACTTTAAGCGCTGCCGCTGTAGCACCTTTGTTTGTTTCATATTTTCTTTTTATTGGAAAGATTTGGTATAGCAGCTTTTATTATACACTGCCTTTATTTTCGTATGTGCTGATTTACAAATGAATGACATTATACACATTTTTTGGAGCTTTATGCAACCTGCCATCTACTGTTCTGGCAGTGGTAATTTTTTTAAAAGTAACGAGTAACGATGCAGCACAAAAAAAATATATCGGAGTAGAAGTATCGAAATCATCGGAAAAATGTAGTGAAGTAAAAGTAGAAGTAGGAGAAAAAAATTCTACTTTAGGAAAGTACAGATACCGCATTTCGGTACTTAAGTACAGTACTTAAGTAGTTCTACTTCGTTACTATACATCTCTGGATATCAGTCACAGAATTCATTGGTCAGTTGTGGAACATTCTCTAACATTCACAGACCTATTTGATTATAGATCACTTCAGATATCAGTCAGAGCCTTCAGTTGTGAAACATTCTATAGTATTCACAGACCCATTTGTTTAAAGATCACTTCAGATATCAGTCAGAGTGGACAGTTGTGGAACATTCTATAATATTCACAGACCTATTTGATTATAGATCACTTCAGATATCAGTCAGAGTGGTCAGTTGTGGAACATTCTATAATATTCACAGACCCATTTGTTTATAGATCACTTCAGATATCAGTCAGAGTATTTATTGGTCAGTTGTGGAACATTCTATAATATTCACAGACCTATTTGTTTAGAGATCACTTCAGATACCAGTCAGAGTATTCATTGGTCAGTTGTTGAACATTCTGTAATATTCACAGACCTATTTGACTATATCTCACTTCAGATATAAGTTGGAGTGGTCAGTTGTGAAACATTCTATGATATTCACATACATATTGGATTATAGATCACCTCAGATATCAGTCACAGTATTCATTGGTCAGTTGTGGAACATTCTCTAACATTCACAGACCTATTTGATTATAGATCACTTCAGATATCAGTCAGAGTGGTCAGTTGTGGAACATTCTATAACATTCAAAGACCTATTTGATTATAGATCACTTCAGATATCAGTCAGAGTGGTCAGTTGTGGAACATTCTATAATATTGACAGATCTATTTGATTATAGATCACTTCAGATATCAGTCAGAGTGGTCAGTTGTGAAATATTCTATAATATTCACAGACCTATTTGATTTTAGATCACTTCAGATATCAATTAGAGTGGTCAGTCGTGGAACATTCTGTAATATTCACAGACATATCGGATTATAGATCACCTCAGATATCAGTCACAGAATTCATTGGTCAGCTGTGGAACATTCTCTAACATTCACAGACCTATTTGATTATAGATCACTTCAGATATCAATCAGAGTGGTCAGTTGTGGAACATTCTATAATATTCACAGACCTATTTGATTATAGATCACTTCAGATATCAGTCAGAGTGATCAGGTGTGGAACATTCTATAACATTCACAGACCTATTTGATTATAGATCACTTCAGATATCAGTCAGAGTGGTCAGGTGTGGAACATTCTATAACATTCACAGACCTATTTGATTATAGATCACTTCAGATATCAGTCAGAGTGGTCAGGTGTGGAACATTCTATAACATTCACAGACCTATTTGATTATAGATCACTTCAGTTATCAGTCAGAGTGGTCAGATGTGGAACATTCTATAATATTCACAGACATATTTGATTATAGATCACTTCAGATATCAGTCACAGAATTCATTGGTCAGTTGTGGAACATTCTCTAACATTCACAGACCTATTTGATTATAGATCCCTTCAGATATCAGTCAGAATGGACAGTAGTGGAACATTCTATAATATTCACAGACCTATTTGATTATAGATCACTTCAGATATCAATCAGAGTGGTCGGTTGTGGAACATTCTTTAATATTGACAGACCAATTTGATTATAGATCACTTCAGATATCAGTCAGAGTGGTAAGTTGTGGAACATTCTATAATATTCACAGACCTATTTGATTATAGATCACTTCAGATATCAGTCAGAGTGGTCAGTTGTGGAACATTCTATAAAATTCACAGACCTATTTGATTATAGATCACTTCAGATATTAGTCAGAGTATTTATTGGTCAGTTGTGGAACATTCTATAACATTCATAGACCTATTTGTTTAGAGATCACTTCAGATACCAGTCAGAGTATTCATTGGTCAGTTGTTGAACATTCTATAATATTCACATACATATTTGACTATATCTCACTTCAGATATCAGTCAGAGTGGTCAGTTGTGGAACATTCTATAATATTCACATACATATTGGATTATAGATCACCTCAGATATCAGTCACAGTATTCATTGGTCAGTTGTGGAACATTCTCTAACATTCACAGACCTATTTGATTATAGATCACTTCAGATATCAGTCAGAGTGGTCAGTTGTGGAACATTCTATAACATTCAAAGACCTATTTGATTATAGATCACTTCAGATATCAGTCAGAGTGGTCAGTTGTGGAACATTCTATAATATTGACAGATCTATTAGATTATAGATCACTTCAGATATCAGTCAGAGTGGTCAGTTGTGGAACATTCTATAATATTGACAGACCTATTTGATTATAGATCACTTCAGATATCAATTAGAGTGGTCAGTCGTGGCACATTCTATAATTTTCACAGACATATTGGATTACAGATCACCTCAGATATCAGTCACTATTAGTCACAAAATTCATTGGTCAGTTGTGGAACATTCTCTAACATTCACAGACCTATTTGTTTATAGATCACTTCAGATATCAATCAGAGTGGTCAGTCGGGAACATTCTATAATATTCACAGACCTATTTGATTATAGATCACTTCAGATATCAGTCAGAGTAGTCAGGTGTGGAACATTCTATAACATTCACAGACCTATTTGATTACAGATCACTTCAGTTATCAGTCAGAGTGGTCAGATGTGGAACATTCTATAATATTCACAGACATATTTGATTATAGATCACTTCAGATATCAGTCACAGAATTCATTGGTCAGTTGTGGAACATTCTCTAACATTCACAGACCTATTTGATTATAGATCCCTTCAGATATCAGTCAGAATGGACAGTTGTGGAACATTCTATAATATTCACAGACCTAATTGTTTATAGATATCTTCAGATATCAATCAGAGTGGTCAGTTGTGGAACATTCTTTAATATTGAAAGACCAATTTGATTATAGATCACTTAAGATATCAGTCAGAGTGGTCAGTTGTGGAACATTCTATAATATTCACAGACCTATTTGATTATAGATCACTTCAGATATCAGTCAGAGTGGTCAGTTGTGGAACATTCTATAATATTCCCAGACCTATTTGATTATAGATCACTTCAGATATCAGTCAGAGTGGTCAGTTGTGGAACATTCTATAATATTCACAGACCTATTTGATTATAGATCACTTCAGATATTAGTCAGAGTATTTATTGGTCAGTTGTGGTACATTCTATAATATTCATAGACCTATTTGTTTAGAGATCACTTCAGATACCAGTCAGAGTATTCATTGGTCAGTTGTTGAACATTCTATAATATTCACATACATATTGGATTATAGATCACCTCAGATATCAGTCAAAGTAGTCAGGTGTGGAACATTCTATAACATTCACAGACCTATTTGATTACAGATCACTTCAGTTATCAGTCAGAGTGGTCAGATGTGGAACATTCTATAATATTCACAGACATATTTGATTATAGATCACTTCAGATATCAGTCACAGAATTCATTGGTCAGTTGTGGAACATTCTCTAACATTCACAGACCTATTTGATTATAGATCCCTTCAGATATCAGTCAGAATGGACAGTTGTGGAACATTCTATAATATTCACAGACCTAATTGTTTATAGATATCTTCAGATATCAATCAGAGTGGTCAGTTGTGGAACATTCTTTAATATTGAAAGACCAATTTGATTATAGATCACTTAAGATATCAGTCAGAGTGGTCAGTTGTGGAACATTCTCTAACATTCACAGACCTATTTGATTATAGATCACTTCAGATATCAGTCAGAGTGGTCAGTTGTGGAACATTCTATAACATTCAAAGACCTATTTGATTATAGATCACTTCAGATATCAGTCAGAGTGGTCAGTTGTGGAACATTCTATAATATTGACAGATCTATTTGATTATAGATCACTTAGGATATCAGTCAGAGTGGTCAGTTGTGGAACATTCTATAATATTGACAGACCTATTTGATTATAGATCACTTCAGATGTCAATTAGAGTGGTCAGTCGTGGCACATTCTATAATATTCACAGACATATTGGATTACAGATCACCTCAGATATCAGTCACTATTAGTCACAAAATTCATTGGTCAGTTGTGGAACATTCTCTAACATTCACAGACCTATTTGTTTATAGATCACTTCAGATATCAATCAGAGTGGTCAGTCGTGGAACATTCTATAATATTCACAGACCTATTTGATTATAGATCACTTCAGATATCAGTCAGAGTGATCAGGTGTGGAACATTCTATAACATTCACAGACCTATTTGATTATAGATCACTTCAGATATCAGTCAGAGTGGTCAGGTGTGGAACATTCTATAACATTCACAGACCTATTTGATTATAGATCACTTCAGTTATCAGTCAGAGTGGTCAGATGTGGAACATTCTATAATATTCACAGACATATTTGATTATAGATCACTTCAGATATCAGTCACAGAATTCATTGGTCAGTTGTGGAATATTCTCTAACATTCACAGACCTATTTGATTATAGATCCCTTCAGATATCAGTCAGAATGGACAGTTGTGGAACATTCTATAATATTCAGAGACCTAATTGTTTATAGATATCTTCAGATATCAGTCAGAGTTTTCATTGGTCAGTTGTGGAACATTGTATAATATTCACAGACCTATTTGATTATAGATCACTTCAGATATCAATCAGAGTGGTCAGTTGTGGAACATTCTTTAATATTGACAGACCAATTTGATTATAGATCACTTCAGATATCAGTCAGAGTGGTCAGTTGTGGAACATTCTATAATATTCACAGACCTATTTGATTATAGATCACTTCAGATATCAGTCAGAGTGGTCAGTTGTGGAACATTCTATAATATTCACAGACCTATTTGATTATAGATCACTTCAGATATCAGTCAGAGTGGTCAGTTGTGGAACATTCTATAATATTCACAGACCTATTTGATTATACAGTGGGTACGGAAAGTATTCAGACCCCCTTACATTTTTCACTCTTTGTTATATTGCAGCCATTTGCTAAAATCATTTAAGTTCATTCTTCTTCCTCATGAATGTACACATAGCACCCCATACTGACAGAAAAACACAGAATTGTTGACATTGTTGCAGATTTATTAAAAAAGAAAAACTGAAATATCACATGGTCCTAAGTATTCAGACCCTTTGCTGTGACACTCATATATTTAACTCAGGTGCTTTCAATTTCTTCTGATGATCCTTGAGATGGTTCTACACCTTCATTTGAGTCCAGCTGTGTTTGATTATACTGATTGGACTTGATTAGGAAAGCCACACACCTGTCTATATAAGACCTTCCAGATCACAATGCATGTCAGAGCAATTGAGAATCATGAGGTCAAAGGAACTGCCTGAAGAGCTCAGAGACAGAATTGTGGCAAGGCACAGATCTGGCCAAGGTTACAAAAAGATTTCTGCTTCACTTAAGGTTCCTTACAGCACAGTGGCCTCCATAATCCTCAAATGGAAGACGTTTGGGACGACCAGAACCCTTCCTAGAGCTGGCCGTCCGGCCAAACTGAGCTATCGGGGGAGAAGAGCCTTGGTGAGAGAGGTAAAGAAGAACCCAAAGATCACTGTGGCTGAGCTCCAGAGATGCAGTCAGGAGATGGGAGAAAGTTGTAGAAAGTCAACCATCACTGCAGCCCTCCACCAGTCGGGGCTTTATGGCAGAGTGGCCCGACGGAAGCCTCTCCTCAGTGTAAGACACATGAAAGCCCGCATGGAGTTTGCTAAAAAACACCTAAAGGACTCCAAGATGGTGAGAAATAGGATTCTCTGGTCTGATGAGACCAAAATAGAACTTTTTGGCCTTAATTCTAAGCGGTATGTGTGGAGAAAACCAGGCACTGCTCATCACCTGTCCAATACAGTCCCAACAGTGAAGCATGGTGGTGGCAGTATCATGCTGTGGGGGTGTTTTTCAGCTGCAGGGACAGGACGACTGGTTGCAATCGAGGGAAAGATGAATGCGGCCAAGTACAGGGATATCCTGGACAAAAACCTTCTCCAGAGTGCTCTGGACCTCAGACTGGGCCGAAGGTTTACCTTCCAACAAGACAATGACCCTAAGCACACAGCTAAAATAACGAAGGAGTGGCTTCACAACAACTCCGTGACTGTTCTTGAATGGCCCAGCCAGAGCCCTGACTTAAACCCAATTGAGCATCTCTGGAGAGACCTAAAAATGGCTGTCCACCAACGTTTACCATCCAACCTGACAGAACTGGAGAGGATATGCAAGGAGGAATGGCAGAGGATCCCCAAATCCAGGTGTGAAAGACTTGTTGCATCTTTCCCAAAAAGACTCCTGGCTGTATTAGATCAAAAGGGGGCTTCTACTAAATACTGAGCAAAGGGTCTGAATACTTAGGACCATGTGATATTTCAGTTTTTCTTTTTTAATAAATCTGCAACAATGTCAACAATTCTGTGTTTTTCTGTCAGTATGGGGTGCTATGTGTACATTAATGAGGAAGAAGAATGAACTTAAATGATTTTAGCAAATGGCTGCAATATAACAAAGAGTGAAAAATTTAAGGGGGTCTGAATACTTTCCGTACCCACTGTAGATCACTTCAGATATTAGTCAGAGTATTTATTGGTCAGTTGTGGAACATTCTATAATATTCATAGACCTATTTGTTTAGAGATCACTTCAGATACCAGTCAGAGTATTCATTGGTCAGTTGTTGAACATTCTATAATATTCACATACCTATTTGACTATATCTCACTTCAGATATCAGTCAGAGTGGTCAGTTGTGGAACATTCTCTAACATTCACAGACCTATTTGATTATAGATCCCTTCAGATATCAGTCAGAATGGACAGTTGTGGAACATTCTATAATATTCACAGACCTAATTGTTTATAGATATCTTCAGATATCAATCAGAGTGGTCAGTTGTGGAACATTCTTTAATATTGAAAGACCAATTTGATTATAGATCACTTAAGATATCAGTCAGAGTGGTCAGTTGTGGAACATTCTCTAACATTCACAGACCTATTTGATTATAGATCACTTCAGATATCAGTCAGAGTGGTCAGTTGTGGAACATTCTATAACATTCAAAGACCTATTTGATTATAGATCACTTCAGATATCAGTCAGAGTGGTCAGTTGTGGAACATTCTATAATATTGACAGATCTATTTGATTATAGATCACTTAGGATATCAGTCAGAGTGGTCAGTTGTGGAACATTCTATAATATTGACAGACCTATTTGATTATAGATCACTTCAGATGTCAATTAGAGTGGTCAGTCGTGGCACATTCTATAATATTCACAGACATATTGGATTACAGATCACCTCAGATATCAGTCACTATTAGTCACAAAATTCATTGGTCAGTTGTGGAACATTCTCTAACATTCACAGACCTATTTGTTTATAGATCACTTCAGATATCAATCAGAGTGGTCAGTCGTGGAACATTCTATAATATTCACAGACCTATTTGATTATAGATCACTTCAGATATCAGTCAGAGTGATCAGGTGTGGAACATTCTATAACATTCACAGACCTATTTGATTATAGATCACTTCAGATATCAGTCAGAGTGGTCAGGTGTGGAACATTCTATAACATTCACAGACCTATTTGATTATAGATCACTTCAGTTATCAGTCAGAGTGGTCAGATGTGGAACATTCTATAATATTCACAGACATATTTGATTATAGATCACTTCAGATATCAGTCACAGAATTCATTGGTCAGTTGTGGAATATTCTCTAACATTCACAGACCTATTTGATTATAGATCCCTTCAGATATCAGTCAGAATGGACAGTTGTGGAACATTCTATAATATTCAGAGACCTAATTGTTTATAGATATCTTCAGATATCAGTCAGAGTTTTCATTGGTCAGTTGTGGAACATTGTATAATATTCACAGACCTATTTGATTATAGATCACTTCAGATATCAATCAGAGTGGTCAGTTGTGGAACATTCTTTAATATTGACAGACCAATTTGATTATAGATCACTTCAGATATCAGTCAGAGTGGTCAGTTGTGGAACATTCTATAATATTCACAGACCTATTTGATTATAGATCACTTCAGATATCAGTCAGAGTGGTCAGTTGTGGAACATTCTATAATATTCACAGACCTATTTGATTATAGATCACTTCAGATATCAGTCAGAGTGGTCAGTTGTGGAACATTCTATAATATTCACAGACCTATTTGATTATACAGTGGGTACGGAAAGTATTCAGACCCCCTTACATTTTTCACTCTTTGTTATATTGCAGCCATTTGCTAAAATCATTTAAGTTCATTCTTCTTCCTCATGAATGTACACATAGCACCCCATACTGACAGAAAAACACAGAATTGTTGACATTGTTGCAGATTTATTAAAAAAGAAAAACTGAAATATCACATGGTCCTAAGTATTCAGACCCTTTGCTGTGACACTCATATATTTAACTCAGGTGCTTTCAATTTCTTCTGATGATCCTTGAGATGGTTCTACACCTTCATTTGAGTCCAGCTGTGTTTGATTATACTGATTGGACTTGATTAGGAAAGCCACACACCTGTCTATATAAGACCTTCCAGATCACAATGCATGTCAGAGCAATTGAGAATCATGAGGTCAAAGGAACTGCCTGAAGAGCTCAGAGACAGAATTGTGGCAAGGCACAGATCTGGCCAAGGTTACAAAAAGATTTCTGCTTCACTTAAGGTTCCTTACAGCACAGTGGCCTCCATAATCCTCAAATGGAAGACGTTTGGGACGACCAGAACCCTTCCTAGAGCTGGCCGTCCGGCCAAACTGAGCTATCGGGGGAGAAGAGCCTTGGTGAGAGAGGTAAAGAAGAACCCAAAGATCACTGTGGCTGAGCTCCAGAGATGCAGTCAGGAGATGGGAGAAAGTTGTAGAAAGTCAACCATCACTGCAGCCCTCCACCAGTCGGGGCTTTATGGCAGAGTGGCCCGACGGAAGCCTCTCCTCAGTGTAAGACACATGAAAGCCCGCATGGAGTTTGCTAAAAAACACCTAAAGGACTCCAAGATGGTGAGAAATAGGATTCTCTGGTCTGATGAGACCAAAATAGAACTTTTTGGCCTTAATTCTAAGCGGTATGTGTGGAGAAAACCAGGCACTGCTCATCACCTGTCCAATACAGTCCCAACAGTGAAGCATGGTGGTGGCAGTATCATGCTGTGGGGGTGTTTTTCAGCTGCAGGGACAGGACGACTGGTTGCAATCGAGGGAAAGATGAATGCGGCCAAGTACAGGGATATCCTGGACAAAAACCTTCTCCAGAGTGCTCTGGACCTCAGACTGGGCCGAAGGTTTACCTTCCAACAAGACAATGACCCTAAGCACACAGCTAAAATAACGAAGGAGTGGCTTCACAACAACTCCGTGACTGTTCTTGAATGGCCCAGCCAGAGCCCTGACTTAAACCCAATTGAGCATCTCTGGAGAGACCTAAAAATGGCTGTCCACCAACGTTTACCATCCAACCTGACAGAACTGGAGAGGATATGCAAGGAGGAATGGCAGAGGATCCCCAAATCCAGGTGTGAAAGACTTGTTGCATCTTTCCCAAAAAGACTCCTGGCTGTATTAGATCAAAAGGGGGCTTCTACTAAATACTGAGCAAAGGGTCTGAATACTTAGGACCATGTGATATTTCAGTTTTTCTTTTTTAATAAATCTGCAACAATGTCAACAATTCTGTGTTTTTCTGTCAGTATGGGGTGCTATGTGTACATTAATGAGGAAGAAGAATGAACTTAAATGATTTTAGCAAATGGCTGCAATATAACAAAGAGTGAAAAATTTAAGGGGGTCTGAATACTTTCCGTACCCACTGTAGATCACTTCAGATATTAGTCAGAGTATTTATTGGTCAGTTGTGGAACATTCTATAATATTCATAGACCTATTTGTTTAGAGATCACTTCAGATACCAGTCAGAGTATTCATTGGTCAGTTGTTGAACATTCTATAATATTCACATACCTATTTGACTATATCTCACTTCAGATATCAGTCAGAGTGGTCAGTTGTGGAACATTCTATAATATTCACATACATATTGGATTATAGATCACCTCAGATATCAGTCACAGTATTCATTGGTCAGTTGTGGAACATTCTCTAACATTCACAGACCTATTTGATTATAGATCACTTCAGATATCAGTCAGAGTGGTCAGTTGTGGAACATTCTATAACATTCAAAGACCTATTTGATTATAGATCACTTCAGATATCAGTCAGAGTGGTCAGTTGTGGAACATTCTATAATATTGACAGATCTATTTGATTATAGATCACTTCAGATATCAGTCAGAGTGGTCAGTTGTGGAACATTCTATAATATTGACAGACCTATTTGATTATAGATCACTTCAGATATCAATTAGAGTGGTCAGTCGTGGAACATTCTATAATATTCACAGACATATTGGATTACAGATCACCTCAGATATCAGTCACTATTAGTCACAAAATTCATTGGTCAGTTGTGGAACATTCTCTAACATTCACAGACCTATTTGTTTATAGATCACTTCAGATATCAATCAGAGTGGTCAGTCGTGGAACATTCTATAATATTCACAGACCTATTTGATTATAGATCACTTCAGATATCAGTCAGAGTGGTCAGTTGTGGAACATTCTATAATATTCACAGACCTATTTGATTATAGATCACTTCAGTTATCAGTCAGAGTGGTCAGATGTGGAACATTCTATAATATTCACAGACCTATTTGATTATAGATCACTTCAGATATTAGTCAGAGTATTTATTGGTCAGTTGTGGAACATTCTATAACATTCATAGACCTATTTGTTTAGAGATCACTTCAGATACCAGTCAGAGTATTCATTGGTCAGTTGTTGAACATTCTATAATATTCACATACATATTTGACTATATCTCACTTCAGATATCAGTCAGAGTGGTCAGTTGTGGAACATTCTATAATATTCACATACATATTGGATTATAGATCACCTCAGATATCAGTCACAGTATTCATTGGTCAGTTGTGGAACATTCTCTAACATTCACAGACCTATTTGATTATAGATCACTTCAGATATCAGTCAGAGTGGTCAGTTGTGGAACATTCTATAACATTCAAAGACCTATTTGATTATAGATCACTTCAGATATCAGTCAGAGTGGTCAGTTGTGGAACATTCTATAATATTGACAGACCTATTTGATTATAGATCACTTCAGATATCAATTAGAGTGGTCAGTCGTGGCACATTCTATAATTTTCACAGACATATTGGATTACAGATCACCTCAGATATCAGTCACTATTAGTCACAAAATTCATTGGTCAGTTGTGGAACATTCTCTAACATTCACAGACCTATTTGTTTATAGATCACTTCAGATATCAATCAGAGTGGTCAGTCGGGAACATTCTATAATATTCACAGACCTATTTGATTATAGATCACTTCAGATATCAGTCAGAGTAGTCAGGTGTGGAACATTCTATAACATTCACAGACCTATTTGATTACAGATCACTTCAGTTATCAGTCAGAGTGGTCAGATGTGGAACATTCTATAATATTCACAGACATATTTGATTATAGATCACTTCAGATATCAGTCACAGAATTCATTGGTCAGTTGTGGAACATTCTCTAACATTCACAGACCTATTTGATTATAGATCCCTTCAGATATCAGTCAGAATGGACAGTTGTGGAACATTCTATAATATTCACAGACCTAATTGTTTATAGATATCTTCAGATATCAATCAGAGTGGTCAGTTGTGGAACATTCTTTAATATTGAAAGACCAATTTGATTATAGATCACTTAAGATATCAGTCAGAGTGGTCAGTTGTGGAACATTCTATAATATTCACAGACCTATTTGATTATAGATCACTTCAGATATCAGTCAGAGTGGTCAGTTGTGGAACATTCTATAATATTCCCAGACCTATTTGATTATAGATCACTTCAGATATCAGTCAGAGTGGTCAGTTGTGGAACATTCTATAATATTCACAGACCTATTTGATTATAGATCACTTCAGATATTAGTCAGAGTATTTATTGGTCAGTTGTGGTACATTCTATAATATTCATAGACCTATTTGTTTAGAGATCACTTCAGATACCAGTCAGAGTATTCATTGGTCAGTTGTTGAACATTCTATAATATTCACATACATATTGGATTATAGATCACCTCAGATATCAGTCACAGTATTCATTGGTCAGTTGTGGAACATTCTCTAACATTCACAGACCTATTTGATTATAGATCACTTCAGATATCAGTCAGAGTGGTCAGTTGTGGAACATTCTATAACATTCAAAGACCTATTTGATTATAGATCACTTCAGATATCAGTCAGAGTGGTCAGTTGTGGAACATTCTATAATATTGACAGATCTATTTGATTATAGATCACTTAGGATATCAGTCAGAGTGGTCAGTTGTGGAACATTCTATAATATTGACAGACCTATTTGATTATAGATCACTTCAGATGTCAATTAGAGTGGTCAGTCGTGGCACATTCTATAATATTCACAGACATATTGGATTACAGATCACCTCAGATATCAGTCACTATTAGTCACAAAATTCATTGGTCAGTTGTGGAACATTCTCTAACATTCACAGACCTATTTGTTTATAGATCACTTCAGATATCAATCAGAGTGGTCAGTCGTGGAACATTCTATAATATTCACAGACCTATTTGATTATAGATCACTTCAGATATCAGTCAGAGTGATCAGGTGTGGAACATTCTATAACATTCACAGACCTATTTGATTATAGATCACTTCAGATATCAGTCAGAGTGGTCAGGTGTGGAACATTCTATAACATTCACAGACCTATTTGATTATAGATCACTTCAGTTATCAGTCAGAGTGGTCAGATGTGGAACATTCTATAATATTCACAGACATATTTGATTATAGATCACTTCAGATATCAGTCACAGAATTCATTGGTCAGTTGTGGAATATTCTCTAACATTCACAGACCTATTTGATTATAGATCCCTTCAGATATCAGTCAGAATGGACAGTTGTGGAACATTCTATAATATTCAGAGACCTAATTGTTTATAGATATCTTCAGATATCAGTCAGAGTTTTCATTGGTCAGTTGTGGAACATTGTATAATATTCACAGACCTATTTGATTATAGATCACTTCAGATATCAATCAGAGTGGTCAGTTGTGGAACATTCTTTAATATTGACAGACCAATTTGATTATAGATCACTTCAGATATCAGTCAGAGTAGTCAGTTGTGGAACATTCTATAATATTCACAGACCTATTTGATTATAGATCACTTCAGATATCAGTCAGAGTGGTCAGTTGTGGAACATTCTATAATATTCACAGACCTATTTGATTATAGATCACTTCAGATATCAGTCAGAGTGGTCAGTTGTGGAACATTCTATAATATTCACAGACCTATTTGATTATAGATCACTTCAGATATTAGTCAGAGTATTTATTGGTCAGTTGTGGAACATTCTATAATATTCATAGACCTATTTGTTTAGAGATCACTTCAGATACCAGTCAGAGTATTCATTGGTCAGTTGTTGAACATTCTATAATATTCACATACATATTGGATTATAGATCACCTCAGATATCAGTCACAGTATTCATTGGTCAGTTGTGGAACATTCTCTAACATTCACAGACCTATTTGATTATAGATCACTTCAGATATCAGTCAGAGTGGTCAGTTGTGGAACATTCTATAACATTCAAAGACCTATTTGATTATAGATCACTTCAGATATCAGTCAGAGTGGTCAGTTGTGGAACATTCTATAATATTGACAGATCTATTTGATTATAGATCACTTAGGATATCAGTCAGAGTGGTCAGTTGTGGAACATTCTATAATATTGACAGACCTATTTGATTATAGATCACTTCAGATGTCAATTAGAGTGGTCAGTCGTGGCACATTCTATAATATTCACAGACATATTGGATTACAGATCACCTCAGATATCAGTCACTATTAGTCACAAAATTCATTGGTCAGTTGTGGAACATTCTCTAACATTCACAGACCTATTTGTTTATAGATCACTTCAGATATCAATCAGAGTGGTCAGTCGTGGAACATTCTATAATATTCACAGACCTATTTGATTATAGATCACTTCAGATATCAGTCAGAGTGATCAGGTGTGGAACATTCTATAACATTCACAGACCTATTTGATTATAGATCACTTCAGATATCAGTCAGAGTGGTCAGGTGTGGAACATTCTATAACATTCACAGACCTATTTGATTATAGATCACTTCAGTTATCAGTCAGAGTGGTCAGATGTGGAACATTCTATAATATTCACAGACATATTTGATTATAGATCACTTCAGATATCAGTCACAGAATTCATTGGTCAGTTGTGGAATATTCTCTAACATTCACAGACCTATTTGATTATAGATCCCTTCAGATATCAGTCAGAATGGACAGTTGTGGAACATTCTATAATATTCAGAGACCTAATTGTTTATAGATATCTTCAGATATCAGTCAGAGTTTTCATTGGTCAGTTGTGGAACATTGTATAATATTCACAGACCTATTTGATTATAGATCACTTCAGATATCAATCAGAGTGGTCAGTTGTGGAACATTCTTTAATATTGACAGACCAATTTGATTATAGATCACTTCAGATATCAGTCAGAGTAGTCAGTTGTGGAACATTCTATAATATTCACAGACCTATTTGATTATAGATCACTTCAGATATCAGTCAGAGTGGTCAGTTGTGGAACATTCTATAATATTCACAGACCTATTTGATTATAGATCACTTCAGATATCAGTCAGAGTGGTCAGTTGTGGAACATTCTATAATATTCACAGACCTATTTGATTATAGATCACTTCAGATATTAGTCAGAGTATTTATTGGTCAGTTGTGGAACATTCTATAATATTCATAGACCTATTTGTTTAGAGATCACTTCAGATACCAGTCAGAGTATTCATTGGTCAGTTGTTGAACATTCTATAATATTCACATACCTATTTGACTATATCTCACTTCAGATATCAGTCAGAGTGGTCAGTTGTGGAACATTCTATAATATTCACATACATATTGGATTATAGATCACCTCAGATATCAGTCACAGTATTCATTGGTCAGTTGTGGAACATTCTCTAACATTCACAGACCTATTTGATTATAGATCACTTCAGATATCAGTCAGAGTGGTCAGTTGTGGAACATTCTATAACATTCAAAGACCTATTTGATTATAGATCACTTCAGATATCAGTCAGAGTGGTCAGTTGTGGAACATTCTATAATATTGACAGATCTATTTGATTATAGATCACTTCAGATATCAGTCAGAGTGGTCAGTTGTGGAACATTCTATAATATTGACAGACCTATTTGATTATAGATCACTTCAGATATCAATTAGAGTGGTCAGTCGTGGAACATTCTATAATATTCACAGACATATTGGATTACAGATCACCTCAGATATCAGTCACTATTAGTCACAAAATTCATTGGTCAGTTGTGGAACATTCTCTAACATTCACAGACCTATTTGTTTATAGATCACTTCAGATATCAATCAGAGTGGTCAGTCGTGGAACATTCTATAATATTCACAGACCTATTTGATTATAGATCACTTCAGATATCAGTCAGAGTGATCAGGTGTGGAACATTCTATAACATTCACAGACCTATTTGATTATAGATCACTTCAGATATCAGTCAGAGTGGTCAGTTGTGGAACATTCTATAATATTGACAGATCTATTTGATTATAGATCACTTCAGATATCAGTCAGAGTGGTCAGTTGTGGAACATTCTATAATATTGACAGACCTATTTGATTATAGATCACTTCAGATATCAATTAGAGTGGTCAGTCGTGGAACATTCTATAATATTCACAGACATATTGGATTACAGATCACCTCAGATATCAGTCACTATTAGTCACAAAATTCATTGGTCAGTTGTGGAACATTCTCTAACATTCACAGACCTATTTGTTTATAGATCACTTCAGATATCAATCAGAGTGGTCAGTTGTGGAACATTCTATAATATTCACAGACCTATTTGATTATAGATCACTTCAGATATCAGTCAGAGTGGTCAGGTGTGGAACATTCTATAACATTCGCAGACCTATTTGATTATAGATCACTTCAGATATCAGTCAGAGTGATCAGGTGTGGAACATTCTATAATATTCACAGACCTATTTGATTATAGATCACTTCAGATATCAGTCAGAGTGGTCAGGTGTGGAACATTCTATAACATTCACAGACCTATTTGATTATAGATCACTTCAGATATCAGTCAGAGTGGTCAGGTGTGGACATTCTATAACATTCACAGATCTATTTGATTATAGATCACTTCAGTTATCAGTCAGAGTGGTCAGTTGTGGAACATTCTATAATATTCACAGACATATTTGATTATAGATCACTTCAGATATCAGTCACAGAATTCATTGGTCAGTTGTGGAACATTCTCTAACATTCACAGACCTATTTGATTATAGATCCCTTCAGATATCAGTCAGAATGGACAGTTGTGGAACCGTCTATAATATTCACAGACCTAATTGTTTATAGATATCTTCAGATATCAGTGAGAGTATTCATTGGTCAGTTGTGGAACATTCTATAATATTCACAGACCTATTTGATTATAGATCACTTCAGATATCAATCAGAGTGGTCAGTCGTGGAACATTCTATAATATTCACAGACCTATTTGATTATAGATCACTTCAGATATCAATCAGAGTGGTCAGTCGTGGAACATTCTATAATATTCACAGACCTATTTGATTATAGATCACTTCAGATATTAGTCAGAGTATTTATTGGTCAGTTGTGGAGTATTCTATAATATTCATAGACCTATTTGTTTAGAGATCACTTCAAATACCAGTCAGAGTATTCATTGGTCAGTTGTTGAACATTCTATAATATTCACATACCTATTTGACTATATCTCACTTCAGATATCAGTCAGAGTGGTCAGTTGTGGAACATTCTATAATATTCACATACATATTGGATTATAGATCACCTCAGATATCAGTCACAGTATTCATTGGTCAGTTGTGGAACATTCTCTAACATTCACAGACCTATTTGATTATAGATCACTTCAGATATCAGTCAGAGTGGTCAGGTGTGGAACATTCTATAACATTCACAGACCTATTTGATAATAGATCACTTCAGATATCAGTCAGAGAATTCATTGGTCAGTCGTGGAACATTCTATAATATTGACAGACCTATTTGATTATAGATCACTTCAGATATCAGTCAAGGTGGTCAGTCGTGGAACATTCTATAATATTCATAGACCTATTTGATTATAGATCACTTCAGATATCAATCAGAGTATTCATTGGTCAGTTGTGGAACATTCTATAATATTCACAGACCTATTTGACTATATCTCACTTCAGATATCAGTCAGAGTGGTCAGCTGTGGAACATTCTATAATATTCACAGAAATATTGGATTATAGATCACCTCAGATATCAGTCACAGTATTCATTGGTTAGATGTGGAACATTGTCTAACATTCACAGACCTATTTGATTATAGATCACTTCAGATATCAGTCAGAGTGGTCAGTTGTGTAATATTCTATAATATTCACAAACCTATATGTTTATAGATATCTTCAGATATTAGTCAGAGTATTCATTGGTCAGTTGTGGAACATTCTATAATATTCACAGACCTATTTGATTTTAGATCTCTTCAGATATCAGTCAGAGTGTTCAGTCGTGGAACATTCTATAATATTCACAGACATATTGGATTATAGATCACCTCAGATATCAGTCAGAGTAGTCATTTGTGGAATATTCTATAATATTCACAGACCTAATTGTTTATAGATATCTTCACATATCAGTCAGAGTATTCATTGGTCAGTTGTGGAACATTCCATAATATTCACAGACCTATTTGTTCATAGACCACTTCAGATATCAGTCAGAATGGTCAGTTGTGTAAACATTCTATAATATTCACAGACCTATTTGATTATAGATCTCTTCAGATATCAGTCAGAGTGGTCAGTTGTGTAAACATTCTATAATATTCACATATCTATTTGACTATATCTCACTTCAGATATTAGTCGGAGTGGACAGTTGTGGAACATTCTATAATATTCACAGACATATTTGATTATAGACCACTTCAGATATCAGTCAGAGTGGTCAGTTGTGGAACATTCTATAATATTCACAGACATATTAGATTATAGATCACCTCAGATATCAGTCACAGAATTCATTTGAAAGTTGTGGAGCATTCTCTAACATTCACAGACCTATTTGATTATAGATCACTTCAGATATCAGTCAGAATGGTCAGTTGTGGAACATTCTATAATATTCAAAGACCTATTTGATTATAGATCACTTCAGATATCAGTCAGAGTTGTCAGTTGTGGAACATTCTGTAATATTCACAGACCCATTTGTTTATAGATCACTTCAGATATCAGTCAGAGTAAACAGTTGTGGAACATTCTATAATATTCACATACCAATTTGATTATAGATCACTTCAGATATCAGTCTGAGTGGTCAGTTGTGGAACATTCTATAATATTCACAGACCTATTTGTTTAGAGATCACTTCAGATAGCAGTCAGAGTATTCATTGGTCAGTTGTTGAACATTCTATAATATTCACATACCTATTTGACTATATCTCACTTCAGATATCAGTCAGAGTGGTCAGTTGTGGAACATTCTGTAATATTCACATACATATTGGATTATAGATCACTTCAGATATCAGTCAGAGTGGTCAGTTGTGGAACATTCTATAATATTCACAGACCTATTTGATTATAGATCACTTCAGATATCAATTAAAGTGGTCAGTCGTGGAACATTTTATAATATTCACAGACCAATTTGATTATAGATCACTACAGATATTAGTCAGAGTATTTATTGGTCAGTTGTGGAACATTCTATAACATTCATAGACCTATTTGTTTAGAGATCACTTCAGATACCAGTCAGAGTATTCATTGGTCAGTTGTTGAACATTCTATAATATTCACATACCTATTTGACTATATCTCACTTCAGATATCAGTCAGAGTGGTCAGTTGTGGAACATTCTATAATATTCACATACATATTGGATTATAGATCACCTCAGATATCAGTCAGAGTGATCAGGTGTGGAACATTCTATAACATTCACAGACCTATTTGATTATAGATCACTTCAGATATCAGTCAGAGTGGTCAGTCGTGGAACATTCTATAATATTCACAGACCTATTTGATTATAGATCACTTCAGATATCAGTCAGAGTGATCAGGTGTGGAACATTCCATAATATTCACAGACCTATTTGATTATAGATCACTTCAGATATCAGTCAGAGTGGTCAGATGTGGAACATTCTATAAAATTCACAGACCTATTTGATTATAGATCATTTCAGATATCAGTCAGAGTGGTCAGGTGTGGAACATTCTATAACATTCACAGACCTATTTGATTATAGATCACTTCAGATATCAGTCAGAGTGGTCAGTTGTGGAACATTCTATAATATTCACAGACCTATTTGATTATAGATCACGTCAGATATCAGTCAGAGTGGTCAGTTGTGGAACATTCTATAATTTTCACAGACCTATTTGATTATAGATCCCTTCAGATATCAGTCAGAGCGGTCATTCTATAATATTCACAGACCTATTTGATTATATATCACTTCAGATATCAGTCAGAATGGTCAGTTGTGTAAACATTCTATAATATTCACAGACCTATTTGTTTATAGATCACTTCAGATATCAGTCAGAGTGGTCAGTTGTGGAACATTCTATAATATTCACAGACCTATTTGTTTATAGATCACTTCAGATTTCAGTCAGAGTGGTCCGTTGTGGAATATTCTATAATATTTACAGACCTAATTGTTTAAAGATATCTTCAGATCTCAGTCAGAGTATTCATTGGTCAGTTGTGGAACATTGTATAATATTAACAGACCTATTTGATTATAGATCACCTCAGATATCAGTCAGAGTGGTCAGTTGTGGAATATTCTATAATATTTATAGACCTATTTGATTTTAGATCACTTCAGATATCAGTCAGAGTGGTCAATTGTGGAATATTCTATAATATTCACAGACCTATTTGATTTTAGATTACTTCAGATATTAATTAGAGTGGTCAGTCGTGGAACATTCTATAATATTCACAGACATATTTGATTATAGATCACTTCAGATATCAGTCAGAGTGGTCAGTTGTGGAACATTCTATAATATTCACAGACCTATTTGATTATAGATCACTTCAGAAATCAGTCAGAGTGGTCAGTTGTCGAACATTCTATAATATTGACAAACCTGTTTGATTATAGATCACTTCAGATATCAGTCACAGAATTCATTGGTCAGTTGTGGAACATTCTCTAACATTCACAGACCTAATTGATTATAGATCCATTCAGATATCAGTCAGAGCGGTCAGTTGTGGAACATTCTATAATATTCACAGACCTATTTGATTATAGATCACTTCAGATATCAGTCAGAATGGTCAGTTGTGTAAACATTCTATAATATTCACAGACCTATTTGTTTATAGATCACTTCAGATATCAGTCAGAGTGGACAGTTGTGGAATATTCTAATATACACAGACCCAATTGTTTATAGATATCATCAGATATCAGTCAGAGTATTCATTGGTCAGTTGTGGAACATTCTATAATATTCACAGACCTATTTGATTATAGATCACTTAAGATATCAGTCAGAATGGTCAGTTGTGTAAACATTCTATAATATTCACAGACCTATTTGATTATAGATCTCTTCAGATATCAGTCAGAGTGGTCAGTTGTGGAACATTCTATAATATTCACAGACCTATTTGTTTATAGATCACTTCAGATATCAGTCACAGTATTCATTGGTCAGTTGGGGAACATTCTCTAACATTCACAGACCTATTTGATTATAGATCACTTCAGAAATTAGTCAGAGTGATCAGTTGTCGAACATTCTATAATATTGACAAAACTGTTTGATTATAGATCACTTCAGATATCAGTCACAGAATTCATTGGTCAGTTGTGGAACATTCTCTAACATTCACAGACCTATTTGTTTATAGATCACTTCAGATATCAATCAGAGTGGTCAGTCGTGGAACATTCTATAATATTCACAGACCTATTTGATTATAGATCACTTCAGATATCAGTCAGAGTGGTCCGTTGTGGAATATTCTATAATATTTACAGACCTAATTGTTTATAGATATCTTCAGATATCAGTCAGAGTATTCATTGGTCAGTTGTGGAACATTGTATAATATTAACAGACCTATTTGATTATAGATCACCTCAGATATCAGTCTGAGTGGTCAGTTGTGGAATATTCTATAATATTTACAGCCCTTTTTGATTATAGATCACTTCAAATATCAGTCAGAGTGGTCAGTTGTGGAATATTCTATAATATTCACAGACCTATTTGATTTTACATTACTTCAGATATTAATTAGAGTGGTCAGTCGTGGAACATTCTATAATATTCACAGACATATTTGATTATAGATCACTTCAGATATCAGTCAGAGTGGTCAGTTGTGGAACATTCTATAATATTCACAGACCTATTTGATTATAGATCACTTCAGAAATCAGTCAGAGTGGTCAGTTGTCGAACATTCTATAATATTGACAAACCTGTTTGATTATAGATCACTTCAGATATCAGTCACAGAATTCATTGGTCAGTTGTGGAACATTCTCTAACATTCACAGACCTAATTGATTATAGATCCCTTCAGATATCAGTCAGAGCGGTCAGTTGTGGAACATTCTATAATATTCACAGACCTATTTGATTATAGATCACTTCAGATATCAGTCAGAATGGTCAGTTGTGTAAACATTCTATAATATTCACAGACCTATTTGTTTATAGATCACTTCAGATATCAATCAGAGTGGTCAGTTGTGGAACATTCTATAATATTGACAGACCTATTTGATTATAGATCACTTCAGATATCAGTCAGAGTGGTCAGTTGTGGAACATTCTATAATATTCACAGACCTAATTGTTTATAGATATCTTCAGATATCAGTCAGAGTATTCATTGGTCAGTTGTGGAACATTGTATAATATTACAGACCTATTTGATTATAGATCACCTCAGATATCAGTCAGAGTGGTCAGTTGTGGAATATTCTATAATATTTACAGACCTATTTGATTATAGATCACTTCAGATATCAGTCAGAGTGGTCAGTTGTGGAAAATTCTATAATATTCACAGACCTATTTGATTTTAGATCACTTCAGATATCAATTAGAGTGGTCAGTCGTGGAACATTCTATAATATTCACAGACCTATTTGATTATAGATCACTTCAGATATCAGTCAGAGTGGTCAGTTGTGGAACATTCTATATTATTCACAGACCTATTTGTTTATAGATCACTTCAGATATCAGTCAGAGTATTCATTGGTCAGTTGTGGAACATTCTATAACATTCACAGACCCATTTGATTTTAGATCGCTTCAGATATCAATTAGAGTGGTCAGTCGTTGAACATTCTATAATATTCACAGACATATTGGATTATAGATCACCTCAGATATCAGTCACAGAATTCATTGGTCAGTTGTGGAACATTCTCTAACATTCACAGACCTATTTGTTTATAGATCACTTCAGATATCAATCAGAGTGGTCAGTCGTGGAACATTCTATAATATTCACAGACCTATTTGATTATAGATCACTTCAGATATCAGTCAGAGTGGTCAGTTGTGGAACATTCTATAATATTCACAGACCTATTTGATTATAGATCCCTTCAGATATCAGTCAGAGCGGTCAGTTGTGGAACATTCTATAATATTCACAGACCTATTTGATTATAGATCACTTCAGATATCAGTCAGAATGGTCAGTTGTGTAAACATTCTATAATATTCACAGACCTATTTGTTTATAGATCACTTCAGATATCAGTCAGAGTGGTCCGTTGTGGAATATTCTATAATATTTACAGACCTAATTGTTTATAGATATCTTCAGATATCAGTCAGAGTATTCATTGGTCAGTTGTGGAACATTGTATAATATTAACAGACCTATTTGATTATAGATCACCTCAGATATCAGTCAGAGTGGTCAGTTGTGGAATATTCTATAATATTTACAGCCCTTCTTGATTATAGATCACTTCAAATATCAGTCAGAGTGGTCAGTTGTGGAATATTCTATAATATTCACAGACCTATTTGAATTTAGATTACTTCAGATATTAATTAGAGTGGTCAGTCGTGGAACATTCTATAATATTCACAGACATATTTGATTATAGATCACTTCAGATATCAGTCAGAGTGGTCAGTTGTGGAACATTCTATAATATTCACAGACCTATTTGATTATAGATCACTTCAGAAATCAGTCAGAGTGGTCAGTTGTCGAACATTCTATAATATTGACAAACCTGTTTGATTAAAGATCACTTCAGATATCAGTCACAGAATTCATTGGTCAGTTGTGGAACATTCTCTAACATTCACAGACCTAATTGATTATAGATCCCATCAGATATCAGTCAGAGCGGTCAGTTGTGGAACATTCTATAATATTCACAGACCTATTTGATTATAGATCACTTCAGATATCAGTCAGAATGGTCAGTTGTGTAAACATTCTATAATATTCACAGACCTATTTGTTTATAGATCACTTCAGATATCAGTCAGAGTGGTCCGTTGTGGAATATTCTATAATATTTACAGACCTATTTGTTTATAGATCACTTCAGATATCAGTCAGAGTGGACAGTTGTGGAATATTCTAATATACACAGACCCAATTGTTTATAGATATCTTCAGATATCAGTCAGAGTATTCATTGGTCAGTTGTGGAACATTCTATAATATTCACAGACCTATTTGATTATAGATCACTTCAGATATCAGTCAGAATGGTCAGTTGTGTTAACATTCTATAATATTCACAGACCTATTTGTTTATAGATCACTTCAGATATCAATCAGAGTAGTCAGTTGTGGAACATTCTATAATATTCACAGACCTATTTGATTATAGATCACTTCAGATATCAGTCAGAGTGGTCAGTTGTGGAACATTCTATAATATTCACAGACCTATTTGATTATAGATCACTTCAGATATCAGTCAGAGTGGTCAGTTGTGGAACATTCTATAATATTCACAGACCTATTTGATTATAGATCACTTCAGATATTAGTCAGAGTATTTATTGGTCAGTTGTGGAACATTCTATAATATTCATAGACCTATTTGTTTAGAGATCACTTCAGATACCAGTCAGAGTATTCATTGGTCAGTTGTTGAACATTCTATAATATTCACATACCTATTTGACTATATCTCACTTCAGATATCAGTCAGAGTGGTCAGTTGTGGAACATTCTATAATATTCACATACATATTGGATTATAGATCACCTCAGATATCAGTCACAGTATTCATTGGTCAGTTGTGGAACATTCTCTAACATTCACAGACCTATTTGATTATAGATCACTTCAGATATCAGTCAGAGTGGTCAGTTGTGGAACATTCTATAACATTCAAAGACCTATTTGATTATAGATCACTTCAGATATCAGTCAGAGTGGTCAGTTGTGGAACATTCTATAATATTGACAGATCTATTTGATTATAGATCACTTCAGATATCAGTCAGAGTGGTCAGTTGTGGAACATTCTATAATATTGACAGACCTATTTGATTATAGATCACTTCAGATATCAATTAGAGTGGTCAGTCGTGGAACATTCTATAATATTCACAGACATATTGGATTACAGATCACCTCAGATATCAGTCACTATTAGTCACAAAATTCATTGGTCAGTTGTGGAACATTCTCTAACATTCACAGACCTATTTGTTTATAGATCACTTCAGATATCAATCAGAGTGGTCAGTCGTGGAACATTCTATAATATTCACAGACCTATTTGATTATAGATCACTTCAGATATCAGTCAGAGTGATCAGGTGTGGAACATTCTATAACATTCACAGACCTATTTGATTATAGATCACTTCAGATATCAGTCAGAGTGGTCAGTTGTGGAACATTCTATAATATTGACAGATCTATTTGATTATAGATCACTTCAGATATCAGTCAGAGTGGTCAGTTGTGGAACATTCTATAATATTGACAGACCTATTTGATTATAGATCACTTCAGATATCAATTAGAGTGGTCAGTCGTGGAACATTCTATAATATTCACAGACATATTGGATTACAGATCACCTCAGATATCAGTCACTATTAGTCACAAAATTCATTGGTCAGTTGTGGAACATTCTCTAACATTCACAGACCTATTTGTTTATAGATCACTTCAGATATCAATCAGAGTGGTCAGTTGTGGAACATTCTATAATATTCACAGACCTATTTGATTATAGATCACTTCAGATATCAGTCAGAGTGGTCAGGTGTGGAACATTCTATAACATTCGCAGACCTATTTGATTATAGATCACTTCAGATATCAGTCAGAGTGATCAGGTGTGGAACATTCTATAATATTCACAGACCTATTTGATTATAGATCACTTCAGATATCAGTCAGAGTGGTCAGGTGTGGAACATTCTATAACATTCACAGACCTATTTGATTATAGATCACTTCAGATATCAGTCAGAGTGGTCAGGTGTGGACATTCTATAACATTCACAGATCTATTTGATTATAGATCACTTCAGTTATCAGTCAGAGTGGTCAGTTGTGGAACATTCTATAATATTCACAGACATATTTGATTATAGATCACTTCAGATATCAGTCACAGAATTCATTGGTCAGTTGTGGAACATTCTCTAACATTCACAGACCTATTTGATTATAGATCCCTTCAGATATCAGTCAGAATGGACAGTTGTGGAACCGTCTATAATATTCACAGACCTAATTGTTTATAGATATCTTCAGATATCAGTGAGAGTATTCATTGGTCAGTTGTGGAACATTCTATAATATTCACAGACCTATTTGATTATAGATCACTTCAGATATCAATCAGAGTGGTCAGTCGTGGAACATTCTATAATATTCACAGACCTATTTGATTATAGATCACTTCAGATATCAATCAGAGTGGTCAGTCGTGGAACATTCTATAATATTCACAGACCTATTTGATTATAGATCACTTCAGATATTAGTCAGAGTATTTATTGGTCAGTTGTGGAGTATTCTATAATATTCATAGACCTATTTGTTTAGAGATCACTTCAAATACCAGTCAGAGTATTCATTGGTCAGTTGTTGAACATTCTATAATATTCACATACCTATTTGACTATATCTCACTTCAGATATCAGTCAGAGTGGTCAGTTGTGGAACATTCTATAATATTCACATACATATTGGATTATAGATCACCTCAGATATCAGTCACAGTATTCATTGGTCAGTTGTGGAACATTCTCTAACATTCACAGACCTATTTGATTATAGATCACTTCAGATATCAGTCAGAGTGGTCAGGTGTGGAACATTCTATAACATTCACAGACCTATTTGATAATAGATCACTTCAGATATCAGTCAGAGAATTCATTGGTCAGTCGTGGAACATTCTATAATATTGACAGACCTATTTGATTATAGATCACTTCAGATATCAGTCAAGGTGGTCAGTCGTGGAACATTCTATAATATTCATAGACCTATTTGATTATAGATCACTTCAGATATCAATCAGAGTATTCATTGGTCAGTTGTGGAACATTCTATAATATTCACAGACCTATTTGACTATATCTCACTTCAGATATCAGTCAGAGTGGTCAGCTGTGGAACATTCTATAATATTCACAGAAATATTGGATTATAGATCACCTCAGATATCAGTCACAGTATTCATTGGTTAGATGTGGAACATTGTCTAACATTCACAGACCTATTTGATTATAGATCACTTCAGATATCAGTCAGAGTGGTCAGTTGTGTAATATTCTATAATATTCACAAACCTATATGTTTATAGATATCTTCAGATATTAGTCAGAGTATTCATTGGTCAGTTGTGGAACATTCTATAATATTCACAGACCTATTTGATTTTAGATCTCTTCAGATATCAGTCAGAGTGTTCAGTCGTGGAACATTCTATAATATTCACAGACATATTGGATTATAGATCACCTCAGATATCAGTCAGAGTAGTCATTTGTGGAATATTCTATAATATTCACAGACCTAATTGTTTATAGATATCTTCACATATCAGTCAGAGTATTCATTGGTCAGTTGTGGAACATTCCATAATATTCACAGACCTATTTGTTCATAGACCACTTCAGATATCAGTCAGAATGGTCAGTTGTGTAAACATTCTATAATATTCACAGACCTATTTGATTATAGATCTCTTCAGATATCAGTCAGAGTGGTCAGTTGTGTAAACATTCTATAATATTCACATATCTATTTGACTATATCTCACTTCAGATATTAGTCGGAGTGGACAGTTGTGGAACATTCTATAATATTCACAGACATATTTGATTATAGACCACTTCAGATATCAGTCAGAGTGGTCAGTTGTGGAACATTCTATAATATTCACAGACATATTAGATTATAGATCACCTCAGATATCAGTCACAGAATTCATTTGAAAGTTGTGGAGCATTCTCTAACATTCACAGACCTATTTGATTATAGATCACTTCAGATATCAGTCAGAATGGTCAGTTGTGGAACATTCTATAATATTCAAAGACCTATTTGATTATAGATCACTTCAGATATCAGTCAGAGTTGTCAGTTGTGGAACATTCTGTAATATTCACAGACCCATTTGTTTATAGATCACTTCAGATATCAGTCAGAGTAAACAGTTGTGGAACATTCTATAATATTCACATACCAATTTGATTATAGATCACTTCAGATATCAGTCTGAGTGGTCAGTTGTGGAACATTCTATAATATTCACAGACCTATTTGTTTAGAGATCACTTCAGATAGCAGTCAGAGTATTCATTGGTCAGTTGTTGAACATTCTATAATATTCACATACCTATTTGACTATATCTCACTTCAGATATCAGTCAGAGTGGTCAGTTGTGGAACATTCTGTAATATTCACATACATATTGGATTATAGATCACTTCAGATATCAGTCAGAGTGGTCAGTTGTGGAACATTCTATAATATTCACAGACCTATTTGATTATAGATCACTTCAGATATCAATTAAAGTGGTCAGTCGTGGAACATTTTATAATATTCACAGACCAATTTGATTATAGATCACTACAGATATTAGTCAGAGTATTTATTGGTCAGTTGTGGAACATTCTATAACATTCATAGACCTATTTGTTTAGAGATCACTTCAGATACCAGTCAGAGTATTCATTGGTCAGTTGTTGAACATTCTATAATATTCACATACCTATTTGACTATATCTCACTTCAGATATCAGTCAGAGTGGTCAGTTGTGGAACATTCTATAATATTCACATACATATTGGATTATAGATCACCTCAGATATCAGTCAGAGTGATCAGGTGTGGAACATTCTATAACATTCACAGACCTATTTGATTATAGATCACTTCAGATATCAGTCAGAGTGGTCAGTCGTGGAACATTCTATAATATTCACAGACCTATTTGATTATAGATCACTTCAGATATCAGTCAGAGTGATCAGGTGTGGAACATTCCATAATATTCACAGACCTATTTGATTATAGATCACTTCAGATATCAGTCAGAGTGGTCAGATGTGGAACATTCTATAAAATTCACAGACCTATTTGATTATAGATCATTTCAGATATCAGTCAGAGTGGTCAGGTGTGGAACATTCTATAACATTCACAGACCTATTTGATTATAGATCACTTCAGATATCAGTCAGAGTGGTCAGTTGTGGAACATTCTATAATATTCACAGACCTATTTGATTATAGATCACGTCAGATATCAGTCAGAGTGGTCAGTTGTGGAACATTCTATAATTTTCACAGACCTATTTGATTATAGATCCCTTCAGATATCAGTCAGAGCGGTCATTCTATAATATTCACAGACCTATTTGATTATATATCACTTCAGATATCAGTCAGAATGGTCAGTTGTGTAAACATTCTATAATATTCACAGACCTATTTGTTTATAGATCACTTCAGATATCAGTCAGAGTGGTCAGTTGTGGAACATTCTATAATATTCACAGACCTATTTGTTTATAGATCACTTCAGATTTCAGTCAGAGTGGTCCGTTGTGGAATATTCTATAATATTTACAGACCTAATTGTTTAAAGATATCTTCAGATCTCAGTCAGAGTATTCATTGGTCAGTTGTGGAACATTGTATAATATTAACAGACCTATTTGATTATAGATCACCTCAGATATCAGTCAGAGTGGTCAGTTGTGGAATATTCTATAATATTTACAGACCTATTTGATTTTAGATCACTTCAGATATCAGTCAGAGTGGTCAATTGTGGAATATTCTATAATATTCACAGACCTATTTGATTTTAGATTACTTCAGATATTAATTAGAGTGGTCAGTCGTGGAACATTCTATAATATTCACAGACATATTTGATTATAGATCACTTCAGATATCAGTCAGAGTGGTCAGTTGTGGAACATTCTATAATATTCACAGACCTATTTGATTATAGATCACTTCAGAAATCAGTCAGAGTGGTCAGTTGTCGAACATTCTATAATATTGACAAACCTGTTTGATTATAGATCACTTCAGATATCAGTCACAGAATTCATTGGTCAGTTGTGGAACATTCTCTAACATTCACAGACCTAATTGATTATAGATCCATTCAGATATCAGTCAGAGCGGTCAGTTGTGGAACATTCTATAATATTCACAGACCTATTTGATTATAGATCACTTCAGATATCAGTCAGAATGGTCAGTTGTGTAAACATTCTATAATATTCACAGACCTATTTGTTTATAGATCACTTCAGATATCAGTCAGAGTGGACAGTTGTGGAATATTCTAATATACACAGACCCAATTGTTTATAGATATCATCAGATATCAGTCAGAGTATTCATTGGTCAGTTGTGGAACATTCTATAATATTCACAGACCTATTTGATTATAGATCACTTAAGATATCAGTCAGAATGGTCAGTTGTGTAAACATTCTATAATATTCACAGACCTATTTGATTATAGATCTCTTCAGATATCAGTCAGAGTGGTCAGTTGTGGAACATTCTATAATATTCACAGACCTATTTGTTTATAGATCACTTCAGATATCAGTCACAGTATTCATTGGTCAGTTGGGGAACATTCTCTAACATTCACAGACCTATTTGATTATAGATCACTTCAGAAATTAGTCAGAGTGATCAGTTGTCGAACATTCTATAATATTGACAAAACTGTTTGATTATAGATCACTTCAGATATCAGTCACAGAATTCATTGGTCAGTTGTGGAACATTCTCTAACATTCACAGACCTATTTGTTTATAGATCACTTCAGATATCAATCAGAGTGGTCAGTCGTGGAACATTCTATAATATTCACAGACCTATTTGATTATAGATCACTTCAGATATCAGTCAGAGTGGTCCGTTGTGGAATATTCTATAATATTTACAGACCTAATTGTTTATAGATATCTTCAGATATCAGTCAGAGTATTCATTGGTCAGTTGTGGAACATTGTATAATATTAACAGACCTATTTGATTATAGATCACCTCAGATATCAGTCTGAGTGGTCAGTTGTGGAATATTCTATAATATTTACAGCCCTTTTTGATTATAGATCACTTCAAATATCAGTCAGAGTGGTCAGTTGTGGAATATTCTATAATATTCACAGACCTATTTGATTTTACATTACTTCAGATATTAATTAGAGTGGTCAGTCGTGGAACATTCTATAATATTCACAGACATATTTGATTATAGATCACTTCAGATATCAGTCAGAGTGGTCAGTTGTGGAACATTCTATAATATTCACAGACCTATTTGATTATAGATCACTTCAGAAATCAGTCAGAGTGGTCAGTTGTCGAACATTCTATAATATTGACAAACCTGTTTGATTATAGATCACTTCAGATATCAGTCACAGAATTCATTGGTCAGTTGTGGAACATTCTCTAACATTCACAGACCTAATTGATTATAGATCCCTTCAGATATCAGTCAGAGCGGTCAGTTGTGGAACATTCTATAATATTCACAGACCTATTTGATTATAGATCACTTCAGATATCAGTCAGAATGGTCAGTTGTGTAAACATTCTATAATATTCACAGACCTATTTGTTTATAGATCACTTCAGATATCAATCAGAGTGGTCAGTTGTGGAACATTCTATAATATTGACAGACCTATTTGATTATAGATCACTTCAGATATCAGTCAGAGTGGTCAGTTGTGGAACATTCTATAATATTCACAGACCTAATTGTTTATAGATATCTTCAGATATCAGTCAGAGTATTCATTGGTCAGTTGTGGAACATTGTATAATATTACAGACCTATTTGATTATAGATCACCTCAGATATCAGTCAGAGTGGTCAGTTGTGGAATATTCTATAATATTTACAGACCTATTTGATTATAGATCACTTCAGATATCAGTCAGAGTGGTCAGTTGTGGAAAATTCTATAATATTCACAGACCTATTTGATTTTAGATCACTTCAGATATCAATTAGAGTGGTCAGTCGTGGAACATTCTATAATATTCACAGACCTATTTGATTATAGATCACTTCAGATATCAGTCAGAGTGGTCAGTTGTGGAACATTCTATATTATTCACAGACCTATTTGTTTATAGATCACTTCAGATATCAGTCAGAGTATTCATTGGTCAGTTGTGGAACATTCTATAACATTCACAGACCCATTTGATTTTAGATCGCTTCAGATATCAATTAGAGTGGTCAGTCGTTGAACATTCTATAATATTCACAGACATATTGGATTATAGATCACCTCAGATATCAGTCACAGAATTCATTGGTCAGTTGTGGAACATTCTCTAACATTCACAGACCTATTTGTTTATAGATCACTTCAGATATCAATCAGAGTGGTCAGTCGTGGAACATTCTATAATATTCACAGACCTATTTGATTATAGATCACTTCAGATATCAGTCAGAGTGGTCAGTTGTGGAACATTCTATAATATTCACAGACCTATTTGATTATAGATCCCTTCAGATATCAGTCAGAGCGGTCAGTTGTGGAACATTCTATAATATTCACAGACCTATTTGATTATAGATCACTTCAGATATCAGTCAGAATGGTCAGTTGTGTAAACATTCTATAATATTCACAGACCTATTTGTTTATAGATCACTTCAGATATCAGTCAGAGTGGTCCGTTGTGGAATATTCTATAATATTTACAGACCTAATTGTTTATAGATATCTTCAGATATCAGTCAGAGTATTCATTGGTCAGTTGTGGAACATTGTATAATATTAACAGACCTATTTGATTATAGATCACCTCAGATATCAGTCAGAGTGGTCAGTTGTGGAATATTCTATAATATTTACAGCCCTTCTTGATTATAGATCACTTCAAATATCAGTCAGAGTGGTCAGTTGTGGAATATTCTATAATATTCACAGACCTATTTGAATTTAGATTACTTCAGATATTAATTAGAGTGGTCAGTCGTGGAACATTCTATAATATTCACAGACATATTTGATTATAGATCACTTCAGATATCAGTCAGAGTGGTCAGTTGTGGAACATTCTATAATATTCACAGACCTATTTGATTATAGATCACTTCAGAAATCAGTCAGAGTGGTCAGTTGTCGAACATTCTATAATATTGACAAACCTGTTTGATTAAAGATCACTTCAGATATCAGTCACAGAATTCATTGGTCAGTTGTGGAACATTCTCTAACATTCACAGACCTAATTGATTATAGATCCCATCAGATATCAGTCAGAGCGGTCAGTTGTGGAACATTCTATAATATTCACAGACCTATTTGATTATAGATCACTTTAGATATCAGTCAGAATGGTCAGTTGTGTAAACATTCTATAATATTCACAGACCTATTTGTTTATAGATCACTTCAGATATCAGTCAGAGTGGTCCGTTGTGGAATATTCTATAATATTTACAGACCTATTTGTTTATAGATCACTTCAGATATCAGTCAGAGTGGACAGTTGTGGAATATTCTAATATACACAGACCCAATTGTTTATAGATATCTTCAGATATCAGTCAGAGTATTCATTGGTCAGTTGTGGAACATTCTATAATATTCACAGACCTATTTGATTATAGATCACTTCAGATATCAGTCAGAATGGTCAGTTGTGTTAACATTCTATAATATTCACAGACCTATTTGTTTATAGATCACTTCAGATATCAATCAGAGTGGTCAGTTGTGGAACATTCTATAATATTGACAGACCTATTTGATTATAGATCACTTCAGATATCAGTCAGAGTGGTCAGTTGTGGAACATTTTATAATAATCACAGACCTATTGGATTATAGATCACTTCCGATATCAGTCAGAGTGGTCAGTTGTGGAACATTCTATAATATTCACAGACCTAATTGTTTATAGATATCTTCAGATATCAGTCAGAGTATTCATTGGTCAGTTGTGGAACATTGTATAATATTACAGACCTATTTGATTATAGATCACCTCAGATATCAGTCAGAGTGGTCAGTTGTGGAATATTCTATAATATTTACAGACCTATTTGATTATAGATCACTTCAGATATCAGTCAGAGTGGTCAGTTGTGGAAAATTCTATAATATTCACAGACCTATTTGATTTTAGATCACTTCAGATATCAATTAGAGTGGTCAGTCGAGGAACATTCTATAATATTCACAAACCTATTTGATTATAGATCACTTCAGATATCAGTCAGAGTGGTCAGTTGTGGAACATTCTATAATATTCACAGACCTATTTGTTTATAGATCACTTCAGATATCAGTCAGAGTATTCATTGGTCAGTTGTGGAACATTCTATAACATTCACAGACCTATTTGATTTTAGATCACTTCAGATATCAATTCGAGTGGTCAGTCGTGGAACATTCTATAATATTCACAGACATATTGGATTATAGATCACCTCAGATATCAGTCACAGAATTCATTGGTCAGTTGTGGAACATTCTCTAACATTCACAGACCTATTTGATTATAGATCACTTCAGATATCAGTCAGAGTGGTCAGTTGTGGAACATTCTATAATATTGACAGACCTATTTGATTATAGATAACTTCAAATATCAATTAGAGTGGTCAGTCGTGGAACATTCTATAATATTCATAGACATATTGGATTATAAATCACCTCAGATATCAGTCACAGAATTCATTGGTCAGTTGTGGAACATTCTGTAACATTCACAGACCTATTTGTTTATAGATCACTTCAGATATCAATCAGAGTGGTCAGTCGTGGAACATTCTATAATATTCACAGACCTATTTGTTTATAGATCACTTCAGATATCAATCAGAGTGGTCAGTCGTGGAACATTCTATAATATTCACAGACCTATTTGATTATAGATCACTTCAGATATCAGTCAGAGTGGTCAGTTGTCGAACATTCTATAATATTCACAGACCTATTTGTTTATAGATCACTTCAGATATCAGTCACAGAATTCATTGGTCAGTTGTGGAACATTCTCCAACATTCACAGACCTATTTGTTTATAGATCACTTCAGATATCAGTCAGAGTGGACAGTTGTGGAATATTCTATAATATTCACAGACCTTATTGTTTATAGATATCTTCAGATATCAGTCAGAGTATTCATTGGTCAGTTGTTGAACATTCTATAATATTCACATATCTATTTGACTGTTTCTCACTTCAGACATCAGTCAGAGTGGTCCGCTGTGGAATATTCTATAATATTTACAGATCTAATTGTTTATAGATATCTTCAGATATCAGTCAGAGTATTCATTGGTCAGTTGTGGAACATTGTATAATATTAACAGACCTATTTGATTATAGATCACCTCAGATATCAGTCAGAGTGGTCAGTTGTGAAACATTATATAATATACACAGACCTATTTGATTATAGATCACTTCAGAAATCAGTCAGAGTGGTCAGTTGTCGAACATTCTATAATATTGACAAACCTGTTTGATTATAGATCACTTCAGATATCAGTCACAGAATTCATTGGTCAGTTGTGGAACATTCTCTAACATTCACAGACCTATTTGATGATAGACCCCTTCAGATATCAGTCAGAGCGGTCAGTTGTGGAACATTCTATGATATTCACAGACCTATTTGATTATAGATCCCTTCAGATATCAGTCAGAGCGGTCAGTTGTGGAACATTCTATAATATTCACAGACCTTATTGTTTATAGATATCTTCAGATATCAGTCAGAGTATTCATTGGTCAGTTGTGGAACATTGTGTAATATTCACAGACCTATTTGTTTATAGATCACTTCAGATATCAGTCAGAGTGGCCTGTTGTGGAATATTCTATAATATTTACAGACCTAATTGTTTATAGATATCTTCAGATATCAGTCAGAGTATTCATTGGTCAGTTGTGGAACATTCTATAATATTCACATATCTATTTGACTGTATCTCACTTCAGATACCAGTCAGAGTGGTCCGCTGTGGAATATTCTATAATATTTACAGATCTAATTGTTTATAGATATCTTCAGATATCAGTCAGAGTATTCATTGGTCAGTTGTGGAACATTGTATAATATTAACAGACCTATTTGATTATAGATCACCTCAGATATCAGTCAGAGTGGTCAGTTGTGGAATATTCTATAATATTGACAGACCTATTTGATTATATATCACTTCAGATATCAGTCAGAGTGGCCAGTTGTGGAATATTCTATAATATTCACAGACCTATTTATTTTAGATCACTTCAGATATCAATTAGAGTGGTCAGTCGTGGAACATTCTATAATATTCAAGAGACATATTGGATTATAGATCACCTCAGATATCAGTCAGAGCGGTCAGTTGTGGAACATTCTCTAACATTCACAGACCTATTTGATTATAGATCACTTCAGATATCAGTCAGAGTGGTCAGTTGTGGAATATTCTATAATATTCACAGACCTATTTGTTTATAGATCACTTCAGATATCAGTCAGAGTATTCATTGATCAGTTGTGGAACATTCTATAACATTGACAGACCTATTTGATTATAGATCACTTCAGATATCAGTCAGAGTGGTCAGTTGTGGAATATTCTAAAATAGTCACAGACCTATTTGATTTTAGATCACTTCAGATATTAATTAGAGTGGTCAGTCGTGGAACATTCTATAATATTCACAGACATATTGGATTATAGATCACCTCAGATATCAGTCACTATCAGTCACAGAATTCATTGGTCAGTTGTGGAACATTCTCTAACATTCACAGACCTATTTGTTTATAGATCACTTCAGATATCAATCAGAGTGGTCAGTCGTGGAACATTCTATAATATTCACAGACCTATTTGATTATAGATCACTTCAGAAATCAGTCAGAGTGATCAGTTGTCAAACATTCTATAATATTGACAAACCTGTTTGATTATAGATATCTTCAGATATCAGTCACAGAATTTATTGGTCAGTTGTGGAACATTCTCTAACATTCACAGACCTATTTGATATTAGATCCCTTCAGATATCAGTCAGAGCGGTCAGTTGTGGAACATTCTATAATATTCACAGACCTATTTGATTATAGATCACTTCAGATATCAGTCAGAGTGGTCAGTTGTTGAACATTCTATAATATTCACAGACCTATTTGTTTATAGATATCTTCAGATATCAGTCAGAGTGTTCATTGGTCAGTTGAGGAACATTCTATAATATTCACAGACCTATTTGTTTATAGATCACTTCAGATATCAATCAGAGTGGTCAGTTTTGGAACATTCTATAATATTGACAGACCTATTTGATTATAGATCACTTCAGATATCAGTCAGAGTGGTCAGTCATGGAACATTCTATAACATTCACAGACCTATTTGATTATAGATCACTTCAGATATCAGTCAGAGTGGTCAGTTGTGGAACATTCTATAATATTCACAGACCTATTTGATTATAGATCACTTCAGATATCAGTCAGAGTGGTCAGTTGTGGAACATTCTATAATATTCACATACCTATTTGACTATATCTCACTTCAGATATTAGTCGGAGTGGACAGTTGTGGAACATTCTATAATATTTACAGACCTAATTGTTTATAGATATCTTCAGATATCAGTCAGAGTATTCATTGGTCAGTTGTGGAACATTCTATAATATTCACATATCTATTTGACTATATCTCACTTCAGATATTAGTCGGAGTGGTCAGTTGTGGAATATTCTATAATATTCACAGACCTATTAGATTTTAGATCACTTCAGATATCAATCAGAGTGGTCAGTCGTGGAACATTCTATAATATTGACAAACCTGTTTGATTATAGATCACTTCAGATATCAGTCACAGAATTCATTGGTCAGTTGTGGAACATTCTCCAACATTCACAGACCTATTTGATTATAGATCACTTCAGATATCAGTCAGAGTGGTCAGTTGTGGAACATTCTATAATATTCACAGACCTATTTGATTATAGATCACTTCAGATATCAGTCAGAGTGGACAGTTGTGGAATATTCTATAATATTCACATACCTAATTGTTTATAGATATCTTCAGATATCAGTCAGAGTATTCATTGGTCAGTTGTGGAACATTGTATAATATTCACATACCTATTTGTTTATAGATCACTTCAGATATCAATCAGAGTGGTCAGTTGTGGAACATTCTATAATATTGACAGACCTATTTGATTATAGATCACTTCAGATATTAGTCAGAGTGGTCAGTTGTGGAACATTCTATAATATTTACAGACCTAATTGTTTATAGATATCTTCAGATATCAGTCAGAGTATTCATTGGTCAGTTGTGGAACATTCTATAATATTCACAGACATATTGGATTATAGATCACCTCAGATATCAGTCAGAGTATTCATTGGCCAGTTGTGGAGCATTCTCTAACATTCACATACCTATTTGATTATAGATCACTTCAGATATCAGTCAGAATGGTCAGTTGTGGAACATTCTATAATATTGACAGACCTATTTGATTATAGATCACTTCAGATATCAGTCATAGTGGTCAGTTGTGGAATATTCTATAATATTCACAGACCTGATTGTTTATAGATATCTTCAGATATCAGTCAGAGTATTCATTGGTCAGTTGTGGATCATTCTATAATATTCACATACCTATTTGATTATAGATCACTTCGGATATCAGTCAGCGTGGTCGGTTGTGGAACATTCTATAATATTCACAGACCACAGACCTATTTGATTATAGATCCCTTCAGGTATCAGTCAGTGGTCAGTTGTGGAACACTCTATAATATTCACAGACCTATTTGTTTATATATCACTTCAGATATCAGTCAGAGTATTCATTGATCAGTTGTGGAACGTTCTTTAAGCATCACAGATCATCCATCTATAGGAATATAGATTATATCAGATATCAGTGAGAGTATTAATAATCGGTCACTTGCATACATCTATAACCACCACAGCTCATCTATAGGGCTATCAATATATCAACCTATTAACCTATTTGATTATAGATCACTTCAGATATCAGTAAGATTGGTCAGTCTTGGAACATTCTATAATATTCACAAACCTATTAGCTTATAGATCACTTCAGATATCAGTCAGAGTATTCATTGTTCAGTTGTGGAACATTCTATAATATTGACAGACCTATTTGATTATAGATCACTTCAGATATAAGTCAGAGTGGTCAGTTGTGGAATATTATACAATATTCACCGACCTATTTGATTTTAGATCTCTTCAGATATCAATCAGAGTGGTCAGTCGTGGAACATTCTATAATATTCACAGACATATTGGATTATAAATCACCTCAGATATCAGTCACAGAATTCATTGGTCAGTTGTGGAACATTCTCTAACATTCACAGACCTATTTGACTATAGATCACTTCAGATATCAGTCACAGTGGTCAGTTGTGGAACATTCTATAACATTCACAGACCTATTTGATTAGAGATCACTTCAGATATCAGTCAGAGTGGTCAGTTGTGGAACATTCTATAATATTGACAGATCTATTTGTTTATAGATCACTTCAGATATCAATCAGAGTGGACAGCTAAGTACGTATTACTCTGTGGCTGAAGGTACATTAGGCAATCACACAGTTTACAGAAGTAAGTGTCGGCTTGTATAGGCTGCAAAAAATAGCTCACATGGGTTGAACTGACAGCAAAAAACGTAGTATATGATGGCTAGAGGTACAGAAGGCGTTCACAGTATACAGAAGTAAGTGGCGGCCTCTATAGGCTCCAAAAATTAGCTCACATGGGTTGAACTGACAGGCAAAAACTTAGTTTTTGATGGCTAGAGGTAAGGTAGGCATTTCATGTACACAGAACGGTAAGTGTCGGCCTGTATAGGCTCCAAAAATTAGCTCACATGGATTGAACTGACAGCAAAGAACTTAGTATTTGGTGGCTGGAGGTACATTAGACATTCACAGAAAAAATAATTGTCGGCCCTGAAAGGCCCCAAAAATTTACCATTCAATGGACAGGAAATGCCTTTTATGCCGCTGTATGTAGTGAAGCCAAGGACCAGGAATTGTTGTGGGTGGAGGAATTTCGATGAAATCTGGTCTACTGGTCACATGTGTTGATTTCCTCAGAGATCCATGCCTCATTCATTTTTATAAGTGTGAGGTAGTCTACACTGTCATGAGCTAGGCGAGTGCGCTTATAGGTCACCATCCCCCCTGCTGCGCTGAACGTCCTTTCGGACAGGACACTGGACGGGGGGCAAGCCAACAGTTCCATTGCAAATTGTGCAAGCTCTGGCCAGAGGTCAAGCCTGCCCACCCAGTAGTCCAGGGGTTCATCACTCCTCAGAGCGTCCACATCGGCCGTTAACCCGATGTAGTCGGACACCTGTCGGACCAACATTTGAGCCACAGAAGCCTGCCTTTTTCCAGAACAACGTGACGATGGCATCATGGAAGGTGGAGTGTTGGACAACTCTGAAGTTACAGGAGAAGTAGAAGGGGGAGGAGAAGGAGAAGAGGCTGGACGGTGAGAGCTCGGAGTGTGGCTTTGTGGGTTCTGACAGTTTTGCTCCCACTGGACTTGGTGATGGGATTTCAGGTGCCCTCTTAAGGTGGTTGTCCCTAGGTGAGTGTTGGGCTTACCCCGACTTATGCGTTGACTGCAAAGGCTGCAGATTAGGGATGATCAAACTTTTCAAAAGTTCGGTTCGGCCAGAACATCCGAACTTCACGAAAGTTCGGCCCGGATTTCAGAACCCCATTGAAATCAATGGGACCCGAACTTCGGTAATCAAAAAACACAATTTTGAAGCCCTAAAACCCAATAAATGCCCCTAAAAAGTGCCTAGGGTTCTGGGTCATGCCCCAGGGACTATTAACCACACAAAAAAAAGTTCTTAAAAATTGTCATTTTTGATAGAGAGCCAATTATTGAAAAAAAAAATGAGATTTTTTATGTAAAATACATATAAGTGTGTGTGTATATATATATATACCCCTATACAGAAGTTCAGATGTTTTGCCTGCCTCCAAAGAACACAAAAAAAGTGCCCAAAAAAAAAGCCTGCAAGAACAAACCTGGGCATTTTTTTTTTTTTGGCGCTGGCATTTTTTGGGGAATTTTTTGGGTTCTTTGGAGGTAGGCAAAACTTCTGTATAGGGGTATATATATACACACACACTTATATGTATTTTACACTTACACATATATAGGTGTGTTAGGAGCGGAGCCATATTAGTGCTAATTATTTCATTAGCGCAAGTATAGTGTTCTGCTACTTTCACACCTATATATGTGTAGGTGTGTATATATACCCCTATACAGAAGTTCAGATGTCATGCCTGCCTCCAAAGAACCCAAAAGAATGCCCAAAAAAACGCCTGCAAGAACAAACCTGGGCATTTTTTTTTTTGGCGCTGACATTTTTTTTGGCATTTTTTGGGGTTCTTTGGAGGCAGGAAAAACATCTGAACTTCTGTATAGGGGTATATATACACACACACTTATATGTATATATACCCATACACATATATAGGTGTGAAAGTAGCAGAACACTATACTTTTGCTAATGATATAATTAGCACTAATATGGCTACGCTCCTAACACACCTATATATGTGTAAGTGTAAAATACATATCAGTGTGTGTGTATATATATATACCCCTATACAGAAGTTCAGATGTTTTGCCTGCCTCCAAAGAACCCAAAAAAATGCCAGCGCCAAAAAAAAATGCCCAGGTTTGTTCTTGCAGGCGTTTTTTTGGGCATTTTTTTGGGTTCTTTGGAGGCAGGCAAAACATCTGAACTTCTGTATAGGGGTATATATATACACACACACTTATATGTATTTTACACTTACACATATATAGGTGTGATAGGAGCGGAGCCATATTAGTGTTAATTATTTAATTAGCGCAAGTATAGTGTTCTGCTCCTTTCACACCTATATATGTTCAGGTGTATATATACAGAGATGTGTGTGTATATATACCCCTATACACATGTTCAGATGTCATGCCTGACTCCAAACATGTCCTCAAAAAAGCCCTATAAACGCCTGCAGCAAAAAGAATGCTGACAGGGGCGAAGCCATATTAGTGCACTGAATGTGACACAAGAGAAACAATCTTTTCTCTATAGCGGTCACCCTGATATGGAAGGGTTTTGTCACCCTTCCATAGCAGTCACAGTCAGTTAACCCTACACTACACTACGGTCCCCTTACACTTAACACTTTCCCTACATAAACTGAATAATTAAAGCTAACTATAGTGGAAAATAGCACCCTAACTACACTAGATATCCCTTTCCTCACACTAAAAATTGCTAAATGACACTTTGTAACAGAAGTCACAGAACTGCTTCCACTCTCTTCCATGTCCCTGTATAACAATGCTAGGAATTTGGCGGGGGCTATCTTATATACTGGGGGGTGTATTCACTAATGATTGGCCTATGGACCCCCTAGTCACTCCAATCACATTCCTATCATTCTCCTGCCCCCTCAATTGGCTTTTACTGATCGTTCTGGTCCAATCACGGGCTTTTAAAGCCCATTTCCTGAACCATTGCATTTTGGTGGGTTCTGGTTGCCGAATTCCGAACTTTTTCAGCAAAAAGTTCTAGATTCGGCCGGACCTCGAACAGCCAATGTTCGGGTCGAACCGATGGTCGACCCGAACCGTTCGATCATCCCTACTGCAGATAGCAACTGGTGTCAGCAACGGACACATTAAAAAAAGCACACACTGCGGAGCCATGTGCCGGTGTCCTGGGAGCGCCAGATGTGACTGTACATGGTTGATGGTTCGCTCCTGATACATTTGCAGTCTGCTTTGTACCTCTTGTGCAATGCAAGTTCTGCCTGCCTCTCCTCTCTATCTGCCGGTCCTTCAGTCCGCCAGTTCTACAAATAATTGGCCAGTAACTGTTGTCACTGTGTGTAGCACAGTTAACACAGCAAAAGAGGCCAAATGTTTGCAGCACTAAAATACTATCTTAGAAAATTATACTGTTAAATAACACCCACTTCAATATGTGGCATTGGGGGGGGGGGGGGCACAGGTTTATTACACCAGTTCTACAAATAATTGGCCAGTAACTGTTGTCACTGTGTGTAGCACTGTTTACACAGCGAGAGGCCAAATTTTTGCAGGACTAAAATACACTCTTAGAAAATGATACTGTTAAATAACACCCCACTTCAATATGTGGCATTGGGGGGGGGGGGCATTGGTGTACCACAACAAGTTCAAAAAATTGGCCAGTGAGTTTGGCGCTGTGTGTACCAGACTTCCCTCAGCAAACTAGGCAATATTGTTGCATGAAACAAATACACTTGAAAAAGTTTACTCAGATAACACCCCACTTCAATATATGGCATTGGGGGGGGGGGGTAATTGGTCTATCACACCAGTTATAATACATTATAAGTGCTTTTGTCACTGTTTGTAGTGTTGCTGCAGAAACGCTCAGTCCCACCACCACACCTGTCACAATGCTGCACAGTGCACAATAATAGTACTAATCCACTATAATATGCTTTCTACAAAGTATATTATACTGTGGATCACCCCCCTCACCCACACCCCCCCCCCCCGCCATTTTTAGTGCACTGCACAGCAATACCAAAAAATTTGCAGCCCTTTACATGACTTTTGTGGACATTAACAGAGCAATTTGTGTGTGACTGCAGCCGATCTCTAACTGCCCCTAAAGCAACCACTGGATACCTCTCCCTATATAGTAAAGAGACTGTAATAGACCCTAAAACGACATTGGAGCATTTTAAATGACTTTTGTGGACATTAACAAAGCGATTTATGTGTGACTGCAGCAGATCTCTAACTGCCCCTAAAGCAACCACTGGATACCTCTCCCTATAGTAAAGAGACTGTATTAGACCCTAAAATGACATTGGAGCATTTTAAATGACTTTTGTGGACATTGACAGAGTGATATCTGTGTGACTGCAGTCGATCTCTAACTGCCCCTACAGCAACCACTGGAAACCTCTCCCTATAGTAAAGAGACTGTAATAGACCCTAAAACGACATTGGAGCATTTTAAATGACTTTTGTGGACATTAACAAAGCGATTTATGTGTGACTGCAGCAGATCTCTAACTGCCCCTAAAGCAACCACTGGATACCTCTCCCTATAGTAAAGAGACTGTAATAGACCCTAAAACGACATTGGAGCATTTTAAATGACTTTTGTGGACATTAACAAAGCGATTTATGTGTGACTGCAGCAGATCTCTAACTGCCCCTAAAGCAACCACTGGATACCTCTCCCTATAGTAAAGAGACTGTATTAGACCCTAAAATGACATTGGAGCATTTTAAATGACTTTTGTGGACATTGACAGATCGATTTCTGTGTGACTGCAGCCGATCTCTTACTGCCCCTACAGCAACCATTGGATACCTCTCCCTATAGTAAAGAGACTGTAATAGATCCTATAACAACATTGGAGCATTTTAAATGACTTTTGTGGACATTGACAAAGCGATTTCTGTGTCACTGCAGCCGATCTCTAACTGCCCCTACAGCAACCACTGGATACCTCTCCCTATGGTAAAGAGACTGTAATAGACCCTAAAACGACATTGGAGCATTTTAAATTACTTTTGTGGACATTGACAGAGCGATTTATGTGTGACTGCAGCCGATCTCTAACTGCCCCTAAAGCAACCACAGGATACCGCTCCCTAAGCTCAAAAGATACTAGACCTATACCGAAATACCAGCCCTAAAAAGGACTTTTGTGGATATTGACAGAGCGATTTCTGTGTGACTGCAGCCGATCTCTAACTGCCCCTAAGGCAACCACAGGATACCTCTCCTTAAGCTCAAAAGATACTAGACCTATACCGAAATACCAGCCCTCAAAAGGACTTTTGTGGATCTTCACAGCGCTATATGTGTCTAGCAAACTCTCCCTGACGAGCACAGCAGACCTCTCCCTACACTGGCAGAAAACGGAATGTAAAATGGCCGCCAGGTCAGGTCTATTTATAGGGTAGGGGGACTGTCCATGTGCTGGAATGTTTCAATTGGCTGTCCCGTTCCACCTGATGGCTGTGTCATGGGTCAAAGTTCTCCCCAATGTAAACAAATATGGCCGGCCCGAACTACGCCATGTGTCCGAAAATTTGTCGGGTAGCGAACAAGCAAAATTTGCCACGAATCGACCGCCGGGCGAACCGCAAGGCCATCTCTACCGCAGGGATCACGGGATTACTGTGATAGTAGCCCCTTTGCAAGTCTTTAAGAGCTGTCAGTCTCCTTAACAGTACACACGGACCTCTCTTCCCAGGAATTGCCATCCAGCAGAGGCAGTGAGGACCATTATGATGAGCCTGACTAATCTTGGTACATGTGAGTGCATTGGATGAAGTTTTATATTCATTCATTTATTAAATAATTTTACACTAGGGCGATCGTGCAGTCTCTGTTTTGGTTTTGTGACAGCTGCAGCTGCCAAAGCTGCTCTGTGCACACAGCAACTCTGACTTTGATTAATCAAAACTGAGAAGACTTGTGTATTACGATTACTTTTATAGGTTTTCAATGTCTTGAATTAGTTATCAAACCATATTGTGCCAAAATCCCTATAGCATGGTAAACCAAAAGCAAATAATAAATATGGCTTTTTAAGCACCAATTCACCAATTCAAAATATGGCTTTTTAGGCACCAATTCAAAACCAATATTTATAAAATCCAAACGTTTATAAAAAAAAATTTAAAAAGATGTTTCTGTAACAAAAAACAAACAGGCTGATCAAGTATTGCAGTTTATCATCAATTGCACACAGTCCCACACATAGTAATTGCAGGTATATTAGCACTTATAAATTGGTTACAATGGTTGCAAATGTGGGATTGAGCCAACACTTATTTCAAACTTCCTCAGGAGCTGCATCCAACAAAAGAGGATGAGATTATGTGCAAAAATCTATACAGTTTTATATTCTGTCCCAGAAAATCATACAGTTTAATTTAATATTTCTTGATGAAAACTGTCTGCTATCTTCCTCTGAAATTGCATCTCATTATACAGGATGCGATTCTGTATAGCAAATTTGTATAATTGTTAACATTTGTTTTTATTTCAGTTCTAAATATTGTTGCTCTCTCCCTCTGAAAATACACCCGTTTAATAAATGGTGCACTTATGTGCTGAAAATCCATACAATTGTTCTAATCTATCTCTAAACTATCACTGAAACAATACAGTAAAATTTATTACTTGTGGATGGAATCTGCCTGCTTAACTCCCCCTGAAATTGGGGATTAAAGGCTTAAAAGGTGTCCTTCAAAACTGTACAAATTTCCTGTTTTCAATTAAACTAAAAAGGCAATAATTTTCTTGCTGATACAAGCAGATGCAATTTGCTTGCTCTATCCCTCAGAAAACGTGGCCTGTCCAAAAAACGCTGTGGTACCAAATCTGCACAAAATGTCTTCATTCAGCCTCAGAAAAAAAGACAACATTTTTTTTTTTTCTAAATGCAATTTGCTTGCTCTCTCCCTCAAGCTTAAAAGGTCCCTCGGGCTTAAAAGGTGCTCTGCAAATCTATACAATTTTCTGCTTTCAACTAAAATAAAAAATATGGAGAGCTGTGTCTGAATGGTGAGCTGAGCACACAAATTGTGTCTTAGCTCTTTCTACTGCTTTTAGTATACAGCCAGGAGTGGGCTGGAGACACAGAACTGCCAGGTGAGCTGCAGCCATGCTCCATATTAATAAATATCCCCCTGCTGACAAACAATGCATGAGATTCCTATATTAAAGCTTCTATCTCTGGCAGGTAAACCCCAAGAGACACCTATATTAAGGGACTCAGTTTCATTGGGACGTAAACCACATATACCATTACAATCTGATAAGCATGCTATTTTAGAACCTGACCCTCCCCATGTGGGCATTTTAATTCCTACCACATGGAGAATCTGGTCAAACAGTGGTGTGAACCCTGAGAAGATACTTCTGGTTTCCCTGATACTACTGGGTCTTGGGGATGCTCTAAACACTCTCAGTCCACATCACAGATACAGAACCATCACTCCCCCCACTGTCACCATTTAACTCTGACATTGTGGGCCCTATATCTTGGAAATAATTTTTCAAGTTCATCCCCACAAAAAAAAATTCAGCCTCTTAATTCAAGAAGTTTATGACACATGCGACACTGAAATCAAAGCATTACGAAAATAAATTTCAGGTCCTCACCAAGTATGTTGAAACTGTGGAAGAAAAACTTGAACCTTGTAAGCAAGAAATGTATATGCTTCAGACACAGGTAGCTCTGTAAAAGTTTACTATCAAAGACATGCAATGCCTAGACAGCCAAGACCTAGACAACAGGGGGTTAAAGATAAATATTAAAATTAAAGGTCTCCCAAAAGCTATGAGAACAGGACACATTGCAGGTAATCTTTAACAACATTCTGGGCAAATCTTTCCATCAAATTAAAATAGACCTTGCCCACATACGATTGCCTTCCAAACCCGAGATGTAATCTGCAGGACTCATTTAACCACCTTTAACCACTTAAGGACCGGGCCTATTTCTGACACTTGTTGTTTACAAGTTAAAATCAGTTTTTTTTTTGCTAGAAAACTACTTCGAACCCCCCAACATTATATATATATATATATATATATCTATATATATATATATAGATATATATAGATATATATATATATCTATATATATATATATATATATATATATATTTTTTTTAGCAGAGAGAATAAAATGGAGATCGTTGCAATATTTTTTATCACACCGTATTTGTGCAGTGTGTTACAATGATTTGTAAGACACAAATCATTGTGTCTTACAAACACAATGATTTGGGACAAAGTACACTTTTTTGAATTAAAAAATAAAAAAACAGTAAAGTTAGCTCAATTTTTTTCTATAATATGAAAGATAATGTTACTCTGAGTAAATAGATACCCAACATGTCATGCTTCAAACGCTCGTGGAATGGCGACAAACTTTGATACTTAAAAATCCACATAGGTAACACTTTAAATATTTCGACAGGTTACCAGTTTAGAGTTACAGAGGGGGTCTAGGGCTTGAATTATTGCTCTCTCTCTAGCGATACCTCACATCTGTGGTTTAAACACCATTTACATATGTGGACGCGAGTTGCGTATGCATGCGCTTCTGCACGCAAGCTAACGGGGACAGGGTGCTTTAATTTTTTTTTCATATTTCATTTATCTTTTATTTTTTATTTTTACAATAAGTTTAGACATTAATGGCTGTGTGTTGAGTTATTTTGAGGGGACAGTAAATTTACACTGTCTGAGCCGGTTCACATTAGCGCGACTTGTCAGGCGACTTGTCAGCCTGACAAGTCGCGCTCCCATTGACCGCTAAAGGACCCGTTCTAATAAGAGCGACACAAGTCGCTCCGACTTAGAAAAAGGGTCCTGTACTATTTCGGGGCGACCTTGGAGCGACTTGCATAGATTATGTGAAGTCCCTGCAAGTCGCTCCAAAGTCGTGGTGCAATGTAATGCACAAGTCGCCCCCGAAGTAGTAAGGAGTCGTGTCGCGCTAGTGTGAACCGGCTCTTATACAAGCTGTACACTCACTACTTTACATTGTAGCAAAGTGTAATTTCTTCAGTGTTGTCACATGAAAATATATAATCAAATATTTACAAAAATGTGAGGGGTGTACTCACTTTTGTGAAATACTGTACATGAAGAAGGAAAGAGAGGCACCCATAGTGTAAAAACTTCAGTATTTTATTGACCACTTTAATACAGGGCAGTTAGACCCCCTTCCTGCCCAGACCAATTTTCAGCTTTCAGCGCTCTCACATTTTGAATGACAATTGCTCAGTCATGCTACACTGTAACCAAACAAAATTTTTATCATTGTTTTCACACAAATAGACCTTTCTTTTGGTGGTATTTGATCAGAACTGGGTTTTTTATTTTTTGTGATATAAGCAAAAAAAGAGCAAAAATTTTGAAAAAAAAAACACTTTTTTTTAGTTTCTATTAAAACATTTTGCAAAAAATTAATTTTTCTTCATACATTTTGGCCAAAATGTATACTGCTACCTATCTCTAGTAAAAATAACCCATATTAGTGTATATTATTTAGTCTGTGTGAAAGTTATTGAGTCTAGAAGCTATGGTACCAATTCCTGAAAATTGATCACACCTGATGTACTAACAGCCTATCTCCATTCTTGAGGCCCTAAAATGTCAGAACAGTACAAATACCCCCCAAATGACCCCTTTTTGGAAAGTAGACAGTCCAAGGTATTTAGTAAGAGGCATGGTGAGTTTTTTGAAGTTTTAATTTTTTCCCACAATTCTTGGGAAAATGAAGAAAAAAATGTTTTTTCTTTTTTTTCCCACAAAGTTGTCAATTTATAAACTATTTCTAACACATAGCATGTACACAGCAAAAATGACACCCCAAAATACATTCTGCCACTCCTCCTGAGTATGGCGATACCACATGTGTGAGACTTTTACACAGCCTGGCCACATACAGAGGCCCAACGTCCAGGGAGCACCTTCAAGCGTTCTAGGAGCATAAATACACTTATAACTTTCTGACTACATATCACACTTTTGAAGGCCCTGACTGGCCAGGACAATGGAATTGACCACAAAATGACCCCATTTTGGAAAGAAAACACTCCAACGTATAGTCTATGAGGCATTGTGAGTCTTTTGAACACGTCATTTTTTTTCACAAGTTTTTGGAAAATGTGGGAAAAAAAATGAAAACCTATTTTTTTTTACACAAAGTTATCAATTTATAGGATATGTCTAACACATAGCATGTACATAGCAAAAATGACACCCCAAAATACATTCTGCTACTCCTCCTGAGTATGGCGATACCACATGTGTGAGACTTTTACACATCCTGACCACATAAAGAGACTCAACATCCAAGTAGCACCGCCAGGCATTCTAGGAGCATAAATTACACACATAATTTTCTGACTACCTATCACACTTTTGAAGGCCCTGGAGCACCAAGACAATGGAATTGCCCACAAAATGACCCCATTTTGGAAAGAAAACACTCCAACATATATTCTATGAGGCATTGTGAGTCTTTTGAATGTGTCATTTTTTTCCACAAGTTTTTGGAAAATGTGGGAAAAAAATTAAAACCTATTTTTTTTACACAAAGTTGTCAATTTATAGGATATTTCTAACACATAGCATCTATATAGCAAAAATGACACCCCAAAATACATTCTGCCACTCTTCCTGAGTATGGCGATACCATATGTGTGAGACTTTTACCCCGCCTGGCCATAAACCGAGACCCAACATCCAAGGAGACACCTTCAGACGTTCTAGGAGCATGCATTTTACATCTAATTTCCTGACAACCTATTACATTTTTGAAGGCCCTTCATATTTCTAACACATAGCATGTACATACCAATTACACCCCAAAATATATTCTGCTGAGCAAAGGGTAAACAAAAGATTACCTGTGGTTTTAGTAGTGGTCCACAGGGGAGAGCATCCAGGTAGAAGGCAGGGATGTGGTCTGTGACAGCAAAAGCAATCGGACAGGCAGCAGGCAGAAATACTGTCCATAGTCATTACAGGCAGCAGGCAGGAATACTGTCCATAGTCATTACAGGCAGCAAGCAGGGGTACTGTCCATAGTCATTACAGGCAGCAAGCAGGGATAGTGTCAGCACAGCCAAGCATTGGTCCAGGTAGCAGGCAGAGATGTGGTCTATAAAGTCCTGGGTCATTATATGCAGCGATATGTTCAACACAGCCAAAATATTGATCCAGGCAGCAGGAAGGACCATCACGCCTAGGCCTCTGTCAGGAAAGAATGGGGACAGGGGTAGAGGCTTCTCCCACCCAAATCCCTTTGAAGCCTCCGGACTCCAGACCCTGTTATGGGAACACAGAAAACCAAAAACGTTTTTTCTATACTCCGAACTCTATTCTGAAGCCCCTCACATATGTGTAAGACCCCTGTCTACTGAAGTAGAAGGGCAAAAGATCAGTCCAAGTGGCAGGCAAAAAGCGTGGTTGATTAGCAGGCCGGGTCGGTACACTTGGAAGTCAGAAACTTGGTTTAAAACGGCAGGCAAAGGCATAATCGGTAAACAGGCTGAGGTCGGTGCACGTGGATGTCAGAAATGTGGTTTTTAAAACGGCAGGCAAAGGCATCGTCGGTAAACCGGCTGAGGTCGGTGCACGTGGATTTCAGAAACGTGGTTTTTCAAACGGCAGGCAAATGCATAGTCGGTAAACAGGCCAGGGTCTGGTAACGTAGAAACATGGTAGCAGGCAAATGATCTGGACGGGTATTTCAAAATGGGAAATGGCAGTCTTAAAATTAAGGGGATCTAAAATCTTATAGCTATATGGTAGATTTTGAAGCAATCTCCAATGCATAGGCCAGGTTGGGAGGGACAATGGGGACAATGAAAACTTGTGTCTTTTCTAATTCCATTTCTGCTGCACACACGACATCTCTTTCGGCGCTTTGTCCTGATTCTGTGGGGGGAATGTTATAGGGAAAATGTAGCTTGTGAAGTCTACTCACACAATCCGAGCGAATGCTTGCTGGGGCCGGTCCTTGTTGGTATATTAGGGCAGTGATGATTTCTTCAATGTACTTGAGGTAGTGGAGGTGTTGGTTTCCTGGTGTTTTTTGATGGCAGACAAAGGAATTGCACATGGCCATATGAAAAAGGTAAAATGTGACTTTTTTGTACCAGTAACGGGACCTTCTGGTTGATAAGTAGGGCTGCAGCATCTGGTCATTTAAATCCACCCCCCCCCATGAACAAATTATATTTGTGGAAGCATTCCGGCTTTGTAATTCGGCCACATCTTCTGGGAATCTCCACCACGGTGTCATTGTGGATGGTGGACAAGATGTAAACATCTTTCTTGTCCCTCCACTTCATGGCCAACACTTCCTCATTCCTCATAAATGCGGTTTCCCCCTGCTGTAGATTTTTTTGGACCAAAGTTTGTGGGAATCCCTTCCTATTTTTTCTGCTGGTACCACAGGCCAGGGTTTTTTCCAGGTACAGGTGACGAAAAAGACTGGTGTAATATTTGTCTACATAAAGATGGTATCCTTTTTTGAACAGGGGGTATGCCAGGTATGCCAGGTCCCAGACAATTTTCCCACTGGTTCCAATGTATGTTGGGCATTCGGGGGGCTGGAGCTGGGAGTCTTTGCCTTCATAGACACGAAAGGCATAGACATACCCAGTGGCTCTCTCACATAGTTTGTTCATTTTCACCCCATACCTGGCTCTCTTATTTGGGATGTATTGCTTGAAATGCAGCCGGCCAGTATAATGAATAAGGGATTCATCCACACAGATGTTTTTGTCTGGGACATACACTTCCGCAAATTTTTGTAAAAAATAATTTATTAGGGGGCGCAAATTATATAATTTGTCGTGGTTGGGATGATCTCGGGGAGGACACTGTGAATTGTCATTGAAATGGAGGAAGCGCATGATTATGTCATACCGTGATCTGGACATGACAGCGGAAAAAAGAGGCATGTGGTGGATGGGGTGGCAGGACCAGTAGGCATGGACTTCATTCTTCTTAGAAAGCCCCATGTTGAGTGTAAGTCCCAAAAATATTTTAAATTCGTCCACTGTAAGACGCCGCCAAGTGAACATGCGGGCATAGGAAGAATTGGGGTTGGAGGCAATAAATTGATCTGCGTAAAGGTTTGTTTGGTCCACCATGTACTGCAGCAAGTCTTGGTGAAAAAACAAATTAAAATAATCTAATAGGGAAAAATTGGAAGTGTTGGGCTGCACACCTGGCTGTGCGGTGAAAGGGGGGATTATAGCTGTTCCTGAGCTGGCAGGCAACCATACAGGGTTTGCCAGGGCATCGGGAAGGTGGGTTTGGGCCCGGCTTCTTCGGGTTGCACTCGTTATTCCAGTGCTGGTACTGGGCTCCTCTTCTTGGGGTCTAGCTGCGGCGGTGTTGGTGCTGCTAGTTGTAGGATGGTGTTCTGGGCTTACTCTCCTTATCCTTTTAGGAGAACGGACTGTTTCCTCCTTGAATTCAAGGTCTGATCCGCTATCCTCCACTGGCTCATATTCCGAGCCAGTATCGGATGATGCAAGCTCCCCGGCGCTCTCATCACCTGACATGGCTAGCATTTCAAATGCCTCCTGTGCTGTGAAAAGCCTTTTGGACATACTGGCGGTACTGATTGGTACTGTCGGTACTGATGGGTCCTGGCGGTACTGATAGTACTGGCGGTACTGGCGTACTGGTGGGTATTGGCGGTACTGGTGGGTATTGGCGGTACTGGTGGATATTGGCGGTACTGGTGGGTATTGGCGGGTACTGGTGGGTACTGGCGGGTACTGGCGGTACTGATGGGTACTGGCGGGTTGTTTGATGTGCTGACAGATGATCCAGATGTGGTGACAGATCCAGATGTTCTGACAGATCCAGATGTGACAGATGGGCTGTGACACTGGTGACAGGTCCTCTTTATTGGGGGGGGGGGGTGGGCTGTGTAGTGCACTTTTTACTGTAAAAATTAAATTTTTTTACTCACAGGTAACTGATCTCTGCTGTTCTCCTCACACGATCAGTGTGTGTGAGGAGAACAGCTCAGAACAGTAGTAACTGCTCTCATTGTTACTATTGTGACCGGCTGTGATTGGACACAGCCGATCACGTGGTAAACAGACAATTTTATTGGCTGTTTACCCTGATCGGGTATGCGCTGTGTCCGAGGGACACACTACATACCCGATCGCTGCGGTGCGCGCTGTCGGGAGCGCGCAGCAGCTTCTCATTCAAGCCGCCGGCTCCAGTACTATTATTGTGACCGGCTGTGATTGGACACAGCCGATCACGTTGTAAACAGCCAATTTTATTGGCTATTTACCCTGATCGGGTATGCGCTGTGTCTGAGGGACACATTACATGCCCGATCGCTGCGGTGCGCGATCTCAGGAGCGAGCAGCAGCTTGTTATCCTGGCCGCCGTCATATGACGTCCGGTCAGGATAACTCAACCACATTCCCGCCGTCAATTTGTAATAGGGCAGGCGGGAAGTGGTTAAACATCCAGAATTATTGCACTTACAATTGGTGAGTGTCAGTCCAACACTAAAGCTCCAATCATACCTGAGCGTAATGCTTCACTGGTGTTTTTCAGCTGTTTTCTAAGCATTTATGTGGCTTTTTACAAGCCTTTTACAGATTCAGGCATTTTTGTTTAGCCAATAGAAAGTATTAAGGGACGGAGAGGGAAAGGAAATTAGGAGTGGAGAGCTGCTGTTTGAGCAGAAAACGAGCGACAAAACGTCCGTAAAAAATGCTCATGTCAGGCATTTCTTTGGATTTCAGACCTGAGGTGTCAGAATATGAAAGCTCACATGTTTCTGATCTGAAATTCTTTTACTGGAGTACAAAAGTTTACCAAACTGTTTGTCACAGGACCAGACAGGTTAATCAACTTTTTATTATGTGAAGTAGGAATAAGAGGGGGGCGACGAAAACGGCTACATAGTCAGATGAAATACATATAGGAGAGCTGTTTTAACTGGCAAGGTTTTATTTATTTTTACACTCAGTCTGAGCAATTACACAGCTCTTCCACACAACACAGCCCTCTGTAGCAAGGAGGGGCCTGATTTTTCTCTGCTACAGTTTTACTGTAACTTACAGCTCTTCTCCCTATTCCTTTCTTGTGACTCGACAGTGAAATGAGGAGCAGCACACTGATGCTGTCTCCATCTGTTAGCATGTCCCATGCACTGAAGAACATCGAAGTGGCTTCTTGTACTGCATCTACCCCTCCTCTCTGAACTCTACTGTACTGCTGTGCTGAATAGTAATCTATGAGAGGCTAATGCCAAGTCAAATTCAGGTATACTTACATCATTTGCATTTAAGTAAATACATGTTATAATGTACTGATGAATACAGGGTTTTTATATCTGTTTGAATTTCAGTTTTAAAGTGGTTCTAAAGGCTCAAGGCTTTTTTTTACCTTCATGCATCCTGTGTGTAGCAGCTCCCCCAGCCCCCCTTTTACTTACCTGAGCCTGATCTTCCTCCAGCGATATGCACAAGAGCCTTGGCTTCCTGTGGACTCTTCCTCCTCATTGGTTGAGACAGCAGCAGGAGCCATTGGATCCCACAGCTGTCAATCACAGCCAGTGAGCAAATAAGGACAGAGAGTGGGTGGGGCTGAACCAAAGCTCTGTGTGTGAATAGATATGCAGAGCTGCGGCTCGGAAGCGAGGCTGCTTGGGTGCCCTCATTGCAAGCTGCTTGCTCTGAGGGCACTCAGGAGGAGGGAAGGGCCAGGAGTGCCGGCTGGGGACCCATGAAGAGGAGGATCAGGGCTGCTCTGTGCAAAACTGCTGCACAAAGCAGGTAAGTATGACATGTTTGTTATTAAGGCTGGGTTCTTACAAGTGCGAATTGGATGCGGGTTTCCTTGCTTCCTATTCACATGACAGGAGAGTGTGCCTGGCTCTCAATGGAGCCAGTTCACACATCTCCGTGGCTGCTGTGGAGTGGATTGCACATGGGTCCTGTGCGTCTTTGGCTCCATTTGAATTCAGGCAAAAATTTGGTCCAGATTCGTCCCTGAAACGGAGAACAGGGACGCACCGGACCCCTACTGTCAGCCGCGTCCGCACTAAATGTGAATCCAGCCTAAAAACAAATGCTGTACAGGGTCAAACAGTCCTATCCAGACAGAGGGTCAGGAGTCAAGCAGCTTCATAGGACAGTCAGAGGAGGATGAAAACTCCTCCTACAAGCTTTAACCAGCGCTAGGTCAGACACTGATGGAAGTTACAAGACTGCTATATACTGCTGATGAAAAAAGGTATTTAGCAATTTATATTTACTAAAATAATTGTATTCCATGTTCTGTGTACTGTGGGAGACCAGATTTAGTGTATGTAGGGTCCTGTGTTTAAGAACACTTTAACCACTTGACGACCGCCCGCCGCGGCAGCCGCTCCTGGGTGAAACGAGGTAGCTCTACGTCGCTCGCTTTTAGGAGGCTGCCCCCACTTGTCAGCCAGGGAGCCAGTGCGTGTGTCAGGCGGCTCCGATTACCGCCTGAAACCGGTGATCTCCCCGTGCTGACAGTCCTCCCTGAGATGATCACAGAGACTATGTGATCCTGCTATATAGGATTGCATGTCTCTATGGTCATCTCACAAGCCCAACCCCCCCACAGTTAGAATCACTCCCAAATTTAACCCTTTGATCACCAACACTGTTAATACCTTCCCTGCCAATGGCATTATTACAGTAACAGTGCATATTTTTAGCGCTGATTACTGTAGTAATGTCACTGGTACCTCCAAAAGCATCAAAAATGTCAGTAACAGGGTCCGATCTGTCCACCGTAATGTCGCAGTCCCGCAAAAAATCGCAAAAAAATCGCAGATCGCCACCATTACTAGTAAAAAAAAAAAATGATAAAAATCTTTCCCTTAGTTAGTAGACGCAATACCTTTTGCGCAAACCAATCAAAATACGCCTTTTTGCGTTTTTTTTTTACCAAAAATATGTAGCAGAAAACAAATTTGCCTAAAATGCAAAAAAAAATTTAGATTTTTACATTTTCTTGGTTGGGAATGTTATATAGCAGAATGTGAAAAATATTGTTTTTTTTTCAAAATTGTCGCTCTTTTTTTGTTTATAGCGCAAAAAATAAAAATTGCACAGGTGATCAAATACCACCAAAAGAAAGCTCTATTTGTAGGGACGTCAATTTTATTTGGGTACAGCGTCGCACGACAATTGGTGATGCTGATCACTCTCCCACAGGCTGGCAAGACCTTTATTAACACCACATGGTTTCCCACTATCATATCTCTGTATACAATTTGGCAGCTGAAAAATATATATTATACAATATATATATATATTCCAAGAAAAGGTAGTATATGTATATATATATTGTTCTCCTTTCCTCTCTACCCCAAGCTTCTTTTTGTACCTTTCTAACTTAATGATTAATATAAACACTCAATTATGTTTCTTGATGATTGCTTACTTATACATATGTTTCCTTTGTCTTTAGAATATATTTCCTTGGTCGTGTGCACTTATGTGAGAGACAGGAGGTCCTGAGGAAGTGGTGTCAACCCTAGCTCTCTATTTCAACCAAACGTTGTGCATATTTGCAGTGGACAATGTTTGTTGGTATTAATATGACATTTGATATGAGTTTCTAGACATTTTATTGTCAGAAATAAAATTTGATATGTTTTCTATATATGAATGCAACTGCATGATCACTGGAGGGGTTTTTAAAGTCCTACCACTTCCACTTTTGTGCCATATACTTTTAACAAGGATGACACCCACCACTGGCACATATTTAGTCAACCCCCCCTTACACACATCCAACAAACAAACTCCTGTTAATAAACAGCCAAAAAGAAGTGTTCCATAGATGGGACATTGTGGTAAAATTGAATGCTAACATCAACTATAGACAAAAAAAAGAATAATAAAAACAAAAATCAAAGGCCGCAAAGGGGATGATTCCCCAAAGAGCTAGCGATCAGAATTAAAGCACGGTTTGCAAACTGACCTCTATTCTATCCTTCTGAAGTTTAACAGCTTTCTCTATCTTCTCTTTACAACAACTTCCAATACACTGACTTGATGGTTGCTCTGTGCCCTTCCCCCTTCCTTATATACTGTAGAGGTGGCTGGTGCATATCAAAGCACCAATTATTCGTTTTTACCATGATGACTAAAGTTCAAAAGCAGCACAGTATCACTATAATGAATTTGGGAAAACAAATTGCCACTTTAGTTCAGCCGGTCTGCAAGAGGCTGGGTTCGTTTTGAACCCAGCATTTTACCAAATGCAAATATCATCCCTACTGCCTATAGCTTTTGCTAGCATTTTTAGGGAATTAATGGAAGTACATAATTACCAATCCAGATTCCGATGCTGACAGTTGCAGCCACACGGGGAGTCCTCTGACGCAATGATCGCAAGGGGTACACGGTCACATACCAACGATCCACACTCATAGCAGTTAAGGTCACACAAGTAGCTTGTACAGAGACCTAGAATAAAGCATCCAGAAGTGACAATAGAAATAGAAGGTTTTAAAATACAGAGGCAATTGGTATCCATTCACTTTCAGCATGCTGCACATTTGAAGTCCTATGCTTTAAAATGTATTAGCTGTTATACTCTTCAAATTACTCTTGACAGTAAGTGAACATTACAGGAAACTATAGCCAAAGCCTTGTTGTGGAGAGTGCTGAAAAGGTACAATTTATACAGTATATCTCAACATTGCAAAAAAAATGTTAGACGGCATCATGATTGATACAATAAGAATACTCAGCTTAAAATGGGTTTGTGTTTTTGAGATAAGAAGAGGATTTACATTTTTTTCAAAAGTATGTTATTTTGAAAATTCATTAAATGTCTCTGAAATCTTTATTAGTGGAACAGGAATTACACATTGATAATGATTTACTGTGTATAAATATTAATCATCATTTAAAGTTGGAAAATAAAAACACCTCCTATTATAAATTGCACACCCAAAGCAATACCCCTCTAATTCATTTTAAACTTAGCATTTTGTTGCTTTGATGATCCAAATCTGGCTTGGTCTGTTTAAAATATTGTAAGGAATCTCACACTGTGTTTTTTATATATATGTATTGTCCCTTATATCTGGGGTCCCTTAAAAAGGAGGGCTTACTCTTCACAAACCCCCACATACTTTTGAATTATACCAGGGCACATGCACCAGGGAAAGCATCTTGTCACCATGTTGATAAGGTTAAGTGCCTCTTCCCCAAAACCCTGGCCTGGTGGTTATGTTGGTGTATAGGCAGGAAGATTATCAGAATCTGAAAGTCCTCTTTAAAAATAGGGGGCCTTTAAATGCCACCTTTTTCCCCACATGAATGAATAAGTACTCATTCACAAAAAGATTTTATTAGTAAATAAAAACACAGACTCATTTTAACAAAGTCCTTTATTTAACTACTTCTGGACCAGAAGATTTTCCCCCTTAATGACCAGGCCATATTTTGCGATTCGTCACTGCATTACTTTAACGGGCAATTGCGCGGTCATAAGATGCTGTACCCAAATAAAATTGATGTCCTTTTTTTCCCACAAATAGAGCTTTCTTTTGGTGGTATTTGATCACCTCTGGGTTTTTTATTTTTTGCGCTATAAACAGAAAAAGAGCGACAATTCTGAAAAAAAAAACAATATTTTTCACTTTCTGCTATAAAACATTCTAAAAAAAAAATAAAAATATTCAAAAATCTAATTTTTTTAACATTTTAGGCCAATTTGTTTTCTGTTACATATTTTTGGTAAAAAAAATCCCAGTAAGCGTATTTTTATTGGTTTGCACAAAAGTTATCGCGTCTACTAACTACGGGAAAGATTTATGTAATTTTTATTGTTTATTTTTTTTTTTACTAGTAATGGTGACGATCTGCGATTTCTTGCAGGACTGGGACAGATCGGACCCCTAACTGACATTTTTGACACTTTTGGGGGGACCAGTGACATTACTACAATAATCGGTGCTAAAAATATGCACTGTTACTGTAATAATGACACTGGCAGTGATCAGGGGTTAAATGTGAGCCTAGGGCAGTGGTTCTCAACTCCGGTCCTCGGGACCCACCAACAGGCCAGGTTTGCAAGATAACTAAATTACATCACAGGTGATCTCATTTGCTGCTCAGTGATTGTGGTATTCTAGTCTGCATCCCCCAAGGTAATACTTAAAATCTGGCCTGTTAGTGGGTCCCGAGGACCGGAATTGAGAACCACTGGCCTAGGGTATGATTCTAACTGTGAGGGGCCGTGGCTTGTGAAATGATCACAGAGACCTGTGATCCTATATAGCAGGATCACAGGGGCTCTGTGATCATTCCAGAGAGAAGAACGGTCAGCTGTGTTTACAACAGCTGACCGTCCTCTCTCAGCGGGGAGCGATCGTGGGTGTCAGGCGGCAATCAGAGCCGCCTGCCCCGTGCATCGGAGTCCCCGTTGCCGAGTGGGGGTGGGAGTGTGCCACACTTGCCCCCTAGCTGCAGGCGCGCGACCGGCGTAGGTCTACGTCGGTTTGTGCAGGAGAGCCGCACTGCCACAATAAATTGGTGGCAGGCGGTAGGGAACCGGTTAAAAAATGCCCTACAATGTAAATGCATTGACTTACACAAGAAAAAAAATGTAGCAGAGGACTTTTAGGGGCACAGTCGTAAAAACAATTAGTAATACCAATTTCGTACAGTTAAAAAGATCTGTTTATTATAAATAGATACAAAAAAACAAACATACATATGATCATAATCAAAAGGTTAAATTGCACATCCATTATACAGTGTACTTAGAAGTTAGAAGAGGAAAAAACAATATGAATAACTCAATGCCCTTTTTAGATACCCTTTGTCTTCTTTAGGAGTACATGTGGACAAAATCTACTCCCACTGGCCACAATTCTGCCCCTTTAAGGTTTGAAGGACAGGAAACTGGCCCTTTGTTTTGAAAAGTTTGGAGACCTCTGGTCTATATGAACCAGCATTAGGTATAGCATCCTGAGATTCCTATCTATCCAAAGGTAAACACAATGAATGCAAGAGAAACCACTATTTAAGTTCGAATTATAATTCCTCATGGGGATACCATGTGTTTTTAAAATAGGACATGCATCAATATACATGTGGATTTAACCAATGCACGTCAGGCCCATAAGGTATTTAATCATGGCAAACACATGTCCTGCATACCCAACAAGTCGTCAGGCAATTATATCATTGTCTGTTCACCTTTGTATAGATATGGATGTTAGGATGCTATACTTGATGCGGAGATGCTGCAGAGATGATTGTTCGTATAGACTACACATTTTAAAGGATTAAAGTTGACTGTGATGATGTTGTCCACATGTACTCCTGAAGAAGACAAAGGTGTTTGAAACATGTTACGTTATTTATGTGGATTTTATCTGTAAACGATGCAGAGCTCCGTCCTGTCAACAGGGATGTGGTGGATTTTGTTTCCCTGCAAAGCAGGGAATAAAATACAGCATGTCCCTTAGTAAAAGAACCACACTGTGTACACATAAATACTGGTTAGGCGCACATTTAACCCTTTTATCACCCTAGATGTTTAACCCCTCCCCAGCTAGTGCCATTAGTACAGTGACAGTGCATATTTTTAGCACTGATCACTGCAGTAGTGTCACTGGTTCCCACAAAATGTCAGACTACCTGCTGCAATATCGCAGTCCCACTGAATTCTGCCATTATTACCATAATAGCTATAGCTTTTGCACAAACCAATCTTTATATGCTTATTGGGATATATTTTACGAAAAATATGTAGCCAAATACATATTGGCCTACATTTCTGAAGAAATTAGATTTTTTTAAAACATTTTATTGGATAAGTTTTATTAGTATAATAGCTATAGCTTTTGCACAAACCAATCTTTATACGCTTATTGGGATAAATTTTACCAAAAATATGTAGCCAAATACTGTACATATTGGCCTAAATTTCTGAAGAAATTAAAAAATATTGTTTTTTTTTTTCTTTTTCAAAATTGTCGGTCCTTTTTTGTTTATAGCGCAAAAAAATAAAAAACCCAGTAGTGATCAAATAACACCAAAACAAAGCTCTATTTGTGGAAAAAAAGGGACATAAATTTAATGTACAGTATGTACAGCGTTGCCTGACTGCGCAATTGTCAAAGTAGAACAGTGCAACAAATGGCCTGGTCATGAAGGGGGTAAATCTTCCGGAGGAAATGTGGCTAATAAAGTGTGTTTGTGTGTTTATTTCTTTAATTTTTTTTGTGAATGAATAGAGTCACTATATACCCCTTCCTCAATCAGGTCACATACCCGGGGACCCCTTGTTTTAAGGGGGACTTCCAGATTCCCAAAAGCCTCCAGACCCCACACACTTTGGGTAAGAGTTGTGGGGAAGAGGCCCTCATCTACTACAACATGATGACAAGGTGTCATGGGGGTCCCTACAGGCAAGGTATCCACTCTATGTTGAGGACATGTGGCCTTGTATGGTTTAGGTTGAGGGCTGCATTATTCGATTTGCAAGGATCAGGGTGTAGAGTTGAGCGGACACCTGGATGTCCATGTTCGGCGGGTTCGGCCGAACTTTAAAAAAAAGTCCGGGTCCGTGTCCCGGACTTTTACCAAACTTTTCCCGGACACCGAACCCCATTGAAGTCAATGGGGACCCGAACTTTCAGGCACTAAAATGGCTCTAAAACACCAATGGAAAGGGCTAGAGTGCTGCAAATGGCAGCAAAACGTTGTTAAGAGCATGGCAAGTGCTCTGCAAACAAATGTGGATAGGGAAATAACTTAAAACAACAAAAAAAAAACAGAAAAATAAAACAATGTTCTTCATCTCTGAAGGACGAGGCCCATATGGAGTAGGAGGGAGGTTGGGGTGGTGGTGGATGTGGCGGTCTCATAGGCGTGCGCACGGGGTGTGCCGGATGTGCCTGGGCACACCCTAATCACCTAGGGCACATAGCATTATCGCTCTGTTTGCCAGTGAGGAGATGGGAAAGATCTCCCTTCACCTGCTCTGCTCTATTTCTCTTTGCCAGCAGGGAGAGTAATGTATCGGGGCCATGTACATGTAGGCAAACACATGCATGTGTATTTCAACTTTGGGGTGCACACCCTAATGCAATAGGCTGCGCACACCTATGGGCGGTGTAGTTGGAAGCCGCGGTGGAGGAGGACCAGGGCCGGATTAAGAGCATCATGGGCTTGGTGCTGAGGATTTTGAAGGGCCTTAAGGGCTGTGCCTTGGCATGCACCCAGAGGAGGAAGGGTGCAGCCATGCATGCCTAATTCAACATGGGATGCTGTTTCTGAAGCCCATAAACACATCCATGCATCGGCAACTGTCCCTCCTTGTCTGGCCTTCGTGCTGTGTGGGGAGGTTCTGAGGGAGCTGCCTGGGGAAGCGAGCATAGAAGCCAGACTTCTGTGTTTACAAGTGACAGAAGAGCAGTAACAGTGAATATGGCCAACCCGGGGCCTATATAAAGGTAGGGGCCTGGAGCTGCAGCTCCAATAGCCCCTACGTTAATCTGGCCCTGAGGAGGACGAGGTAGCCAACACTGCTTCTTTTCACAAATTTTAAATGAGGGTACACCCCAAAAGAGTGAGAAAGAGCAAAAATGGAACAATGGCTGGGTAAGGTCGGTATCCATCGCTATTCTGCACAAGGTACGGAAAAGTCCCGTGGGATCCATGCCTGGTTCATTTTAATGAACGTGAGCTTGTCCACATTGTCTCTGGACAGGCGGCTGCGCTTGTCTGTGATAACGCCCCCAGCCGTGCTAAATACCCGTTCAGATAATACACTGGCTGCAGGGCACGCCAGCACCTCCAAGGCGTAAAGGGCAAGCTCAGGCCATGTGCCCAACTTGGAGACCCAGAAGTTGAAGGGGGCAGACCCCTCATTCAGTACGTCTAGGCGTGTGCACACATACTGCTCCACCATGTTCGTGAAATGCTGCCTCCTGCTAAGACTTTCCATATGAGCTGCTGGTGCTGCTGTTTGTTGTGGCGTGCTGACAAAGCTTTTCCACATTTCGGCCATGCTAACCCTGCCTTCTGAGGTGCTGGCGGTGCCCTGGTTGCGTTGGCGACCTCTTCCTCCTCCTCCTCCTCCTCCTCTGCCTTGTGCTTCCACTGTGGCCCCGCTGTCAGGTGGGAATGCCAGCAATATCGCGTCTACCAGCGTGCGCTTGTACTCGCGCATCTTGCAATCGCGCTCCAGTGAGTGAATTAAGGACAGTACGTTGTCCTTGTAATGGGGATCCAGCAGCGTGGCCACCCAGTAATCAGCACAAGTTAGAATGTGGGCAACTCGGCGGTCGTTGTGGAGACACTGCAGCATGTAATCGCTCATGTGTGCCAGGCTGCCCAGAGGCAACGAAAGGCTGTCCTCTGTGGGAGGTGTATCGTCCGTGTCCTCTGTATCCCCCCAGCCACGCACCAGTGATGGTCATGAGCTGGCCTGGGTGCCACCCTGCTGTGAACATGGTTCCATCTCCTCCTCCAGCTCCTCCTCCTCATCCTCCAGAACTGTGCCCCTGCTGGACAATTGTGTCCCTGGCATTTGTGTGTGCAGGAACCCACCCTCGGAGCCCCTTGCGAATGACTGCCCTGAAAGTCTTGGAAATGTTACCTCTTCATCCTCCTCCTCCTCCTCCTCATCCTGTGCCACATCCTCTTCCATCATCGCCCGAATTGTTTTTTCAAGGAGGCATAGAAGTGGGATAGTTAAGCTGAGAACGGCGTCATCGGCACTGGCCATGTTGGTGGAGTACTCAAAACAGCGCAACAAGGCACAATGGTCTCGCATGGAGGCCCAGTTATTGGTGGTGAAGTGGTGCTGTTCCGCAGAGCGACTCACGCGTGCGTGCTGCAGCTGAAACTCCACTATGGCCTGCTGCTGCTCGCACAGTCTTTGCAGCATGTGCAAGGTGAAGTTCCACCTTGTGGGCACGTCACATATGAGGCGGTGAGCGGGAAGGCCGAAGTTACGCTGCAGCGCTGACAGGCGAGCAGCAGCAGGGTGAGAACGCCGAAAGTGCGCACAGACGGCCCGCACTTTCTGCAGCAGCTCTGACATATCGGGGTAGTTTTTAAGGAACCTCTGCACCACCAAATTCAGCACATGCGCCAGGCAAGGGATGTGCGTCAAACCGGCTAGGCCCAGAGCTGCTATGAGATTTCGCCCGTTATCGCACACCACCAGGCCGGGCTTGAGGCTCGCTGGCAGCAACCACTTATTTGTCTGCTGTTCCATGCTCCTCCACAACTCCTGCGCGGTGTGTGGTTTGTCCCCCAAACAGGCAAGTTTTAAAACTGCCTGCTGTCGTTTACCCCTGGCCGTGCTGAAGTTGGTGGTGAAGGTGTTACGCTGTCCGGATGAGGAGGCGGTAGAGGATGAGGAAGCGGAGTAGGAGGAGTTAGGAACAGGAGGTAAACTGAAGCGCCCTGCAATCCTCGGTGGTGGAAGGACATGCGCCAAATTGCTATCCGCCTCAGGCCCATCCGCCACTGCATTTACCCAGTGTGCCGTTAGGGAGATATAACGCCCCTGACCGTGCTTACTGGTCCACGTATCGGTAGTTAGGTGGACCTTGCCACAGATGGGGTTGCGCAGTGCACACCTGATTTTTTCCCCCACTTGGTTGTGCAGGGAAGGGATGGCTTGCCTGGAAAAGTAGTGGCGGCTGGGCACGACGTACTGTGGGACAGCCACCGACATAAGGTTTTTAAAACTGTGCGTCTCCACCAGACGGAATGACAGCATTTCAAAGGCCAAGAATTTTGAAATGCTGGCATTCAGGGCCAGGGATCGCGGGTGGGTAGGGGGGTACTTGCTCTTCCTCTCAAGTGTTTGGGAGATGGAAAGCTGAACGCTTCCACGGGACATTGTGGAGATGGTTGGTGACCCAGGTGGTGGTGTTGCTGACAGATCTTCTGTTTGCGGGGTGGCAGGTGCCGGTATCACTACAGATGTGGCTGGAGCAGCCGAGACTGCAGCAGAAGAGGAAGCAGGATGAGCCAGAGACTTTATTGTGTGTAGAGGGTAAAGGTTTGTGCAAGTCTGCAACCGAAGTGGTGCAGGCGAGCCACAGACCTGGGGGTTTATATGTGCCACAAATACTAAAAGATATTTCCACACTTCCAAAAATATTTAAAACAGTGAAGTACAAATTTTATTAGTTTTTGTTTACAAAGTTATAAAAAAGGGTAGACATGCATATACAACACACAGACATATGTGGAAGATACATAAAGTACATTTGTTACAATACAGTAAGCCCAATAAAAGGGACTATACGATCAAAAAAGAAGCTGGAACTACGCATTTCGCAGAAATTGCTTCTTCGGGCTCCAGCAAGTTAAGAGAATTTGCTTTTCTAAGAAGTAAATAGCATGTGCATTAGTGTTCAGAGAAAATCTCACATTATCATCATCAAGCTTGGAATGTATTGGTTAAAATCTAAAACAATCACGGGATTATTTAGTTCTGTTTTGTATCAAGGTACAATCTATTATTTATCTCTACAGAGTTATATATAGTATTTTCTACTTATGCCCAATATGGGTATTATGTCTTATACAATACAACATTTGGCCTATATATTTATATGATATTTATTTGTTATATCAAACAAGCTTTATCAATGTTGCCCTTTCGACAACATAATCAGTATGGGAGCAAGAAAGAAGAGAAGAGGGAAAAGGGAAAGAAGGGAGAGAGGAAAGGAAAAAGGAAGGGAAAAGAAAAAAGAGTAGGAAACAGTTGTATAAAAAGTAGTCAGTCAGAAGAGCTTAAGGGGGGGGCGTGTTGGCCGGACCACTGGCCACAGCGAGGCATGTGTCCCGGAGTGGCTTAGGGGAGGGGCCAAATGGGGAGAGACGGGGTGTTCGAGCATATAGATATTTTGTATTTTACCTATGTGGTATCATATTTATAATATTTCTCATTATTAATTATTGCTATATGTATGACACCTCCAGCAGAAAAAGCAAAATAAAACATAATATTTTTTAAAAAAAGTGTATAAAAGATAGCTTACCTATTGATTTTTATCTGGTTGATTCTTACTGTATAGATATGTCTAGTCTGATGACTAAGTACATGTCTTGGCAATAGAGCATGAAGGGGGAAAAATGGGGGGAAGGGCAGAAAAGGGGGGGGGAGGGAGGGAAAGGAAGGGAAAGGGGGGTGGGGGAAAGTGGAAAGGGGGAATCCAGAGGGGGGGAATCTTGTCATTCAGGTTTAACGAGCCGCTATCTCCCCAAACACAATTTCTGATGAGCCAGAGACGTTTCTTGGTTTTGAAGGTGTCTACTCCACTGCAGCTCGTGCTTTGCACTTAGATGCCTGATCATGCAGGTTGTGCTCAGGTTGAGAAGGTTTATGCCTCGCTTCAGGCTCTGATTGCACAGGGTGCAAACCACTCGTGTCCTGTCATCAGCACATTTTCTAAAGAACTTCCACGCTAGAGAACTCCTTTGAGCTGACTTTGGTGCGCTCGTTCCCTTGCTGCGTTGGGCAGTAGCAGGCGTAGTGTCTAGGGCATGGCCGCTCCGCTTCTGCACCCTGCTCCCTCTTCTGCTGTGCTGGTGGCTCTGTGCGACCACCGCCTCTTCCTCCAAACTACTCAGGTCACCTGCATGACGTTCATTCCATGTGGGGTCAAGGACCTCATCGTCCTCCACATCATCTTCCACACAGTCTTCACCCCTGCCCTCCTTGTCGGTCTCCGCAATTCTGAACGCCGCAGCAGTTGGCACCTGCGTTTCGTCATCATCGGAGATGTGCTGCGATGGTCCTTGCATGCACTCATCTTGAGAAATAAGTGGTTGGGCATCGCTGCACTCAATCTCTTCCACTTCTGGGGCAGGGCTAGGTGGATGGCCCTGGGAAACCCTGCTAACAGAGTCCTCAAAAAGAAGAAGAGACTGCTGTATGGCTTGGGGCTCAGACTGCTTGCCTGATTTCCAAGGGGGTGAGGTGAAAGACGGTTGGACATTGGCTGCAGGTGCCAACTCTGACCTTTCTGCAGTAGACTGGGTGGGAGTCAATGTGAAGGAACTGGAGGCACTGTCAGCAACCCAATCTACTATCGCCTGTACTTCTTCAGGCCTCATCACGTCTAGAGGCGCATTATGCCCTACCAAATACTGCTGCAGGTTCTGTCGCCTACTCACACTTGAGGAAGGTGTTTCACTTGTGCGTGTAGCTGGCACAGATTGACCACGTCCTCTCCTTGCAACAGGAGCTCTACCAGCAGCACCACGACCCAGGCCACGGCCCCTATTTGACGGTCTCCTCATATTTCTGTAATTTATGATCTTGCCCTAGAAAGGTGTTTATTGAATAGCGGAACAAAACAACAACAGTATCGCACGGGTGTATCTGACAGTCAAATATGCAAACTATGCCACAATTTAATGTTTTTTACCCCAAAAGGGTGTATATTGAATAGCGGAATAGGACTAGGCCCGATTAAAATTTTTTGTACCCTAAAGGGAAGATGAGGAAGAGGAGTAGGAGGAGTTGGGAACAGGAGGCAAACTGAAGCGCCCTGCAATCCTTGGCGGTGGAAGGAGATGCGCCAAACAAATTTAAAAGGCGTATCTCACACGTACCGATACAGACTATGCCGTAATTAAATTTTCTTACACTCCAAAAGGGTGTATATTGAATAGCGGAATAGGAAAAATGTTATAATACGGTGTATCTCACACGTACAAACACAGACTAGGCCCCGATTACAATTTTTTGTACCCTAAAGGCAGGATGAGGAAGAGGAGTAGGAGGAGTTGGGAACAGGAGGCAAACTGAAGCGCCCTGCAATCCTCGGCGGTAGAAGGAGATGCGCCAAACAAATTTAAAAAGGTGTATCTCACATGTACCGATACAGACTATCCCGCAATTTGATTTTTTACACTCAAACAGGGTGTATATTGAATAGCGGACTAGGACAAATTTTACAAAACGGTGTATCTCACACGTACAAACACAATCTAGGCCCCGATTACAATTTTTTGTATCCTAAAGGCAGGATGAGGAGTAGGAGGAGTTCGGAACAGGCAGGAGGCAGACTGAAGCACCCTCAAATCCTCGGCAGTATGAGATGCGCCCAAAAAATTGGAAAGGTGTATCTCACACGTACCGACACAGACTGTCCCGCAATTTAATTGTTTATACCCAAAGGTTTTGATTAAATAGCGGAATAGAAAATATGATCAAAAAAAGTGTATGTATCTCACACGTACAGAACCACACTAGGCCCCAATTACTATTGTTTGTACCCCTAAAGGCAGGATGAGGAGTAGGAGGAGTTTGGAACAGGCAGCACCCTCAAATCTTCAGAAGTATGAGATGAACCCCAAAAACTTGGAAAGGTGGATCTCACACGTACCAACACAGACTATCCCGCAATTTAATTGATACCCAAAGGTTTTTATTGAATAGCGGAATAGAAAATATGATCAAAAAAAGTGTATGTATCTCACACGTACAGAACCACACTAGGCCCCAATTACTATTGTTTGTACCCCTAAAGGCAGGATGAGGAGTAGGAGGAGTTTGGAACAGGCAGCACCCTCAAATATTCAGAAGTATGAGATGAACCCCAAAAACTTGGAAAGGTGTATCTCACACGTACCAACACAGACTATCCCGTAATTTAATTGATACCCAAAGGTTTTTATTGAATAGCGGAATAGAAAATATGATCAAAAAAAGTGTATGTATCTCACACGTACAGAACCACACTAGGCCCCAATTACTATTGTTTGTACCCCTAAAAGGCTGGATGAGGAGTAGGAGGAGTTTGGAACAGGCAACACCCTCAAATCTTCAGAAGTATGAGATGAACCCCAAAAACTTGGAAAGGTGGATCTCACACGTACCAACACAGACTATCCCGCAATTTAACTGTTCCCCAAAGGTTTTTATTGAATAGCGGAATAGAAAATATGATCAAAAAAAGTGTATGTATCTCACACGTACAAAACCACACTAGGCCCCAATTACTATTGTTTGTACCCCTAAAAGGCTGGATGAGGAGTAGGAGGAGTTTGGAACAGGCAGCACCCTCAAATCTTCAGAAGTATGAGATGAACCCCAAAAACTTGGAAAGGTGGATCTCACACGTACCAACACAGACTATACCACAATTTAACTGTTCCCCAAAGGTTTTTATTGAATAGCGGAATAGAAAATATAATCAAAAAAAGTGTATGTATCTCACACGTACAAAACCACACTAGGCCCCAATTACTATTGTTTGTACCCCTAAAAGGCTGGATAAGGAGTAGGAGGAGTTTGTAATAGGCAGCACCCTCAAATCTTCAGAAGTATGAGATGAACCCCAGGAACTTGGAAAGGTGGATCTCACACGTACCAACACAGACTATACCGCAATTTAACTGTTCCCCAAAGGTTTTTATTGAATAGCGGAATAGAGAATATGATCAAAAAAAGTGTATGTATCTCACACGTACAAAACCACACTAGGCCCCAATTACTATTGTTTGTACCCCTAAAAGGCTGGATGAGGAGTAGGAGGAGTTTGGAACAGGCAGCACCCTCAAATCTTCAGAAGTATGAGATGAACCCCAAAAACTTGGAAAGGTGGATCTCACACGTACCAACACAGACTATCCCGCAATTAAACTGTTCCCCAAAGGTTTTTATTGAATAGCGGAATAGAAAATATGATCAAAAAAAGTGTATGTATCTCACACGTACAAAACCACACTAGGCCCCAATTACTATTGTTTGTACCCCTAAAAGGCTGGATAAGGAGTAGGAGGAGTTTGTAATAGGCAGCACCCTCAAATCTTCAGAAGTATGAGATGAACCCCAGGAACTTGGAAAGGTGGATCTCACACGTACCAGCACAGACTATACCGCAATTTAACTGTTCCCCAAAGGTTTTTATTGAATAGCGGAATAGAAAATATGATCAAAAAAAGTGTATGTATCTCACACGTACAAAACCACACTAGGCCCCAATTACTATTGTTTGTACCCCTAAAAGGCTGGATGAGGAGTAGGAGGAGTTTGGAACAGGCAGCACCCTCAAATCTTCAGAAGTATGAGATGAACCCCAAAAACTTGGAAAGGTGGATCTCACACATACCAACACAGACTATCCCGCAATTAAACTGTTCCCCAAAGGTTTTTATTGAATAGCGGAATAGAAAATATGATCAAAAAAAGTGTATGTATCTCACACGTACAAAACCACACTGTGACGAGACCAATCTTGCCCCATTGCATTGGAGGAGCCTGGTTGCCCGCCTGCTGCCTTTGGACTATGGACCAGGCTTTAAAAGACTTTGTTCCCCTATGTTTTAGCTGCTACGCTCCAAATTCCTTTAAAGAGGTTGTCACTATGTCTGCAAATTCAATGTGTATTAGCTGCAGATTGAGGGGGGGGATTGTTTCCAGCAGCCCCCTCCTAAAGAATGTCTACTGATTAACTCAGTGCTTTTGTCTAAAATAGGACAGTATGTTAATAGAGTCTGAAACTATTGATAAGCATGTTAATGAGCTCACCTGGCTGTAATTACACAGTCATTGTTCATGTGGTATTCTCAAAGTATATATAAGTGTGTGTTTCTTGCAATAAAAGAAAAGAGAGTTACTCTCGATCAAACCTCACTACAGAGCCTTGTCTCGTACTTGGGGGGGAATTATTGATGTGCTTCATGTATGGCACATTGGAGTGGTCGATAGCTGTCCGGGTGTTTGGGAGTGGATTATCCTAGACGACTGTAACCCCTTTCATACTTTGGGGTGTCGTAACACACACTAGGCCCCAATTACTATTGTTTGTACCCCTAAAAGGCTGGATGAGGAGTAGGAGGAGTTTGGAACAGGCAGCACCCTCAAATCTTCAGAAGTATGAGATGAACCCCAAAAACTTGGAAAGGTGGATCTCACACGTACCAACACAGACTATCCTGCAATTTAACTGTTCCCCAAAGGTTTTTATTGAATAGCGGAATAGAAAATATGATCAAAAAAAAGTGTATGTATCTGACACCTACAAAACCACACTAGGCCCCAAGCCCCAATTACTATTATTTGTACCCCTAAAAGGGTGGATGAGGAGTAGGAGGAGTTTGTAACAGGCAGCACCCTCAAATCTTCAGAAGTATGAGATGAACCCCAAAAACTTGGAAAGGTGGATCTCACACGTACCAACACAGACTATACCGCAATTTAACTGTTCCCCAAAGGTTTTTATTGAATAGCGGAATAGAAAATATGATCAAAAAAAGTGTATGTATCTCACACATACAAAACCACACTAGGCCCCAATTACTATTGTTTGTACCCCTAAAAGGCTGGATAAGGAGTAGGAGGAGTTTGTAATAGGCAGCACCCTCAAATCTTCAGAAGTATGAGATGAACCCCAAGAACTTGGAAAGGTGGATCTCACACGTACCAACACAGACTATACCGCAATTTAACTGTTCCCCAAAGGTTTTTATTGAATAGCGGAATAGAAAATATGATCAAAAAAAGTGTATGTATCTCACACGTACAAAACCACACTAGGCCCCAATTACTATTGTTTGTACCCCTAAAATGCTGGATGAGGAGTAGGAGGAGTTTGGAACAGGCAGCACCCTCAAATCTTCAGAAGTATGAGATGAACCCCAAAAACTTGGAAAGGTGGATCTCACACGTACCAACACAGACTATACCGCAATTTAACTGTTCCCCAAAGGTTTTTATTGAATAGCGGAATAGAAAATATGATCAAAAAAAGTGTATGTATCTCACACGTACAAAACCACACTAGGCCCAATTACTATTGTTTGTACCCCTAAAAGGCTGGATAAGGAGTAGGAGGAGTTTGTAATAGGCAGCACCCTCAAATCTTCAGAAGTATGAGATGAACCCCAGGAACTTGGAAAGGTGGATCTCACACGTACCAACACAGACTATACCGCAATTTAACTGTTCCCCAAAGGTTTTTATTGAATAGCGGAATAGAAAATATGATCAAAAAAAGTGTATGTATCTCACACGTACAAAACCACACTAGGCCCCAATTACTATTGTTTGTACCCCTAAAAGGCTGGATGAGGAGTAGGAGGAGTTTGGAACAGGCAGCACCCTCAAATCTTCAGAAGTATGAGATGAACCCCAAAAACTTGGAAAGGTGGATCTCACACGTACCAACACAGACTATCCCGCAATTAAACTGTTCCCCAAAGGTTTTTATTGAATAGCGGAATAGAAAATATGATCAAAAAAAGTGTATGTATCTCACACGTACAAAACCACACTAGGCCCCAATTACTATTGTTTGTACCCCTAAAAGGCTGGATGAGGAGTAGGAGGAGTTTGGAACAGGCAGCACCCTCAAATCTTCAGAAGTATGAGATGAACCCCAAAAACTTGGAAAGGTGGATCTCACACGTACCAACACAGACTATCCTGCAATTTAACTGTTCCCCAAAGGTTTTTATTGAATAGCGGAATAGAAAATATGATCAAAAAAAGTGTATGTATCTGACACGTACAAAACCACACTAGGCCCCAATTACTATTGTTTGTACCCCTAAAAGGGTGGATGAGGAGTAGGAGGAGTTTGTAACAGGCAGCACCCTCAAATCTTCAGAAGTATGAGATGAACCCCAAAAACTTGGAAAGGTGGATCTCACACGTACCAACACAGACTATACCGCAATTTAACTGTTCCCCAAAGGTTTTTATTGAATAGCGGAATAGAAAATATGATCAAAAAAAGTGTATGTATCTCACACGTACAAAACCACACTAGGCCCCAATTACTATTGTTTGTACCCCTAAAAGGCTGGATAAGGAGTAGGAGGAGTTTGTAATAGGCAGCACCCTCAAATCTTCAGAAGTATGAGATGAACCCCAAGAACTTGGAAAGGTGGATCTCACACGTACCAACACAGACTATCCCGCAATTTAACTGTTCCCCAAAGGTTTTTATTGAATAGCGGAATAGAAAATATGATCAAAAAAAGTGTATGTATCTCACACGTACAAAACCACACTAGGCCCCAATTACTATTGTTTGTACCCCTAAAAGGCTGGATAAGGAGTAGGAGGAGTTTGTAACAGGCAGCACCCTCAAATCTTCAGAAGTATGAGATGAACCCCAAAAACTTGGAAAGGTGGATCTCACACGTACCAACACAGACTATACCGCAATTTAACTGTTCCCCAAAGGTTTTTATTGAATAGCGGAATAGAAAATATGATAAAAAAAGTGTATGTATCTCACACGTACAAAACCACACTAGGCCCCAATTACTATTGTTTGTACCCCTAAAAGGCTGGATAAGGAGTAGGAGGAGTTTGTAATAGGCAGCACCCTCAAATCTTCAGAAGTATGAGATGAACCCCAAGAACTTGGAAAGGTGGATCTCACACGTACCAACACAGACTATCCCGCAATTTAACTGTTCCCCAAAGGTTTTTATTGAATAGCGGAATAGAAAATATGATCAAAAAAAGTGTATGTATCTGACACGTACAAAACCACACTAGGCCCCAATTACTATTGTTTGTACCCCTAAAAGGCTGGATAAGGAGTAGGAGGAGTTTGTAACAGGCAGCACCCTCAAATCTTCAGAAGTATGAGATGAACCCCAAAAACTTGGAAAGGTGGATCTCACACGTACCAACACAGACTATACCGCAATTTAACTGTTCCCCAAAGGTTTTTATTGAATAGCGGAATAGAAAATATGATAAAAAAAGTGTATGTATCTCACACGTACAAAACCACACTAGGCCCCAATTACTATTGTTTGTACCCCTAAAAGGGTGGATGAGGAGTAAGAGGAGTTTGTAACAGGCAGCACCCTCAAATCTTCAGAAGTATGAGATGAACCCCAAAAACTTGGAAAGGTGGATCTCACACGTACCAACACAGACTATACCGCAATTTAACTGTTCCCCAAAGGTTTTTATTGAATAGCGGAATAGAAAATATGATCAAAAAAAGTGTATGTATCTCACACGTACAAAACCACACTAGGCCCCAATTACTATTGTTTGTACCCCTAAAAGGGTGGATGAGGAGTAGGAGGAGTTTGGAACAGGCAGCACCCTCAAATCTTCAGAAGTATGAGATGAACCCCAAAAACTTGGAAAGGTGGATCTCACACGTACCAACACAGACTATACCGCAATTTAACTGTTCCCCAAAGGTTTTTATTGAATAGCGGAATAGAAAATATGATCAAAAAAAGTGTATGTATCTCACACGTACAAAACCACACTAGGCCCCAATTACTATTGTTTGTACCCCTAAAAGGCTAGATGAGGAGTAGGAGGAGTTTGGAACAGGCAGCACCCTCAAATCTTCAGAAGTATGAGATGAAACCCAAAAACTTGGAAAGGTGGATCTCACACGTACCAACACAGACTATACCGCAATTTAACTGTTCCCCAAAGGTTTTTATTGAATAGCGGAATAGAAAATATGATCAAAAAAAGTGTATGTATCTCACACATACAAAACCACACTAGGCCCCAATTACTATTGTTTGTACCCCTAAAAGGCTGGATGAGGAGTAGGAGGAGTTTGTAACAGGCAGCACCCTCAAATCTTCAGAAGTATGAGATGAACCCCAAAAACTTGGAAAGGTGGATCTCACACGTACCAACACAGACTATACCGCATTTAACTGTTCCCCAAAGGTTTTTATTGAATAGCGGAATAGAAAATATGATCAAAAAAAGTGTATGTATCTCACACGTACAAAACCACACTAGGCCCCAATTACTATTGTTTGTACCCCTAAAAGGCTGGATGAGGAGTAGGAGGAGTTTGGAACAGGCAGCACCCTCAAATCTTCAGAAGTATGAGATGAACCCCAAAAACTTGGAAAGGTGGATCTCACACGTACCAACACAGACTATCCCGCAATTTAACTGTTCCCCAAAGGTTTTTATTGAATAGGGGAATAGAAAATATGATCAAAAAAAGTGTATGTATCTCACACGTACAAAACCACACTAGGTCCCAATTACTATTGTGTGTACCCCTAAAAGGCTGGATGAGGAGTAGGAGGAGTTTGTAACAGGCAGCACCCTCAAATCTTCAGAAGTATGAGATGAACCCCAAAAACCCCAAATATCATTCAGCTCTGCTGCAGGCCACAATTTAATTTTTTTTTAACCCAAGGCTGTATATTGAATAGTGGAATAGAAAAAAGTGTATGATTTTTGAAACCACTCAATAATAGCAGAACATGTGAACTGAACACTGAACACAGCAGTGTATGATCAGTCAGCACAGCACAGCTGACGGAAAAATACTGCACACAGTGACTGATAGAAAAATACTTTTCTCCCTCCTCCTCAGTCGGCAAAAAAATTGTGTTCACTGCACCCCACACACAGCAAAATCGATGTGGACCACTGACACCTGCCTATCTCCAGCCTCTCCCTAAATGGATTGATAAGATCGTAGATCGGTCACTGAAAACCCCTCCCACACAGCAAAATCGATCGTAGAAAACTGACCCTAAAAATCAGCAGCAGCCTCTCCCTAAAAGGATTGATAAGATCGTAGATCGGTCACTGAAAACCCCTCCCACACAGCAAAATCGATCGTAGAAAACTGACCCTAAAAATCAGCAGCAGCCTCTCCCTAAAAGGATTGATAAGATCGTAGATCGGTCACTGAAAACCCCTTCCACACAGCAAAATCGATCGTAGAAAACTGACCCTAAAAATCAGCAGCCTCGCACTAAAATGCCTACAACTCATCCTGCCTAACACACTCCGACCTGTCCCTCAATTCTATCCGGACACAAATGTTTTTTTTTGCCTGTCTGTCCCTAATCAGCAGCCAGCACGTATGATGTGTGCTCTGTCCCTGAACTAACACAGCAGAATGACGCAGCGGCGCTGCCTCTGACTTATAAAGACTTGGTCCCATGCTTCAGATGGCCAATCACAGCTACTACTACATTTGTAGGCATGGCTGGGATGGCTTAAGGCACACCAGTTAAACACACCCTCATTTATCCCATCTTGTTTTTCACCAGTTAAACGCTTGTTGATTGGCTGTTGAAAGCCCGCCATGAAAAGCGCGCCAATGCATGCAAAACCCGGAAATAAAACGACCGAACACAGATTTTTACCCGAACATACAGTAAAGTTTTCGGGTCCGTGTTCGGGTAACAAAAATCCAATTATCCGGTACTAACACGAATAATACAGTCCGTGTTCGCTCAACCCTATCAGGGTGTAGTCAGGCTCTTGTGAAGCCCTGTTTTTACTTTTTTTAATATCATTTAAATAAAATGTATTTTTTTATATACAGTATGTGTGTAAGTGCGTTTCATGTTGTGCCTAAAAATTTCATCTTGATCCACACAGGGTTTACTGTGAGGGATATATTTATTCTGTTAGTATTTTTGGATGTGCCACACTTTTGAAAACTGATGTGCTGCATTAATAGGGGTGGCTAGCACCTATTTGATCTTAGCTTTCTTCAATTTCCCCTCTAATTCACTTTATTAGGAGGAGGGGACCTGAGACATTAACATTTTGTAAACTGCTTGCTTATACATTTTTTGATCATCTTCTCGTTAGCATTTGCATAATTTCTAGAGAGGAAAATGTGTGTATATGCGTCTCATGTTGTGCCAATAAAATCCCCCTTGATCCACACAGGGTTTCCTGTAAGGGATACATTTATTCTGTTAGTCTTTTTGGATGTGGCACACTTTTTAAAGCTAAAGTGCTGTATTAATAGGGGTGGTTAGCACCCATTTGATCTTAGCTTTCTTCACTTTCCCCTCTAATTTCCTTTATTGGGAGGAGGGGACGTGAGACATTAACATTTTGTAGACTGCTTGCTTATACATTTTTTGATCGTCTTATTGCATATTTTTTATATGGGAAAATAGTGGATTATTTGGGCACTGGAAGGATTTATGCTCCATATCCACAAAAATGTAGATGATGATAAGGGGGTGTTCATTGACATGGAAATATTTATGCAAAAGCTGAGAAGTAGTGTAGAGAAAAAAAAATCAAGCCTACATTGGCATATTAAATACTTTGAACGCTATATGGATGAAAACCTCAATTCTAGACGCTTACACATCCAAATCTTCCCTAATGTCAGAAATATAACAACAGATCTTAAGGAAGCATGGGAAGTAAATCTTCAAAATTGTTCCAAAAAATGATAGACATTTCGTTTTGGTACTGCTCTAATAATTCTGATGTAAATGATAAAAAAAAAAAAATAATAATGACGCACAATACCAAACATTATGGTATCATTCAGACTTTACTATAAGAAATAAGTAATTACAGGAACATTTAGAAAAATTCAATATGGAAATAAACCAACAAAAAGAACAGAAGTTTTTGGGGAGATAAAATGGCTTTCTCTTACAGCTTTGCATATAAATGGCCTCAAGGGGTCTATATACATCCCTGATTTAAAAAGCAAAAAATGTAGAATATAATAGAATGCCCCATACACAAGATACAGATGGAAACAAATCTGATTCTACTAAAGCCTCTAATATCTCTGTCACTTCACAGGGTGGCAGCACTTCGCATTGGAGACGTCGTGAGCTCCACAAAAGCCTGAAAGAGGGTGATGGTGCGCAATCACTGGATGGTAGTGGTAACAAAAGAAATAGCTGAGCACGGTGCACAGGATTGTACTTTCACTTGCAAGCACAGGTCTCTAATTCTGAGAGTAATCCCCCAAAGAACATTAGAGTTCAGGCAGGTTCAGTTGGTACTACTTTGGCACAACTTTCTACCACAAATTCTTAGTAAAGAAATAGGAAGGGACAGGGACAAATGATTCACACAAGTTAAAATAGTGAATCTTGAATTGTTTTAGTACCACCCACACAAGAGCACGCCAAAGCAACAGATCGTCAAGATGGATCCACTTAGTATAAAGATGACACAACCAACACAGGATTAAATATTATTAACTTATCATCACACTGAGGCAGAAAGCAGAGGAATTGGGTTTAGGTTTGACATTTTGTGCCACTCAAGAATTGGATAATTTTTAAGTAATAAAAGACCTACATTTTTTTGCGAGGAGGTTTGAAGAGGAAAGGAAACAGAAAAAGAGCGACACAATCTTAAGAGAAAAATTTAAAGATTTCAAAGTAAGTACTTTCTGCGCTCTAAGGGCTCTTATGGATCGTTTTGAGAAAAATGAAACTGGTGGCAAGATTATAGAAGAGTGTCCCCGTATCCAATTGAAGAAAATCCAGTGATGAAAACAAGTTGTAAACACCAATTAGTGAATCCCTCCACCAGGTGAATTAGCCTCTCACCTTCCTAAAGGACCCAAACGGGCCAGCAATCACATGTATCATGGATCAGACTTCCAGGAAAGAGCCACACTGTATTGCACCTCGAGGGATCCCGGGACATATAAAAAACAGATGAAGAAATCTAGTGCTCTCTGCTTACTAATAAGGGTGTGCTTTATTAGAGAAAGGCAGATCAACTCACATTTGTTGGGCACTCAGCCGTGCCTGCTGTATAAGCGATGTCAGCGATCTGTTACCAGAGAGAGACTCTGCGTCGGCCACGCACGCTCCGTCCCCCTATACGCGTTACGTCGAGCGTAATGCTCCTTTGACTTCCTCGGTAGGGGTGGCTAGTGCGTGCCAAGCCTCACTTTAAATACATCAACACTCAGGTGGATTGGCCAGCAGATCTCAGTCCCTCCCCCCGCTCATAGCTCACAACAGGACATCGGAACCTCCGAACCAGGCATGTTTACGGCGGTGTCACTGGCTCATATCGCTAATGGGGCAATTTTAATGTATGGGCATTGATCAAATTACTATTGCACATTGCGGAGATCGCGTGGTGGCGCAGATACCTATCTGGTTTACATTAAAACAACTAAAACACGTATTCACAAAATCTCATACCATAATTAACAATATTAAAAATATTAAAAGTACATCAATAAGCTAAAACCTGGAATAATAAATGTTGGCAATTAAAATAAATGTTATAAAATATATATATATAAAAAATTTTTTTTTTTTTTTTTTATTAAAATGTTTGGTCTCAGATAAAAATATAATGCATGATGGGGTGTTATCTATTACTAATAAAACAATTTAGATCGAAATCCTTATTTAAACCTCTGGGTGCCAACACCTTGGCCTCGTAGACCCAAAAGGATTCCCTTCTACTAAGCTGGCGAATATAATTACCTCCTCGCCAGTGTGGTTGGACATGTTCAATTCCCCAGAATTTCAGGGAATGAGGTTTCTTATCATGAAACATTTTAAAGTGCTTGGATACGTTGTGTGAAACCTCCCCCTTCTTTATGTTAGAGATGTGTTCCCCTATCCTCACGTTTAGGGCTCTGGAGGTGCGTCCTACGTACTGGAGTCCGCACCCACATTCCATCATGTAAACAACCCCAATTGTGGTACATGTTATTAGGTCTTTAATCTGGTATTCTTTACCTGTGCTATTACAAATAAAAGTTTTCTTCTTTTTGGTGTTTTTTTTAGTCTGCTGGCAAACACCACATCTGCCGCACGCATGGAATCCAGACAAGAACTGAAAAATTGTATTTTTATTGGGTCTAGGGGGATCTATCACTCCCGGGGCCAGCCTGTCCTTCAAAATAGGAGCTCTCCTATATATGAAGCCAGGTCTCTCCGGGAGGTGGGGTCCCAAAATTCCATCTTGTTTAAGCACCCCCCAGTGCTTTCTTACAATGCGTTCAACCTGTTTATGCTGAACGTTGTAATCTAGCACTAGTTTAAAGTTGCTGTTGTTTCTATTATCATCCCTGGACGCAACAGCCTTGTTGGCTAAAAGTTCTGTTCTATTCAGATTGGATACTTGTTGTAAATCAGAAGACACTTTTTTCATATCGTACCCTTTAATTTTAAACCTGTCTACCAATATTTGGGACTGTGCTTTGAAATCTTCCTCCTTAGAACAGTTCCTCTTAATACGGATCAGCTGACCCCTCAGAATATTAAAAAGCCAATTCCTGTGGTGGCAGCTGTCCATAGACAAATACGAGTTACGGTCAGTAGGTTTAAAAAAATTCCTAGTGTGTAACTGGCCGTCTAGAACAAAAATCTCTAGATCGAGGAACTGTATCTTTTCTTTGCTCTCAGTCCATGATAAAACAATGTTCCTATTGTTAAAATTCATTCTACCTTTAAAATCATTAAAAGAATTCAAATCTCCCTCCCAAATCATGATCAGATCATCTATAAATCTCTTGTAAAAGATCAGTTCTGGGGGTCTGTTGGATAAAACCTCTTCTGCTTCCCATTGGGCCATGAATAAATTGGCTACACTGGGGGCAAATCTAGCCCCCATAGCCACGCCTTTGGTTTGTAAGAAAAAGTCCCCTGAGTACCAAAAATAATTATGTTTTAAACAAAAATCCAAACTTTCTAACAGGAATTCTATATGGTCACCATCCAATCCCGACTCATCCAGGGCCCATGATGCGGCCCTCATTGCGGCATCATGCCCGATGATCGTGTACAGAGAGCCTACATCTGCAGTCGCCAGAATGCAGTTCTCTGAGATAGGAAGGGATTGTAGGTCCTGAATGATATGTTTGGTATCTTTTGTATATGCTGGTGTCCGGGTAACCAATGGCTGCAAGTAAAAATCAATATAGTGGCCCAATCTGGAGCTCAGGGAGTCAATACCGTTAATGATTGGTCTCCCCGGAGGTTTCTCCACAGACTTATGGATTTTGGGGAGAAAGTATATAATAGGGGTTCGACAGGCGGTAGGGTTTAAATAAAGTGCTTCTTTTTATTCAAAATGGCGTCATCCAGCCCATTTTGAATTAGTACATCCAGTTCTTTTTTATATACATTGAGTGGGTTACCCCTCAAGCAACAATATGTATTCGGGTCTGAAAGTTGTCTTTCCATTTCATTATTATAATAATCTTTACTCATGACAACAATACCCCCCCCCTTTATCCGCTGGTCTTATCACCAGCTGTTTATTAGCTTCCAGGCTAGTAATACCATTTTTAATCCATTGGGGGTCTTGAATTTTCCTAACTTTTAATTGCTCGATATCTTGTGACACCAGATTTTTAAAAACCTCCATATATTTACTATCTTTATTTGGTGGATTGAACACAGATTTGTTTTTCAACATCGAGTAGTGTGTTCTCTCACTATTCATGGGGCGATGGTCTGGTTTAGATAGGAAATACTTCTTCTGATTTAAACCCCTCATGTATTTCTGTAAGCTAATGCCCCATACACACCTGCAGATTATCTGCAGACTTTTGTCTGCAGACTTACCAAAACCATATAATATGAGGTCAAACCTAAACACTTTCAATTTGTATGCAATCCGGCAGGCCCTTGCACTACATAGAAAAGGTAAGTCTGCAGACAAAAGTCTGCAGATAATCTGCGTGTGTGTATGGGGCATTACATATGTGTCAAATTTATTTAGGTTTTTCACTGGGGCATATTTTAACCCTTTATCTAAGACTTTCGTCTCCTCCTTGGTCAAAGGTATGCCACTGATGTTGAATATGCCTGCTCCTATTGGGTTTTGCTCTTTTTGGAGGCGTCGACCTGCTCGTCGTCCTCTTTTCCTTTTCTTTTTTCCCCAGATTGTTTTCCAATTGGACCCTTGTACCCCCACAGGGCACCGGGTTTCTCTAAAAAAACATCCGGGGGATTGTTGTTTGCGGCTGGCGGGTAGAGTGGGGTGAACCTATTCATGGTGGGGATATTATATGACGTAGATGGGCGAGGGGAGTCATATATTGACTCGTCCCTCATGTCTTGTCGTTGATCCAGGGTGCCCCTTGGTTCCTGGGGGTACCAATTCCCTTGTTCTGCCTGATAGGGACCATTCCTGTTCCCTTGTGTTGGGAAATACGGGCCATTACTATTCCTTGGTGCCTGTTGATATGGGCCGCCATTTCCCTGTGTTTGATGATAAGGGCCACCATTGTTCCTCCCTTGACCTGTACCTCTTCCTCTTGGTCCACCTCTTCCTGCTCTCCTCTCCCTTCCATTACCTCTTTGTGGTGCATGGTAGGTGGGTAAAGGAGTGTTGTTAGATTCCCGCCTTGCAGGAGCAGGCGGCGCTCTGCTCCATACAGGGGGTGTCATGTTTACTCTCTCCGGTGTACTGTCACGGGATGGTAATATAGAGTTACTCTGAAGATCTTTCTGCCACTTAAAGACTTCATTCCCTCTATAATCATTCATATCCCTAATGAACTTCTTTCTCTTTTTTTCCTGAGTTTCTTTATCTGTTTTTTCTAATTTTTTCTTTAGTTCTCCTGCTAGTTGGTTAAATTCAGGAGAGTCTTTAAGTGACTCCAATTTCTCGGAATATATATATTTTATAACATTTATTTTAATTGCCAACATTTATTATTCCAGGTTTTAGCTTATTGATGTACTTTTAATATTTTTAATATTGTTAATTATGGTATGAGATTTTGTGAATACGTGTTTTAGTTGTTTTAATGTAAACCAGAGAGGTATCTGCGCCACCACGCGATCTCCGCAATGTGCAATAGTAATTTGATCAATGCCCATACATTAAAATTGCCCCATTAGCGATATGAGCCAGTGACACCGCCGTAAACATGCCTGGTTCGGAGGTTCCGATGTCCTGTTGTGAGCTATGAGCGGGGGGAGGGACTGAGATCTGCTGGCCAATCCACCTGAGTGTTGATGTATTTAAAGTGAGGCTTGGCACGCACTAGCCACCCCTACCGAGGAAGTCAAAGGAGCATTACGCTCAACGTAACGCGTATAGGGGGACGGAGCGTGCGTGGCCGACGCAGAGTCTCTCTCTGGTAACAGATCGCTGACATCGCTTATACAGCAGGCACGGCTGAGTGCCCATTGTAAGAGGAAAAACAGGCGCCACACTAAGTGCAGTATATCTGGATAAACGTTTAATAGACCAAATAGAAAGGTACTCACAAACGATGATATAAAAACAGCATATCAGTGGTAAAGGAAATGGTAATCCCAGTGTCCAAATTCAGGATGGCACAAGCGGTCTCAAAGCATCGGGCTGTAACGAGTGGAGGATCGATACTTCCCGTCTACTGGGGACACAGCGCTGGCCGCTCTGACGTCACTTCCGGGATACGTACTGGCGCCGGCGACGCGTTGTCGGAGCATGCGCTCCTTCCTCAGGCCGATAATGCGCCATTTTGCTCAAGGGCTTAAGTAGACAAGGAGGCAGAGCCAGCTGGGTCCTAAAGAGTGCCAATAATCCTCACTCAAGAGGAACCCGCTGTGATACTGAACAGGGGCAGTGTACATTATGAAAAGAAACCAGAGCAGTAATCAAATATATAGTAACAAGAAATCTGTTACAACTAGTTCTCAACAAAATAAGAAATTTTGGAATAAATGGGAATAGGAATTAATGTGAAAATAAATAAGAATAAAAATAAAAATAAGAATAAAATAAATAATAATATAAATAATAAGGAAAATAATAATGATAATAATAATAATGGTTGGAGAAAATAAAAAAATATAAGAAAAAATGAAAAATTGAAAAAAAGGAATAATGAAAAAATAAAAATAAAAATAAAACAAAAAATAATAAAATAAAATAATATAATAAAATAATAATAAAAAATTAAAAAATGCTAAAATTAAATTATACAAGTTTAAAATGCACATTGTATATGTATACATCCACATATTGTTACACATAGGGATATATTATCATAATACAATGATATAATAATAATAAAACCGTAAATATATGTATAGATATCATTATACTAAAGAATATCATTATTCTTTTTAAAAAAAAATTTCTATATATATAAAAATATATATAAAAAAAAAATATAAAAATATATATATATATAAAAAACACCGTAGAAAAGAGGATAAAATCATCTAAAAGACCATCAGCCAATATAACCGTCCACTAATGTATCCTATTCTGGCTCCATACATAATTGTTATAAAAGGGTATAAACAAGGTGGTGGGGCATTACTCTCAGATGTCCAATCCAAAATTATTGGATGGAGTCATATGAGAGTGTTAGTCTCAATTTCTTGTTGGCTGAGTGCCCAACAAATGTGAGTTGATCTGCCTTTCTCTAATAAAGCACACCCTTATTAGTAAGCAGAGAGCACTAGATTTCTTCATCTGTTTTTTATATGTCCCGGGATCCCTCGAGGTGCAATACAGTGTGGCTCTTTCCTGGAAGTCTGATCCATGATACATGTGATTGCTGGCCCGTTTGGGTCCTTTAGGAAGGTGAGAGGCTAATTCACCTGGTGGAGGGATTCACTAATTGGTGTTTACAACTTGTTTTCATCACTGGATTTTCTTCAATTGGATACAGGGACACTCTTCATATCACTTTATTGGAAGCACACACATTGCTATGTGCCTTATGAACTGGATATGATTTATTGTATTTAAAGTCATCACTTTTTTTTATTATATTTCTGGCGCATCACATTTTGGTAGGATTTATAGTTTATTGTGATTTGTGAAACACGATTGGTGTATGCTGCCGGATACCACTTATACACTTTCACACACCTGATTTATGCACAGTGAATTGAGGTTGAGTTATTTTATCACATATATTGGGTTTGCGCTGATAGTTTTTTTGTATTTCATTTGATTGTGTCTTTCACTCACCTATTAGCAGCAACCATGGATATATTTGATTATTTTGATAATAGGAATATTATAATTGATGACATCTTCTCAGGAGATAAAAACAGAGGCAGATATGAGGACATTACACAGTCCTTTAAGAAATTAGGTATTCTTATGGAAAAGAAAACCAGGGCTTGGTGGGATATTGTGTCATTTGAGCAGTATATAGCCCACCAACTCACCCCAAGACGTCTAAGGTGGGAAGTCCCCCCTAATGACGGACTTGAGGATGAGGAGTCATTAGATGAGTGGTTTATCTTTTTCAATTCTAAAGGACAAGACCTCATGAACTTCCTGCTTACTCGCAAACGCAGGAAACTTGCGATAATTGAATCGCATATAGCTGAGCTCAAAAAGAAATTGGAGTCACTTAAAGACTCTCCTGAATTTAACCAACTGAATTTAGCAGGAGAACTAAAGAAAAAATTAGAAAAAACAGATAAAGAAACTCAGGAAAAAAAGAGAAAGAAGTTCATTAGGGATATGAATGATTATAGAGGGAATGAAGTCTTTAAGTGGCAGAAAGATCTTCAGAGTAACTCTATATTACCATCCCGTGACAGTACACCGGAGAGAGTAAACATGACACCCCCTGTATGGAGCAGAGCGCCGCCTGCTCCTGCAAGGCGGGAATCTAACAACACTCCTGTACCCACCTACCATGCACCACAAAGAGGTAATGGAAGGGGGAGGAGAGCAGGAAGAGGTGGACCAAGAGGAAGAGGTAGAGGTCAAGGGAGGAACAATGGTGGCCCTTATCATCAAACACAGGGAAATGGCGGCCCATATCAACAGGCACCAAGGAATAGTAATGGCCCGTATTTCCCAACACAAGGGAACAGGAATGGTCCCTATCAGGCAGAACAAGGGAATTGGTACCCCCAGGAACCAAGGGGCACCCTGGATCAACGACAAGACATGAGGGACGAGTCAATATATGACTCCCCTCGCCCGTCTACGTCATATAATATCCCCACCATGAATAGGTTCACCCCACTCTACCCGCCAGCCGCAAACAACAATCCCCGGATGTTTTTTTAGAGAAACCCGGTGCCCTGTGGGGGTACAAGGGTCCAATTGGAAAACAATCTGGGGAAAAAAGAAAAGGAAAAGAGGACGACGAGCAGGTCGACGCCTCCAAAAAGAGCAAAACCCAATAGGAGCAGGCATATTCAACATCAGTGGCATACCTTTGACCAAGGAGGAGACGAAAGTCTTAGATAAAGGGTTAAAATATGCCCCAGTGAAAAACCTAAATAAATTTGACACATATGTTAGCTTACAGAAATACATGAGGGGTTTAAATCAGAAGAAGTATTTCCTATCTAAACCAGACCATCGCCCCATGAATAGTGAGAGAACACACTACTCGATGTTGAAAAACAAATCTGTGTTCAATCCACCAAATAAAGATAGTAAATATATGGAGGTTTTTAAAAATCTGGTGTCACAAGATATCGAGCAATTAAAAGTTAGGAAAATTCAAGACCCCCAATGGATTAAAAATGGTATTACTAGCCTGGAAGCTAATAAACAGCTGGTGATAAGACCAGCGGATAAAGGGGGGGGTATTGTTGTCATGAGTAAAGATTATTATAATAATGAAATGGAAAGACAACTTTCAGACCCGAATACATATTGTTGCTTGAGGGGTAACTCACTCAATGTATATAAAAAAGAACTGGATGTTCTAATTCAAAATGGGCTGGATGACGCCATTTTGAATAAAAAAGAAGCACTTTATTTAAACCCTACCGCCTGTCGAACCCCTATTATATACTTTCTCCCCAAAATCCATAAGTCTGTGGAGAAACCTCCGGGGAGACCAATCATTAACGGTATTGACTCCCTGAGCTCCAGATTGGGCCACTATATTGATTTTTACTTGCAGCCATTGGTTACCCAGACACCAGCATATACAAAAGATACCAAACATATCATTCAGGACCTACAATCCCTTCCTATCTCAGAGAACTGCATTCTGGCGACTGCAGATGTAGGCTCTCTGTACACGATCATCGGGCATGATGCCGCAATGAGGGCCGCATCATGGGCCCTGGATGAGTCGGGATTGGATGGTGACCATATAGAATTCCTGTTAGAAAGTTTGGATTTTTGTTTAAAACATAATTATTTTTGGTACTCAGGGGACTTTTTCTTACAAACCAAAGGCGTGGCTATGGGGGCTAGATTTGCCCCCAGTGTAGCCAATTTATTCATGGCCCAATGGGAAGCAGAAGAGGTTTTATCCAACAGACCCCCAGAACTGATCTTTTACAAGAGATTTATAGATGATCTGATCATGATTTGGGAGGGAGATTTGAATTCTTTTAATGATTTTAAAGGTAGAATGAATTTTAACAATAGGAACATTGTTTTATCATGGACTGAGAGCAAAGAAAAGATACAGTTCCTCGATCTAGAGATTTTTGTTCTAGACGGCCAGTTACACACTAGGAATTTTTTTAAACCTACTGACCGTAACTCGTATTTGTCTATGGACAGCTGCAACCACAGGAATTGGCTTTTTAATATTCTGAGGGGTCAGCTGATCCGTATTAAGAGGAACTGTTCTAAGGAGGAAGATTTCAAAGCACAGTCCCAAATATTGGTAGACAGGTTTAAAATTAAAGGGTACGATATGAAAAAAGTGTCTTCTGATTTACAACAAGTATCCAATCTGAATAGAACAGAACTTTTAGCCAACAAGGCTGTTGCGTCCAGGGATGATAATAGAAACAACAGCAACTTTAAACTAGTGCTAGATTACAACGTTCAGCATAAACAGGTTGAACGCATTGTAAGAAAGCACTGGGGGGTGCTTAAACAAGATGGAATTTTGGGACCCCACCTCCCGGAGAGACCTGGCTTCATATATAGGAGAGCTCCTATTTTGAAGGACAGGCTGGCCCCGGGAGTGATAGATCCCCCTAGACCCAATAAAAATACAATTTTTCAGTTCTTGTCTGGATTCCATGCGTGCGGCAGATGTGGTGTTTGCCAGCAGACTAAAAAAAACACCAAAAAGAAGAAAACTTTTATTTGTAATAGCACAGGTAAAGAATACCAGATTAAAGACCTAATAACATGTACCACAATTGGGGTTGTTTACATGATGGAATGTGGGTGCGGACTCCAGTACGTAGGACGCACCTCCAGAGCCCTAAACGTGAGGATAGGGGAACACATCTCTAACATAAAGAAGGGGGAGGTTTCACACAACGTATCCAAGCACTTTAAAATGTTTCATGTTAAGAAACCTCATTCCCTGAAATTCTGGGGAATTGAACATGTCCAACCACACTGGCGAGGAGGTAATTATATTCGCCAGCTTAGTAGAAGGGAATCCTTTTGGGTCTACGAGGCCAAGGTGTTGGCACCCAGAGGTTTAAATAAGGATTTCGATCTAAATTGTTTTATTAGTAATAGATAACACCCCATCATGCATTATATTTTTATCTGAGACCAAACATTTTAATAAAAAAAAAAAAAAAAAATTTTTATATATATATATTTTATAACATTTATTTTAATTGCCAACATTTATTATTCCAGGTTTTAGCTTATTGATGTACTTTTAATATTTTTAATATTGTTAATTATGGTATGAGATTTTGTGAATACGTGTTTTAGTTGTTTTAATGTAAACCAGAGAGGTATCTGCGCCACCACGCGATCTCCGCAATGTGCAATAGTAATTTGATCAATGCCCATACATTAAAATTGCCCCATTAGCGATATGAGCCAGTGACACCGCCGTAAACATGCCTGGTTCGGAGGTTCCGATGTCCTGTTGTGAGCTATGAGCGGGGGGAGGGACTGAGATCTGCTGGCCAATCCACCTGAGTGTTGATGTATTTAAAGTGAGGCTTGGCACGCACTAGCCACCCCTACCGAGGAAGTCAAAGGAGCATTACGCTCGACGTAACGCGTATAGGGGGACGGAGCGTGCGTGGCCGACGCAGAGTCTCTCTCTGGTAACAGATCGCTGACATCGCTTATACAGCAGGCACGGCTGAGTGCCCAACAAATGTGAGTTGATCTGCCTTTCTCTAATAAAGCACACCCTTATTAGTAAGCAGAGAGCACTAGATTTCTTCATCTGTTTTTTATATGTCCCGGGATCCCTCAAGGTGCAATACAGTGTGGCTCTTTCCTGGAAGTCTGATCCATGATACATGTGATTGCTGGCCCGTTTGGGTCCTTTAGGAAGGTGAGAGGCTAATTCACCTAGTGGAGGGATTCACTAATTGGTGTTTACAACTTGTTTTCATCACTGGATTTTCTTCAATTGGATACGGGGACACTCTTCATATCACTTTATTGGAAGCACACACATTGCTATGTGCCTTATGAACTGGATATGATTTATTGTATTTAAAGTCATCACTTTTTTTTATTATATTTCTGGCGCATCACATTTTGGTAGGATTTATAGTTTATTGTGATTTGTGAAACACGATTGGTGTATGCTGCCGGATACCACTTATACACTTTCACACACCTGATTTATGCACAGTGAATTGAGGTTGAGTTATTTTATCACATATATTGGGTTTGCGCTGATAGTTTTTTTGTATTTCATTTGATTGTGTCTTTCACTCACCTATTAGCAGCAACCATGGATATATTTGATTATTTTGATAATAGGAATATTATAATTGATGACATCTTCTCAGGAGATAAAAACAGAGGCAGATATGAGGACATTACACAGTCCTTTAAGAAATTAGGTATTCTTATGGAAAAGAAAACCAGGGCTTGGTGGGATATTGTGTCATTTGAGCAGTATATAGCCCACCAACTCACCCCAAGACGTCTAAGGTGGGAAGTCCCCCCTAATGACGGACTTGAGGATGAGGAGTCATTAGATGAGTGGTTTATCTTTTTCAATTCTAAAGGACAAGACCTCATGAACTTCCTGCTTACTCGCAAACGCAGGAAACTTGCGATAATTGAATCGCATATAGCTGAGCTCAAAAAGAAATTGGAGTCACTTAAAGACTCTCCTGAATTTAACCAACTGAATTTAGCAGGAGAACTAAAGAAAAAATTAGAAAAAACAGATAAAGAAACTCAGGAAAAAAAGAGAAAGAAGTTCATTAGGGATATGAATGATTATAGAGGGAATGAAGTCTTTAAGTGGCAGAAAGATCTTCAGAGTAACTCTATATTACCATCCCGTGACAGTACACCGGAGAGAGTAAACATGACACCCCCTGTATGGAGCAGAGCGCCGCCTGCTCCTGCAAGGCGGGAATCTAACAACACTCCTGTACCCACCTACCATGCACCACAAAGAGGTAATGGAAGGGGGAGGAGAGCAGGAAGAGGTGGACCAAGAGGAAGAGGTAGAGGTCAAGGGAGGAACAATGGTGGCCCTTATCATCAAACACAGGGAAATGGCGGCCCATATCAACAGGCACCAAGGAATAGTAATGGCCCGTATTTCCCAACACAAGGGAACAGGAATGGTCCCTATCAGGCAGAACAAGGGAATTGGTACCCCCAGGAACCAAGGGGCACCCTGGATCAACGACAAGACATGAGGGACGAGTCAATATATGACTCCCCTCGCCCGTCTACGTCATATAATATCCCCACCATGAATAGGTTCACCCCACTCTACCCGCCAGCCGCAAACAACAATCCCCCGGATGTTTTTTTAGAGAAACCCGGTGCCCTGTGGGGGTACAAGGGTCCAATTGGAAAACAATCTGGGGAAAAAAGAAAAGGAAAAGAGGACGACGAGCAGGTCGACGCCTCCAAAAAGAGCAAAACCCAATAGGAGCAGGCATATTCAACATCAGTGGCATACCTTTGACCAAGGAGGAGACGAAAGTCTTAGATAAAGGGTTAAAATATGCCCCAGTGAAAAACCTAAATAAATTTGACACATATGTTAGCTTACAGAAATACATGAGGGGTTTAAATCAGAAGAAGTATTTCCTATCTAAACCAGACCATCGCCCCATGAATAGTGAGAGAACACACTACTCGATGTTGAAAAACAAATCTGTGTTCAATCCACCAAATAAAGATAGTAAATATATGGAGGTTTTTAAAAATCTGGTGTCACAAGATATCGAGCAATTAAAAGTTAGGAAAATTCAAGACCCCCAATGGATTAAAAATGGTATTACTAGCCTGGAAGCTAATAAACAGCTGGTGATAAGACCAGCGGATAAAGGGGGGGGGTATTGTTGTCATGAGTAAAGATTATTATAATAATGAAATGGAAAGACAACTTTCAGACCCGAATACATATTGTTGCTTGAGGGGTAACCCACTCAATGTATATAAAAAAGAACTGGATGTACTAATTCAAAATGGGCTGGATGACGCCATTTTGAATAAAAAAGAAGCACTTTATTTAAACCCTACCGCCTGTCGAACCCCTATTATATACTTTCTCCCCAAAATCAATAAGTCTGTGGAGAAACCTCCGGGGAGACCAATCATTAACGGTATTGACTCCCTGAGCTCCAGATTGGGCCAATATATTGATTTTTACTTGCAGCCATTGGTTACCCGGACACCAGCATATACAAAAGATACCAAACATATCATTCAGGACCTACAATCCCTTCCTATCTCAGAGAACTGCATTCTGGCGACTGCAGATGTAGGCTCTCTGTACACGATCATCGGGCATGATGCCGCAATGAGGGCCGCATCATGGGCCCTGGATGAGTCGGGATTGGATGGTGACCATATAGAATTCCTGTTAGAAAGTTTGGATTTTTGTTTAAAACATAATTATTTTTGGTACTCAGGGGACTTTTTCTTACAAACCAAAGGCGTGGCTATGGGGGCTAGATTTGCCCCCAGTGTAGCCAATTTATTCATGGCCCAATGGGAAGCAGAAGAGGTTTTATCCAACAGACCCCCAGAACTGATCTTTTACAAGAGATTTATAGATGATCTGATCATGATTTGGGAGGGAGATTTGAATTCTTTTAATGATTTTAAAGGTAGAATGAATTTTAACAATAGGAACATTGTTTTATCATGGACTGAGAGCAAAGAAAAGATACAGTTCCTCGATCTAGAGATTTTTGTTCTAGACGGCCAGTTACACACTAGGAATTTTTTTAAACCTACTGACCGTAACTCGTATTTGTCTATGGACAGCTGCAACCACAGGAATTGGCTTTTTAATATTCTGAGGGGTCAGCTGATCCGTATTAAGAGGAACTGTTCTAAGGAGGAAGATTTCAAAGCACAGTCCCAAATATTGGTAGACAGGTTTAAAATTAAAGGGTACGATATGAAAAAAGTGTCTTCTGATTTACAACAAGTATCCAATCTGAATAGAACAGAACTTTTAGCCAACAAGGCTGTTGCGTCCAGGGATGATAATAGAAACAACAGCAACTTTAAACTAGTGCTAGATTACAACGTTCAGCATAAACAGGTTGAACGCATTGTAAGAAAGCACTGGGGGGTGCTTAAACAAGATGGAATTTTGGGACCCCACCTCCCGGAGAGACCTGGCTTCATATATAGGAGAGCTCCTATTTTGAAGGACAGGCTGGCCCCGGGAGTGATAGATCCCCCTAGACCCAATAAAAATACAATTTTTCAGTTCTTGTCTGGATTCCATGCGTGCGGCAGATGTGGTGTTTGCCAGCAGACTAAAAAAAACACCAAAAAGAAGAAAACTTTTATTTGTAATAGCACAGGTAAAGAATACCAGATTAAAGACCTAATAACATGTACCACAATTGGGGTTGTTTACATGATGGAATGTGGGTGCGGACTCCAGTACGTAGGACGCACCTCCAGAGCCCTAAACGTGAGGATAGGGGAACACATCTCTAACATAAAGAAGGGGGAGGTTTCACACAACGTATCCAAGCACTTTAAAATGTTTCATGTTAAGAAACCTCATTCCCTGAAATTCTGGGGAATTGAACATGTCCAACCACACTGGCGAGGAGGTAATTATATTCGCCAGCTTAGTAGAAGGGAATCCTTTTGGGTCTACGAGGCCAAGGTGTTGGCACCCAGAGGTTTAAATAAGGATTTCGATCTAAATTGTTTTATTAGTAATAGATAACACCCCATCATGCATTATATTTTTATCTGAGACCAAACATTTTAATAAAAAAAAAAAAAAAAAAATTTTATATATATATATTTTATAACATTTATTTTAATTGCCAACATTTATTATTCCAGGTTTTAGCTTATTGATGTACTTTTAATATTTTTAATATTGTTAATTATGGTATGAGATTTTGTGAATACGTGTTTTAGTTGTTTTAATGTAAACCAGAGAGGTATCTGCGCCACCACGCGATCTCCGCAATGTGCAATAGTAATTTGATCAATGCCCATACATTAAAATTGCCCCATTAGCGATATGAGCCAGTGACACCGCCGTAAACATGCCTGGTTCGGAGGTTCCGATGTCCTGTTGTGAGCTATGAGCGGGGGGAGGGACTGAGATCTGCTGGCCAATCCACCTGAGTGTTGATGTATTTAAAGTGAGGCTTGGCACGCACTAGCCACCCCTACCGAGGAAGTCAAAGGAGCATTACGCTCGACGTAACGCGTATAGGGGGACGGAGCGTGCGTGGCCGACGCAGAGTCTCTCTCTGGTAACAGATCGCTGACATCGCTTATACAGCAGGCACGGCTGAGTGCCCAACAAATGTGAGTTGATCTGCCTTTCTCTAATAAAGCACACCCTTATTAGTAAGCAGAGAGCACTAGATTTCTTCATCTGTTTTTTATATGTCCCGGGATCCCTCAAGGTGCAATACAGTGTGGCTCTTTCCTGGAAGTCTGATCCATGATACATGTGATTGCTGGCCCGTTTGGGTCCTTTAGGAAGGTGAGAGGCTAATTCACCTAGTGGAGGGATTCACTAATTGGTGTTTACAACTTGTTTTCATCACTGGATTTTCTTCAATTGGATACGGGGACACTCTTCATATCACTTTATTGGAAGCACACACATTGCTATGTGCCTTATGAACTGGATATGATTTATTGTATTTAAAGTCATCACTTTTTTTTATTATATTTCTGGCGCATCACATTTTGGTAGGATTTATAGTTTATTGTGATTTGTGAAACACGATTGGTGTATGCTGCCGGATACCACTTATACACTTTCACACACCTGATTTATGCACAGTGAATTGAGGTTGAGTTATTTTATCACATATATTGGGTTTGCGCTGATAGTTTTTTTGTATTTCATTTGATTGTGTCTTTCACTCACCTATTAGCAGCAACCATGGATATATTTGATTATTTTGATAATAGGAATATTATAATTGATGACATCTTCTCAGGAGATAAAAACAGAGGCAGATATGAGGACATTACACAGTCCTTTAAGAAATTAGGTATTCTTATGGAAAAGAAAACCAGGGCTTGGTGGGATATTGTGTCATTTGAGCAGTATATAGCCCACCAACTCACCCCAAGACGTCTAAGGTGGGAAGTCCCCCCTAATGACGGACTTGAGGATGAGGAGTCATTAGATGAGTGGTTTATCTTTTTCAATTCTAAAGGACAAGACCTCATGAACTTCCTGCTTACTCGCAAACGCAGGAAACTTGCGATAATTGAATCGCATATAGCTGAGCTCAAAAAGAAATTGGAGTCACTTAAAGACTCTCCTGAATTTAACCAACTGAATTTAGCAGGAGAACTAAAGAAAAAATTAGAAAAAACAGATAAAGAAACTCAGGAAAAAAAGAGAAAGAAGTTCATTAGGGATATGAATGATTATAGAGGGAATGAAGTCTTTAAGTGGCAGAAAGATCTTCAGAGTAACTCTATATTACCATCCCGTGACAGTACACCGGAGAGAGTAAACATGACACCCCCTGTATGGAGCAGAGCGCCGCCTGCTCCTGCAAGGCGGGAATCTAACAACACTCCTGTACCCACCTACCATGCACCACAAAGAGGTAATGGAAGGGGGAGGAGAGCAGGAAGAGGTGGACCAAGAGGAAGAGGTAGAGGTCAAGGGAGGAACAATGGTGGCCCTTATCATCAAACACAGGGAAATGGCGGCCCATATCAACAGGCACCAAGGAATAGTAATGGCCCGTATTTCCCAACACAAGGGAACAGGAATGGTCCCTATCAGGCAGAACAAGGGAATTGGTACCCCCAGGAACCAAGGGGCACCCTGGATCAACGACAAGACATGAGGGACGAGTCAATATATGACTCCCCTCGCCCGTCTACGTCATATAATATCCCCACCATGAATAGGTTCACCCCACTCTACCCGCCAGCCGCAAACAACAATCCCCCGGATGTTTTTTTAGAGAAACCCGGTGCCCTGTGGGGGTACAAGGGTCCAATTGGAAAACAATCTGGGGAAAAAAGAAAAGGAAAAGAGGACGACGAGCAGGTCGACGCCTCCAAAAAGAGCAAAACCCAATAGGAGCAGGCATATTCAACATCAGTGGCATACCTTTGACCAAGGAGGAGACGAAAGTCTTAGATAAAGGGTTAAAATATGCCCCAGTGAAAAACCTAAATAAATTTGACACATATGTTAGCTTACAGAAATACATGAGGGGTTTAAATCAGAAGAAGTATTTCCTATCTAAACCAGACCATCGCCCCATGAATAGTGAGAGAACACACTACTCGATGTTGAAAAACAAATCTGTGTTCAATCCACCAAATAAAGATAGTAAATATATGGAGGTTTTTAAAAATCTGGTGTCACAAGATATCGAGCAATTAAAAGTTAGGAAAATTCAAGACCCCCAATGGATTAAAAATGGTATTACTAGCCTGGAAGCTAATAAACAGCTGGTGATAAGACCAGCGGATAAAGGGGGGGGGGTATTGTTGTCATGAGTAAAGATTATTATAATAATGAAATGGAAAGACAACTTTCAGACCCGAATACATATTGTTGCTTGAGGGGTAACCCACTCAATGTATATAAAAAAGAACTGGATGTACTAATTCAAAATGGGCTGGATGACGCCATTTTGAATAAAAAAGAAGCACTTTATTTAAACCCTACCGCCTGTCGAACCCCTATTATATACTTTCTCCCCAAAATCAATAAGTCTGTGGAGAAACCTCCGGGGAGACCAATCATTAACGGTATTGACTCCCTGAGCTCCAGATTGGGCCAATATATTGATTTTTACTTGCAGCCATTGGTTACCCGGACACCAGCATATACAAAAGATACCAAACATATCATTCAGGACCTACAATCCCTTCCTATCTCAGAGAACTGCATTCTGGCGACTGCAGATGTAGGCTCTCTGTACACGATCATCGGGCATGATGCCGCAATGAGGGCCGCATCATGGGCCCTGGATGAGTCGGGATTGGATGGTGACCATATAGAATTCCTGTTAGAAAGTTTGGATTTTTGTTTAAAACATAATTATTTTTGGTACTCAGGGGACTTTTTCTTACAAACCAAAGGCGTGGCTATGGGGGCTAGATTTGCCCCCAGTGTAGCCAATTTATTCATGGCCCAATGGGAAGCAGAAGAGGTTTTATCCAACAGACCCCCAGAACTGATCTTTTACAAGAGATTTATAGATGATCTGATCATGATTTGGGAGGGAGATTTGAATTCTTTTAATGATTTTAAAGGTAGAATGAATTTTAACAATAGGAACATTGTTTTATCATGGACTGAGAGCAAAGAAAAGATACAGTTCCTCGATCTAGAGATTTTTGTTCTAGACGGCCAGTTACACACTAGGAATTTTTTTAAACCTACTGACCGTAACTCGTATTTGTCTATGGACAGCTGCAACCACAGGAATTGGCTTTTTAATATTCTGAGGGGTCAGCTGATCCGTATTAAGAGGAACTGTTCTAAGGAGGAAGATTTCAAAGCACAGTCCCAAATATTGGTAGACAGGTTTAAAATTAAAGGGTACGATATGAAAAAAGTGTCTTCTGATTTACAACAAGTATCCAATCTGAATAGAACAGAACTTTTAGCCAACAAGGCTGTTGCGTCCAGGGATGATAATAGAAACAACAGCAACTTTAAACTAGTGCTAGATTACAACGTTCAGCATAAACAGGTTGAACGCATTGTAAGAAAGCACTGGGGGGTGCTTAAACAAGATGGAATTTTGGGACCCCACCTCCCGGAGAGACCTGGCTTCATATATAGGAGAGCTCCTATTTTGAAGGACAGGCTGGCCCCGGGAGTGATAGATCCCCCTAGACCCAATAAAAATACAATTTTTCAGTTCTTGTCTGGATTCCATGCGTGCGGCAGATGTGGTGTTTGCCAGCAGACTAAAAAAAACACCAAAAAGAAGAAAACTTTTATTTGTAATAGCACAGGTAAAGAATACCAGATTAAAGACCTAATAACATGTACCACAATTGGGGTTGTTTACATGATGGAATGTGGGTGCGGACTCCAGTACGTAGGACGCACCTCCAGAGCCCTAAACGTGAGGATAGGGGAACACATCTCTAACATAAAGAAGGGGGAGGTTTCACACAACGTATCCAAGCACTTTAAAATGTTTCATGTTAAGAAACCTCATTCCCTGAAATTCTGGGGAATTGAACATGTCCAACCACACTGGCGAGGAGGTAATTATATTCGCCAGCTTAGTAGAAGGGAATCCTTTTGGGTCTACGAGGCCAAGGTGTTGGCACCCAGAGGTTTAAATAAGGATTTCGATCTAAATTGTTTTATTAGTAATAGATAACACCCCATCATGCATTATATTTTTATCTGAGACCAAACATTTTAATAAAAAAAAAAAAAAAAAAATTTTATATATATATATTTTATAACATTTATTTTAATTGCCAACATTTATTATTCCAGGTTTTAGCTTATTGATGTACTTTTAATATTTTTAATATTGTTAATTATGGTATGAGATTTTGTGAATACGTGTTTTAGTTGTTTTAATGTAAACCAGAGAGGTATCTGCGCCACCACGCGATCTCCGCAATGTGCAATAGTAATTTGATCAATGCCCATACATTAAAATTGCCCCATTAGCGATATGAGCCAGTGACACCGCCGTAAACATGCCTGGTTCGGAGGTTCCGATGTCCTGTTGTGAGCTATGAGCGGGGGGAGGGACTGAGATCTGCTGGCCAATCCACCTGAGTGTTGATGTATTTAAAGTGAGGCTTGGCACGCACTAGCCACCCCTACCGAGGAAGTCAAAGGAGCATTACGCTCGACGTAACGCGTATAGGGGGACGGAGCGTGCGTGGCCGACGCAGAGTCTCTCTCTGGTAACAGATCGCTGACATCGCTTATACAGCAGGCACGGCTGAGTGCCCAACAAATGTGAGTTGATCTGCCTTTCTCTAATAAAGCACACCCTTATTAGTAAGCAGAGAGCACTAGATTTCTTCATCTGTTTTTTATATGTCCCGGGATCCCTCGAGGTGCAATACAGTGTGGCTCTTTCCTGGAAGTCTGATCCATGATACATGTGATTGCTGGCCCGTTTGGGTCCTTTAGGAAGGTGAGAGGCTAATTCACCTGGTGGAGGGATTCACTAATTGGTGTTTACAACTTGTTTTCATCACTGGATTTTCTTCAATTGGATACGGGGACACTCTTCATATCACTTTATTGGAAGCACACACATTGCTATGTGCCTTATGAACTGGATATGATTTATTGTATTTAAAGTCATCACTTTTTTTTATTATATTTCTGGCGCATCACATTTTGGTAGGATTTATAGTTTATTGTGATTTGTGAAACACGATTGGTGTATGCTGCCGGATACCACTTATACACTTTCACACGCCTGATTTATGCACAGTGAATTGAGGTTGAGTTATTTTATCACATATATTGGGTTTGCGCTGATAGTTTTTTTGTATTTCACAAGATTATAGAAGAGCCCCTACCATCTAGCTCAGCCACGACCAATATCCCTCAAACAAAGAAAACCCAAACTAAAAAATAAATCTGATAAGTTTCCATCATTACAAACAAATCCGAACATTTCAGCCTTTGTGACCCAGGTATTTAAACAAACTGAAGAAATACAGACCCAAAGATATTATCCCAGTAATGTATCGAGGCAACAAACTCAAGCCCTATGAGAGTTTAGCAATAATGATAGCATTGTTATCAAACCCTCAGACAAGGGTGGAAATGTGGTCCTAAAGGGCACACATCAGTTTAGGGACATGTGCTTAAACTTCCTAAAAAATGATGAGTGGTATAAAAAGATTCCCAGTGATCTAATTAAAGTTTTAGGATGCGTTTGTGCAATTACGTTAAAGCCTTACCATAGGAGGGTGATAGAGAAGGACATATACGAATCTATACCATCATAGTGCAGTGCAAGAAATGTATGTTCAGTATATAAGTACATTCTCTTGCAAATAACAAATCATATAGTGTCATTCTCTATAATTGTGATAGTTGCACAAAAAATTCTAAAGATAATAATAATAATCCTTTCCACTCATATATAAGCGTCCATCTAAATCTAGTCTTCCACCAACGGTGTCCAGTGATAAATCCTACCTCTTGTGTTGCATGTGCTGCCAACACCAGCTGAAAAAAACCTGCTTACCTCAAAATAGAAATAATCAGGCCCCTCATGAAATATCACTCTGCTCCTGGGGAGAACTGCTTTCTTTCCTCCTGAGTCTCGATTATCTCTCATACTTGTGTTCACGTTCAACAACCGGACCATAGGAAACAAAAGAGCAGATACATAGTGCTTTCCAGTTTAACTACTTACCTGCTTGCTGACCAGCCGCAGTATTTTTACGACGGCAAGTTGGCTCTGTCCCGCGAAACTACATACCTGTACGCCGCTTTGTGGGACTGCTAGCAGGGGGGCGTGCGCCCATTCGCCATAGTGGAAGCTAATCAACGCGTCCGGAGGCCGCGATTCCTGATCGATCCCCGTGGAGATAGAACAGCGGTCTGCCGTTTGTAAACACGGCAGACCGCTGTTCTGTCAGCTATGAACACAGGGATCCTATGTTCCTATTATTAAGGAATACAGGTCTCTGTGTTCATGCATCAAGCCCATCCCCCCCCACGGTGAGAAAATACCCCCTAGGGACACATTTAACCCTTTGATCGCTCCAGGTGTTAACCCCTTCCCTGCCAGTGTCATTATTACAGTAACAGTGCATATTTTTAGCACTGATAACTGTAGTAATGTCCACTGGTCCCCCCAAAAGTGTCAAAAATTTTAGTCTGGTGTCCGATCTGTCTGCCGCAATGTGGCAGTCCTGCTAAAAATCGCTGATCGCCGCCATTAATTCTCTTCCACAAGCAGTCATATCAGCAGAGAGCATCGATAGTTTAAAAAAACTATTAGAAGACCACAACATACAGGGGTATACAATGTACGTGTCAGGTCACCTGTGGCCAGGTGACCACTGAACCCTGTTGGAGGCAGGGGTGCACCGCAAGGTAGTGAACCCAGTAGCTGACTGCTGCGGATGGACAGAAACGTGAGCCCAAGATTCCCCAGGGCGTGGAGTCTAAGACCCAGCAGTTGTTCACCAGAGCCTCTAGTGGTGAGGATGGACTTGGCTGCAGCTGGGCCCAGGTTGGGGCCCCTGGGGTCCCCTGGGTAACGCTCCGTAGAGAGAGAGGGGAAGCAGCCACTCAGGACACAAGGGATAGTGATGGGTAAGCCGAAGTCGGGGCAACAGGCAGACGAGGGTAACCAAGGGACAGGCCAAAGGTCAGGGTAACAGGCAAACAGGAGTTGTCAGAGACAAGCCAAAGTCGTTGCTATCGACGTAGAAGCATTATACAGCAGAATACCACACCCCAAAGGCTTGTCAGTTGTTAAGGAGCTTCTTAGAGAAAGACCCCAGGAATGTTATGGATATGACTTTATTTTGGATGTGTTGGAACACATCCTTACTAGAAATGTGTTCACGTTCGATGGCTCCCACTACCACCAGGTGCAGGGGGTGGGGATGGGGACTTATTGTGCCCCATCGAAAGCCAACTTGTAAATTTGGGGGGGGGGGGGGTTGTAGCGCATGTTATTTTTGGATGACAAATTTTGCAAGTTGTGGCTTAATATCCTTTTCTGGCTCTGATACATAGATGATGTGTTGATGCCATGCTTAGGGTCTATACAAGAGCTCTCTGAGTTAATGTTAGTTTTAGGGGATAATGATTTCAATCTCAATGTTACTGTCCAACATGACGAGAAGCTTATTCCTTTTTGGACATTCAGATTATGGTACAGGAGGAAAGTATGATTGAAACCACATTATAACATTAATCCACGGCTGGGAACACTTTATTACATGCAAGTAGGTTCCACCCCAGGCCTTTTGTACATAGCATACCATATTCCCAATACCTAACACTCAGACACATCTGTTCGAATGGGGAACAGTTTAAGCAAGATTATTAATAAGGGGTTACTCACATAGAGTATTGAGAAAGGCATAAAAAAGGTATGCAGACATTAAATTGAGGATATTCTTTTCCAGACCTTAAGTCGTCCAAAGACAGATACAGTCAGATTGATTACACCATACATGAGACAACATGCAAAAATACATAACATCCTTCAGCAACACTGGTACCTACTCACTAATGATACAATCTTGAAGAAATATGTTAAAGATTTCCCTGAAATTACATTTAAAAGGGCTGATTCATTAAAAGATAGGGTTACCAGAAGGCACTTTGAGGGGAAAAATGTGATGATGATCCTCCACTTAGAGATACTTAGAAGTGTGGAGCATACAGTATAATGTCTCCTATTGGATTTTTGAAAATCAATCTCTCTATCTACCTGATAGGAGATTACATGTTATCAAACATCATGTAGATTGCCAGACGGTGGGGGGGGGGGTCTACATAATGTTCTGCACATGCGGAGCATTCTATGTGGGCAAAGCCAAACCAAATGTCAATTTTGGCGTAGAATGAAAGATAATTTCTACTACTCCAAAAGTAATCTATCATTTACTCCTATAGGCAGTCATGTGGGTCTGTATCATAAAAATAATACTGAAGTAGATAGGTTTGCAGCATGAGTTAGGATCTGGGAGAACCTAAGGGGGGGGGTTGACAAAACTGTTTTACAGTGGGAAGCCTGTTGGCCACCTTGGCTCCGGGCCTGAATGAGACACTTAGCTACAAACTGTTTCTGTCATTTAGGTACCATTGGCCAATACTCTTTTTTAACACTTTCCTCTCAGAAAGGTGCAAGGCTTTTGGCTCTGCCTGCTCATCAGGAGAGTCTCATTGTTAGTTCTGCCTGTTGCATGTGTCCATGTGCGATTCACTTGGTCTGAGGGAGTGTCCCCACTGTATCCAATAGGGAGCCTGTTGGACAGTGGAGGAAACCCAGCCAGTGACACACAGGCTTTTGTGACAGTCCCAGTGGGAGGGCACAACCGCAGTGCATCCTGAGATTGGACATAAAAGCCAAGGGCACATGTGACAGGACATCTCTGGGTGGAAAATGAGGTCCCAGGAGGAGGGTGACGGCTGTCTCTCCTCCTGTCAGCAAGGAAAGTGGCCACAGGCAGTCGGCCTGGTGAGCCAGGGTGTGGTGCTGAGCCAAGAGGTCCAGGATACTGACGGTGAAGTTGAAGGCAGAGCTACCTGAGGAAAAACAGGGTCAGTGAGTACCAGGGAGCCTGCCATGGTTCGGCCCAGGAAGGGGACCACTCCAGTAGGGTCAGAGGACAAGAGCTAGCACACACGGTTAGTGAGAAAGGGGTTGCCAAGTTAGACCCTAAAGAGTTATTCACAGAATAGTTCACCCTTCATATCTTCACTTCAGTGGCAAGGTGAAGCAGCGGCCTTATCGCACTCAATCCAGTGAGAAGTCCTCAAAAAATGTGCATAGTTGTCAAGTTGGAGTATCCCACTCATCCCTTCTCCTATCCAAGTTCCTAAATACAAGCCCGATTCCAAAAAAGTTGGGACACTGTACAAATTGTGAATAAAAACAGAATGCAATAATGTGGAAGTTTCAAATTTCAATATTTTTTTCAGAATACAACATAGATAACATATCAAATGTTTAAACTGAGAACATTTATAATTTTAAGGGGAAAATACGTTGATTTTAAATTTCATGGCATCAACGCATCTCAAAAAAGTTGGGACAAGGCCATGTTTACCACTGTGTGGCATCCCTTCTTCTTTTTATAACAGTCTGCAAACATCTGGGGACTGAGGAGACAAGTTGCTCAAGTTTAGGAATAGGAATGTTGTCCCATTCTTGTCTAATACAGGCTTCTAGTTGCTCAACTGTCTTAGGTCTTCTTTGTCGCATCTTCCTCTTCACGATGCGCCAAATGTTTTCTGTGAATGAAAGATCTGGACTGCAGGCTGGCCATTTCAGTACCCGGATCCTTCTTCTGCGCAGCCATGATGTTGTAATTGATGCAGTATGTGGTTTGGCATTGTCATGTTGGAAAATGCAAGGTCTTCCCTAAAAGAGACCACGTCTGGATGGGAGCATATTGTTTTAGAACTTGGATAAACCTTTCAGCACTGATGGTGCCTTTCCAGATGTGTAAGCTGCCCATGCCACACGCACTCATGCAACCCCATACCATCAGAGATGCAGGCTTCTGAACTGAGTGCTGATAACAACTTGGGTTGTCCTTGTCCTCTTTAGTCCGGATGATATGGCGTCCCAGTTTTCCAAAAAGAACTTCAAATTTTGATTCGTCTGACCACAGAACAGTTTTCCACTTTGCCACAGTCCATTTTAAATGAGCCTTGGCCCAGAGAAAATGCCTGCGCTTATGGATCATGTTTAGATATGGCCTGCAACGGTGAATGGCACAGTAGATTGTGTTCACCAACAATGTTTTCTAGAAGTATTCCTGAGGCCATGTTGTGATTTCCATTACAGTAGCATTCCTGAATGTTATGCAGTGCCGTCTAAGGGCCCGAAGATCATGGGCATCCAGTATGGTGTTCCGGCCTTGACCCTTACACACAGAGATTGTTCCAGATTCTCTGAATCTTTGGATGATATTATGCACTGTAGATGATGATAACTTCAAACCCTTTGCATTTTTTCTCTGAGAAACTCCTTTCCGATATTGCTCAACTATTTTTCGCCACAGCATTGGGGGAATTGGTGATCCTCTGCCCATTTTGACTTCTGAGAGATACTGCCACTCTGAGAGGCTCTTTTTATACCCAATCATGTTGCCAGTTGACCTAATAAGTTGCAAATTGGTCCTCCAGCTGTATATAACCGTATATATCAGTGGTGGGCACTGCAGTGGGCACAGTACACTCTGTGAAAAACAATAAATTAATACCCGCGCTGTGATGAATAAATATTAGTGAGTTATAAAATTATATATATATCTATCTATCCTGAAGCTGCTGCTCACCAAGTAAAAAACCGGGAAAGACTAAAAGACAAATATAGGCAGCGCTAGCAGGTAAAATCTATAAATAAGTGCTGGATGGTAAAAAAGATATAATGTGAAAAAAATTGTACTAAGAATTAAGTGCATATAATTCAATATATAAAATCATAAATGCATAAAATACTACAGTGAATATGATTAAGTGTATGCACAAATCAGAAAATTCATAAAGTGCAACAAAAAATATAATCCAGTGTCCACAAATTTTAAATAAAGTGCAAGATGTGTTTAAGGTGCAGTCCAAACTTATATTCTTCCAAAGAAGTTTATAGTGCAAAAAAGTGCTCAAAGTCCAAATAAAGTGCCCAAGTGCTCTTCAAAGAAAGTCCCCCTATGGGGATGCACTCACCAGATTTGGGATGTAAATGAGCCTTAAATATATATAATATTCCGTTTAGAAAGTCAGAGCAGCCACACGGAGACTAAAGGTTTCCCTTGTCCGGATGGATGGATAGCTGCAATCCTTTACTATGGGCTCCTTATTAGCTCCTCTCCACTCTCTCCCAAATGGTGTAATCAGAAAGAAGGAAAGAAGCCAAACATTGTGAAGCCCGTAATATATTTATTATAAGTTTTAAAAGTAATGGTACTCACAAAGGTAAGGTATAGTTAGGCATTAATCGGCATATACAGCGATGTCCTTCTCTTCCGTGTCCGCTGCCGGCGTGCGGTTCACGGTGGTTAACAGGAAATGACGCTGTAGCGTACCACTGCCCGGAAGTGCGTCGACGCGTTTTGCCCGCCTTGTGGGCGTCATCAAAGACATCACTTCCGGTAAAGCGGCTTGCATTTATACTTATCACGCTCCGCTTGTAGCCAATCGGCCGGAAAGGGGGGTGGAGCAAATTCTGTGTTGACTTCCTGCCCGTGTTTATCCCAAGCGTGTCCCCACAGGGCTAAACTGGCCATTACGTCCGTGGATAATTTTCTATTCCGCAAAAATATATGTCTATAATATTAATTTATTTAAGCCATCAGACCCATAAAGCAATCATTTAAGCCACCACCTCATTTCCTGTTACCGATTCAGTAACTAACATACACATTAGATTTATTTAAAAACATATTATATATTTAAAATTATCTTATGATAAAATAGCAATGGGATGTTAATACCACTAGATTTCCTAATTCATAGTATGTTTTATATCATTAGTCTATAGTATTTCTCCATTGCAATTCATCTTTGACATAAACAATTGATTTTAAAACATACAAATATTGCATAACCATTCCTCAGAATGCATTATTTATAAAAATCTTTAAAAATTGTTAAAAATTGTTAAAAATTATTATATCTTGTAAATATAACGTGGTCACTAAGAAAAAAATTGTTTTTATTATAAAGAAAATAATAATAAAAAATAATAATAAAAAATAATAAAAATAAAATAAAATAAAATAAAGTAAAAATAAAAATAAAAATGAATAAAAAATAAAAATAAAATTAAAAATAATAATAAAAAATAAATAATAAATAAAAATAAAAATAAAAATAAAAAAATATTAAAATAAAAATAAAAATAAGAATAAATGACAATAAAAATAAAAATAAAAATAAAAATGAATAAATAAATGAAAAAGTATAAAAAGAAAATATAAATAAAAATATATTTTTTTTAATATTTCAATATTGGTATTCAAATTACAGGAAAAAAAGGGAAGGGAAAAAGGAAGGAGAAAAAGGGGTGTCACCAATTAGACAAGAAACAATTTAGATCTAAATCTATATTAAGGCCCCGGGGCTGTAGAGTACCGAGGCGGTGGATTCACTGTGTTTCATTTTTAGAGATTGCTCTCTTTAGATTACCACCTCGCCAATGTGGTTCAACCCTATCTATGGCACAAAAGGCCAGCCCTCTTGGGTCTTTATTGTGGGCCAACCTAAAATGGTTAGATACGCTGTGTGGCGGAATCCCTTTTTTATGTTGGTCACGTGTTCACGTAATCTGACTTTAAGTTCCCTCGTTGTTCTACCCACGTATTGCAGCCCGCAAGGGCATGACAATAAATATGTCACATGGGTAGATGAACATGTGATAAATTTGTCTATGGTAAACTGTTTGCCATAGGCAAAGGATCTAAAGTCAGAAGTTTTTCGCTTCCTATGCCTTGAGGTCTTACATATTGCACATCTCCCACAGCTAAAATAACCAACTTGGTCTAAAAAGGTACATGTTTTGATAGGGGGATTTACCACGTTATGCGCTAATTTGAGTCTTAAAGTGCTTGGTTTGGTGTAGATAAATTTAGGCCTCTGAGGTAGGATGTTTTTTAGTGTATCATCTTTTGAAAGTAATGGCCAATGTTTTTTTATTATATGTTCGACTTGTTTATATTGCCTGGTAAAACCTGTCATAAAGGCCAAACTATAATTGTCGGTATTGTTACGATCTCTAGATTTGTCCTTCAGTAATTCTTTTCTGTCCATCTTCCTGATGTTTTCTTTGGTGTTAATAAGGTCCTTGGAATTGTAGCCCTTCTCTTCAAATCTTCTTATTAGCATGTTGGCTTGTTGGTCGTAATCTTCTATTCGATCACAATTCCGTCTGACTCTGAGTAACTGGCTCTTAGGGACTGAGCTCAGCCACTTTGGATGATGGCAACTCCCTGTTGGGATGTAACCATTCCTATCGACGTCTTTAAAATATGTACGTGTAAAAAGTTTTCCCTCAGATTTAAAAATTTCAAGGTCTAAAAATTGGATCGATTGATTTCCTATATTCTCTGAGAAGGAAATACCATACTTGTTTCTTCCAATAAAATCCAAGAACGCCATCAGAGAATCCCGGTTGCCCCTCCACACCATGATTATATCGTCTATATATCTATAGTAGAGTTTCAGATGGATTGGCTGGTCCTTAAAAATTGTCTCCTCTTCCCATTTCATCATAAAGATGTTGGCTATGGATGGTGCATATTTGGCCCCCATAGCCACACCCCTTTTTTGCCTATAGAATCTCTTACTATGCCAAAAGAAATTATGGCTCATGGCTAAATCAAGGGCTTGTAGCAAGAATTCCTTTTGCTTCTTCCTTATCTGGGTGGTGTCAAGGACCCATTTGGCAGCCTCCAAGGCATGTGACTGCCGTATATTCGTGTAAAGTGAATTTACATCCACACTTACAAGGAGGTCATCTTCTTCTATTTCAATCCCATTGAGGATCCCCATCAAATGCTTGCTGTCCCTCAGATAGGCTCTTCCTTGCTGGGCTAGGGGCTGAAAAAAACAATCGAGGTATTCTCCCATTCTGGAGAAAAGGGAGTCCACTCCACTTACTATAGGTCTCCCCGGAGGTTTCTTGTTATTCTTATGAATTTTGGGGAGCTGATAAATGACCGGTACTCTTGGTGCATCAGGTATCAAGTAACGACTTTCCTTCTTGTTCAAGATTTCATCTTTCGTGGCTTTCTTGATCAATTTTGTTAGTTTGGCCTTGTATAGATTACTAGGATTGCCTTTAAGCTCTTCATATGTTTCCTTATCTTTGACCAATCTGTCAAGTTCCTCGAGGTAGTCTTGTTTGTTTAAAACCACCAAACCACCCCCTTTGTCCGCAGGCCTAATTACAATATTTTTCTTATTTTCAAGTAGTTTGAGGCCTTTTTCTACATCTCTCTTTCTTCTAGAGGGGCGGACTTTTAATTTTTCCAGATCCTTTTCCACTAAAATTTTAAAAACATCTAAAAATTGATTGTTCTTGGGCTTGGGGTTAAAAACAGAATTATTCCTTAGTTGCGTATGCGCATACTCTTCCAATCTAGCCTCTCCTTTGGGAGGATTTCTTGCAAAATGTTTTTTGATATTAATCTTTCGTATAAACTTTTGGAGGTCTATAAAAGTGTCAAACTTGTTGACATTTTTGTCTGGCGCAAATTTAAGACCCAAGGCTAAAACTTGTAATTCTTCTTTAGTAAAGGTTACATCACTTAAATTAAAAATCCCTTCTGTTAGTTTACTCTTTTCCTTTTTCCTCTTCCCTCCTCTGCATCCTCTGGTCTTTCGTTTTGTTCTCCCCTCTCTTGTACTTGTTGGGGTTCTGTGGGGAACCAAGGTCTCCAGTCCTCCCTCTGCTCCTGTTGGTAGTAATTGTTGGTATTCCCCCTTCCTCTGGGATTGTGTCCTCCTCTTCCTCTCCAAGGGGGTCTCCCTGATCCCCTTCTGTGAAAATCCCCTCTGGAATAATTGTTTTGATGTGGGCCTTGATATTGGCCTCTTCCCCCCCTATAGCCACCGTTCGGATACCCCCGTGCTCCCCCCGTGGGCCTCTGGGGTAGTATCCCTGGTTCTGTCCAGGTAGGTGGTATTGTTGTGCTGGTTCATTTCTCAAGGGTTCGAACCTGTTTGATGTCGGGATCTCGTAGTGGGGAGTACGGGATTGTGATCTCCCTCGTGGAGCCGATCTCGGTTCTCTTCCATTGCTCCTCCCGTTATTCACTGGGGTTTCATTATTCCTTGGTGTCTGGAATTGAGAAAAAGCTGGGAAGGGGTGTTCTCTCTCAATAGAGGAAGCTCTGGAGCTATCTTCCTGCACTGTTGTATCTTCCTGCCATTTGTAAACTTTATTCATTTTATAGTCATTTGTATCTCTGAGGAATTTTTTCATTTTTTTCTTTTGTGTATCCCTATCCACTTTATCTGCAAATTCTTGTAACTGCTTAATTTTTTCTTTGTATTCTGCATTATCATCCAGATCTACAAATTTTGCCTTGATGGCATTAATGTTAGACTCCAGATTTTTTAATTTTTTCTCTTTCCTGGAGATGAGCAATTCTAAAAGTTTCTTTTCAGTATGTCGAAAGAAGCTAAACCATTCATCCTCCAGTGACTGGTCGGTGAGACCATCATTGGGGGCTACATCCCATCTGAGCCGTCTGGGTGTTATCCCATCCTTAACATCCTTTTACAGTACACTCTGTGGATCTGACACTCACTGCAATTATGACAGAGGAAAAAAACAATTATTTTTTAAACTGCAAGGTACTGTGCCACCCGATATGAGTGTGGTGTGCACACAGTACAGTCTGTGGTGGGTCTGTGGCCTCTCACACATGGTGGGCAGGCAACTGCACAATATAAATATATATATATATATATATATATATATATATATATATATAAAAAATACTCAAATACCAGCCCAAAAAAGGGCTTTTTGGGGTGCTGTCAGGATGCTGTCCTTACAGCAGGAGTGGACCAAGAACACTATCTATAATCTAATAAGACTAACAACTGTCCCTATTAACAGCAGCAGCAGCAGCACTCTCCATGCTCTCACTACTAACACTGCTTCAGAACGATCTAAGATGGATGCTGCCCTTGCTTTTTTATAGGAGGTGGGAGGGTGTGGGAGGGAGGGTATGCTGATTGGCTGGAATGTGTCTGCTGACTGTGAGGTACAGGGTCAAAGTTTGCCTCAATGATGAAGTATAGGGGGCGGACTGAACTGTCCGCCGGTGAACAGTTCGGGACATCTCTAGCTCTCACACTTTGAATGACAATTGCTGTCATACAACATTGTGCCCATTTTAAATTTTTGTCCTTTTTTTCACACAAATAGAACTTTATTTTGGTGGTATTTAATCAGCATTGTTTTTTTTTTTTTTTGCACTATAAACGAAAAAAGACCGAAAACTTTTTTAAAAAACGCATTTTTCTATGTTTCCGTTAAGAATTTTACAAGTTAGTAGTTTTTCTTCATAAATGTTGTCCAAAACTTATACTGCTACATTGTTTTGGTAAAAGTAACCCAAATTAGTGTATAATATTTGGTTTGTGTGAAAGTTATAGAGTCTACAAGCTATGGTGCCAATCATTGAAAATTGATCACACCGAATGTACTGACAGCCAATCGGATTTCTTGAAACACTAACAAGCCAGACATTCCAAGGTATTTAGTAAGGGACATGTTGATTTTTTGAAGTTGTCATTTTTCCCCACAATTCTTTGCAAAATTAAGATTTTTATTTCACAATAATTAAAAATGATTTCATAATAAGAGGTTATTTCTCTCACATGGCATATGCATACTTGCAACTACACCCCAAAACGTGCAGGGAGCACCGTTAGCTTTTCCAGGATCATATATTACACATCTACCTATCACAATTTTGAAGGCCCTGGAGCACCAGAACAATAGAAACACACACAAAATTACCCTATTTTGGAAAGAAAACACCCCAATGTATATTCTATGAGCCATTATGGGTCTTTGAACATGTCATTTTTTCCACAAGTTTTTTTGGAAAATTTTGTCTATTTATAAGATATTTCTAACACATAGCATGTACAGATGTGGCTGCAATGATGGGTGCTGATGAAGCTGGTCTAATGAGGCTGCACTGCTGGGTGCTGAAGAAGCTGTACTGCTGTTTTCTGATGAGTGTGCACTGATGGGTGCTGATGAGGGTGCACTTATGTGCACTGATGAAGTTGACTGATGTGCACTAATGCACTGCAATGAGGCTGCACTGATAAGCTGGCACTAATGTGCACTGATGAGGTGGCACTGATGAGTGCTGATAAGTATCCACTAAGGGGCAGACTGAGAACCCTCAGGGCCCCCGGGCAAAATAAATCAAGGGCCCCCTTCCAGGCCCCACCCATGTTCTGCCTCAAGCCACACCCTTGTCCTGCCTCCAGCCACACCCGCATCTCGCCTCCAGCCACACCCTACACAATCTTTAGGCCTCATGCACACTGGACGTTTTTGGAGCTGCTGTTAGCAGCGTCAGACGTTTTTTTTTGCAGCTGCAGAACGCCCATCCATGTTATTCTATGGCCTCATGCACACATAGAGCTTTTAGGAGCTCCAAGTGGCATAGGCGTTTTACAGCTCCAAAAAAAACCCAGGAACTGTGCGTTCTGGAGCTGCAGCGTCAAGCTGTAAAACCGTCTGACGCTGCTAAAGGCTGAATAACGTGGCTTAACGTGCGTTAAGCCACGTTATACGTTTTTTTTTTCTTCCATTCAAAATCAATGGTTCCCTATGGGAACCTATTGATTTGAATGGAAGTCGCACCGCAGGTCGGATCAGGGTGATCCGACTTGCGGCGCGACTTGCGCTGTGAGAATTTTGAGGGGGAACTCCACGCCAAAATGGGGAAAAAAACGGCGTGGGGTTCCCCCCCCAGGTTCCAAACCAGGCCCTTCGGGTGACGTCACATGTGACACAAGGGGGCGGGGTCTCCCGATGACGTCATCTGGCGGCCACGCCACTAATGGCTACATAATAAGCTGCAGAGACCAGAAACCGGCATAATCGCCGGAGACGCCATTGGAGGAGGACCGGAGGAAGAAGAAGAGCCGCAGAAGACCGGAGAGGAGAAGAAAAGAAGAGAGGACAGCAGAAGGGCGGACAGCAAAAGAGCAGAAGACCCCGGAGAGGAGGGGACAGCAAAAGCGCAGAAGACCCCCGGAGAGGAGAAGACAAGAAGAGCCGGATGAAGATTTTTAATAAACTTTCCAAAACGTCTCCTGTCGTTATTTCCATACACTGCCTTTTATGTGGTGAATGAGAAGGGGTACAGTGTACCCCATACCCATTCACATAGGGAGGGGGTCTGGGATCTGGGGGGCCCCCTTGTTAAAGGGGACTTCCAGATTCCGATGAGCCCCCTGCCCGCAGACCCCCACAACCACCGGCCAGGGTTGTGGGGATGAGGCCCTTGTCCTCATCAACATGGGGGCAAGGTGCTTTGAGGTGGGGGGTGCAGAGCCCCCCCTGCCCCAAAGCACCCACGCCCCCTCATGTTGAGGGCGTGTGGCCTGGTATGATCGAGGGGGGGTGGGGCCGCTCGCTCGTCCCCTCCCCTTTCCTGGTATGCCGGGCTGCATGCTTGGATAAGGGTCTGGTATGGATTTTGGGGGGGACCCCACGCCGTTTTTTGGCGTGGGGCTACCCTCAAATTCCATACCAGACCTGAAGGGCCTGGTTTGGAACCTGGGGGGGAACCCCACGCCGTTTTTTTTCCCCATTTTGGCGTGGAGTTCCCCCTCAAGATTCTCACAGCGCAAGTCGCGCCGCAAGTCGGATCACCCTGATCCGACCTGCTGTGCAACTTCCATTCAAATCAATAGGCTCCCATAGGGAACCATTGATTTTGAATGGAGGCAGAAAAAACGCTGCTAACAGCTACTGTGGCCAAACGTGCAATAACGCTAATTGAAAAAGCTACTGAAAGCACGTTTTTACAACTGCTGTTTCCAGGCAGCTGCGGCAGGCAGCAGCTCCAAGGCAAATCACCGTACATGTACGGCGCTCTCTCTGGGGAGTCTAGGGGGCGAGCGAGCTCCGCCGGCGGCGCACTTCCGCCTCCGCTCATCGGTGGGGAAGCCAGCGCGTGTGTCAGGCGGCTTTGATTGCCATCTGACACCCGCAATCTCTCCCCACTAAGAGAAAAGGGCTGTTGTAAACACAGCCGACCGTCCTTCTCCCTGCAATGATCACAGAGACCATGTGATCCTTCTATATAGGATCGTGTGTCTCTGTGATAATTTCACAAGCCCAACCCCCCCCCCCCCCCCCCACAGTTAAAATCATTCCCCTAGGCTTACTTTTATCCCCTTGATCACCAACAGTATTAACCCCTTCCCTGCCAATGGCATTATTACAGTAACAGTGCATATTTTTAGCATATTTTTGGTCCCCCCAAAAGTGTCAAAAATGTCAGTTAGGGGTCCGATCTGTCTGCCGCAATGTCGCAGTCCCGCAAAAAATCACAGATCGCCGCCATTGCCGCCATTACTAGTAAAAAAAAACAAAAAAAAAAAAACAAAAAAAATTACATAAATCTTTCCCATAGTTAGTAGACGGGATAACTTTTGTGCAAACCAATCAAAATACACTTATTGCGATTTTTTTCTTTTTTTACCAAAAATATGTAGCAGAAAACAAATTGACCTAAAATGTTAAAAAATTTATATTTTAAAATTTTTTTTTGAGAATGTCATATAGCAGAATGTGAAAAATGTTTTTTTTTTTTTTTTTTCAGAATTGTCGAATTTTTTTATAAATAGCGCAAAAAAAAAAAAATCGCACAGGTGATCAAATACCACCAAAAAAAAGCTCTATGTGTGGGGAAAAGAGGACATACAATTTGTTTTGGTACAGCGTCGCATGGCTGCGCAATCGTCCGTTAAAGTAACGAAGTGCCGAATTGCAAAATAGGGCCTGGTCAGGAAGGGGGCAAAATGTTCCGGGGCTAAAGTGATAAAAGGGATGAGGTGGCAACCCTAAAGGGAGGGGGGGAATTAAATAGTGGCAATCGCACTGAGGTGCAATAGTGAATTGTTAGGTCAGGGGGAGAGTCACATTGTAGCAGTGGGGGGGGGGGGGGGGGTGTCAGGCATTGGAGAATTACCAGGTCTGGGGGTGGGTGGTCGGGTCACATATGCAGTTTTCTGCAGACACCTGTAAGTGGCATTTGCGGTATGACAGATGGTGTTGTATTTAAAGGAACTGATGGAATAGGATGTTATGGATACACCAATATAAAGTCAGGTAGTATCAGTGGAGATTGGGAATGGGATGGCAGTGAATTGGCAAGGAATTTGGGGGGAGATCATATATTGGTTGGGGGGGGGGCAGTGCTGAATCATCAGCCCCGAGTGTCAGTGGTGAATTGTGTGGTGGGGAATGAGAGCGGTGGTGAATTTGGGGGAGATCACATATTGGCGGGGTGTTGGTAGTGAATTGTGTGGTATAAAGGGAGGGAGGGTGACACAGCAGTGGTGAATTTGGTGGGGAGATCACATATTAGAGTGGGGGTGTCAGTGGTGAATTATGTGGTCTGGCAGGGGGGGCCCTACACCACCACTGTATCATACCCCCCCCCCCCCACACACACACACACACAATTCACCACTGATCTCCTCACCAAATTTACCACTGCTGTGTCATTCCCAGTGGTGAATTGTGTGTGTGTGTGGGGTGGGGGGGGGGGGGGTGGGGTTATGATACAGTGGTGGTGAATTTGGTGGGAGATCACATGTTGGGGTGGGGGGGAGTGACAGTGGTGAAATGTGTGGGGTGGTGGGGGATGACAAAGCAGTGGTGAATTTGGTGAGATTACAGATTGGTGGGAGTCTCAGTGGTGAATTGTGAGGTGAAGGGGGGGGTGACACAGCGGTGGTTAATTTGGGGGAGATCACATATTGGTGGGGGTGTCAGTGGTGGTGTAGGGTGGGTATGACAGTGGTGGTGACACCTCCGCTGTGTCAAACCCCCCTCCTACACCACCACTGACACCCCTACCAATATGTGATCTCCCCCCAAATTCACTGCTGTGCAAACCCCCCCCACGCCACACAATTCACCACTGACACCCCCACCAATATGTGATCGCCTCCAAATTCACCACCGCTGTGTCACCCCCCCCCCCACACATCACCACTGACACTCCCACCAATATGTGATCTCCCCCAAATTCACCACTGCTGTGTCATAACCCCCCCTACACCACACATCACCACTGACACCCCCACCAATATGTGATCTCCCCCAAATTCACCACTGCTGTACCATGGTGAATTTGGGGGAGATCACATATTGGTGGGGGTGTCAGTGGATCTGGCATTTAGTTGGGCTTGCCTTGGCTTGAACAAAACATGTACTGTACCATCATTCTTAGACCGTTATCTACTTAGAGAAATTACCTACCTGTGGACATCGTGACATAGACGCTGACGTGCCCGCGCTCACTGAGGACACCATGGAAACCCCAGCCGGGCCCCTTCTCCCACGGAAGCAGCGCTTGCTGCAGGGCCCCTCCCCTCCTCCCACTTCCATAATGCCGGATGCCAGGCCCCTCCCCTCATCCCACTTCCATAACGCTGGATGCCGGGTCCCTCCCCTCCTCCCACTTCCATAACGCCGGCCACCAGGCCCCTCCCCTCCTCTCACCTCCATAGCGATGGCCGCCGGGCCCCACTTCTACTCCCACTTCCAGAGAGCTGGCTGCCGGGCTCCGATATCCCGATGTTGTCTCTGAGATGTCATCGGGTGAATTAATGGTGTAGTGGGCGGCGAGTCCCCTTCCTGACTTGGCCCCCCTTCCCGGCCGGGCCCTCGGACTACTGATAGGGTGGCACTAATGAGCACTCACCGATGAGCACTGATGTGCAATATTGGGCACAGATGAGCACTAATAGTGCACTGTAGTGGCACTGATGAGCACTGATGGGCAACTAATAGGGCACTGTAGTGGCACTGATGAGCACTGTACTGGCACTGATGAGCACTGTAGTGGCACTGATGGGCACTGTACTGGCACTGATGAGTACTGTACTGGCACTGATGAGCACTGATAAGCACTCACTGATGGGCATTGTAAGGCAGTGATGTTCACTGATTAGCACTGTGGGGCACTGATGAGCACTGTAGGGCAGTGATGAGCACTGATGTGCACTGATGAACACTGTACGTCACTGATGTGCACTAATTAGCACTGTATGGCACTGATGTGAACTGATAAGTACTGTTTGGCACTGATGTGCGTTGGTGAGCAGTGTAGGGCACTGTTGAGCACTGTATGGCACTGATGTGCACTGATGAACACAGTACGGCACTGATGTGCACTAATAAGCACAGTACAACACTGATGAGTGCTGTAGGGCACTGATGAGCACTGTGCAGCACTGATGAGCACTGTACATCACTGATGAGCACTGTAGGGCATTGATGAGCGCTATACGGCACTGATAAGCACTCTAGGGCACTGATGAGCACTCACCGATGGGCGCTATAGGGCACTGATGAACACTGTATGGCACTGATGAGCACTGCAGGACACGGATGTGCACTGTAGAACACTGATGTGCACTGATGAGCACTGTAGGGCACTATAGGGCACTAATTAGCAGTGTAGGACACTGACGAGCACTGTAGGGCACACAGAATGTAGCAGGGCACACAGAATACAGCAAAACCCACTCTGCAGCAACTGATCTCTCTCATTTCCTCAAACTTAGTATCAGTCTGAGGAGAGGAGAAAGCTGAACCAGGTATTACCCCGGTTTGTTTACAAAGTGATCGCTGTCATTGGACAGTGCGATCACATGGGCCAGAAACCAGAAAGCAAGCTACTCACTAGGGGGGAAACCTCTGGGTGAGTCTAGGATGCAAAAGGACTTGGGGGTACTGGTAGACAACAGGCTGGGCAGTGGCATGCAATGCCAAGCCGCCGCAAGCAAAGCCAACAGAATACTGGGATGTATAAAAAAGGGGATTCACTCCAGAAATAAAGAGATTATTCTCCCACTCTACAAGACTCTGGTCCGGCCACATCTGGAGTATGCCGTCCAGTTCTGGGCACCGGTCCTCAGGAAGGATGTGCTGGAACTGGAGAAAGTCCAGAGAAGGGCAACAAAAATAATTAGGGGAATGGAGGACATCAGCTATGAGGAAAGGCTACAAGCACTGAACTTATTCTCTCTGGAGAAGAGACGATTGAGGGGGGATATGATATCAATGTACAAATACTGTACTGGTGACCCGAGCATAAGGAACAAACTATTCAGAGAAAGGAGATACAATAAGACACGTGGCCACTCACTAAAACTAGAGGAAAGGCGGTTTAACCTTAAAGTGCGTAAGGGGTTCTTCACTGTAAGAGCGGTAAGGATGTGGAATTCTCTTCCACAAGCAGTCGTATCAGCAGGGAGCATTGATAGTTTCAAAAAACTATTAGATGGGCACCTTAGAGACCACAACATACAGGGGTATACAGTGTACGGTTAAAAGCAAACACACACACACATCATAGGTTGAACTGGATGGACTGATGTCTTTTTTCAACCTCACTAACTATGTAACTATGTAACTATGGTAAAGGGCCGCTGTGATTGGCCCTTTATCCTGATCTGTGATTCGCTGGATCCTGCAAACCCAGCGATCATGGGCACTTCTGGATATACTCTAGAAGCGCTAGCATGGGACACCATCATATCACGGCGTACCAGAACTAGTCAGTCGTGCTGTAACCATCTTTTGGCTATAGTGCGGTCGGCAACTGGTTAATATAAGCATGCCCTGTAAATCTTTAGCTTCCAAAGCTAGGAATTTCATTTCCTGTTTTAAATGAAGCTTACACTCATAATTTTGTCCCTGTACAAAGTGTTATATTAATTTCCTCCGGAATATACGGTTCAGTTTTTGGCACTGGATATAGTAAAGGATGCAATGATAATGGACAGGATGCAAAGAAGGACAGTAAAATTATTAAAGAACACAGATTTCGCTATTTATGTTCTGCCATATATTATTATGGACATTTAGGACTCATTTACACAAACATTGGCCCTTTGAAGAGCAGTTTGCTGCATATTGCTTTTCAGAGGGCATTTGACAGGAGGTGTGGAGGTATTTTGTTAACTGATCGCTACCTATTGTAACCCATGAAAACCTGCATCACTGTGCTGAAACCACATTTATTGCATGTGGTTGCAGCAAATCTCCATTTTCTTGAATGGGCCATGAACATGACATGGGTTAATTTAACAAGCGATCATTTTTGCCATATCATGAAGCAAAGCATCACAACCACGGCATGTCCATAGCCCCATAGTAGGCTACATTTGCAGTTTAGGGGTAGAGGCTGGTGGGCAGTAAAAATGCAGCTGCCATGTATTTAGCCATAGGTAGGTATAGCAGTTTAGTTTGACTGCAAATACATTAGCGATTCCAGTTTTATCAGTAACTAAAAGAACCAGCTCCCATGTGTTCATGGCCACGTGTTCAATCTTCCACTTCCTAATTGTCAAGCCTAGGACATTGCTTGTTAGCATAATGTTTTCTGTATATTCAGTTAGATCTTGTAATGTTTTACTTTTCAGATTAGGATTCTTCAGTGAGTTTGCTCTCCCACCCACCTTTTTTTGTAAGTGATTTATAGCTGTCCATTGTATATATTGCTCTCTGGATATAGAACTTTACATTTATGCTCAGTTTTGTATGATTTGCATTTTTACAACACAAAGGACTAATTCAGTAAATGCAACTATAAGAAAAGTAATGTTTCTTCTACTTTATTGAATAGTTCAAGTTGTTCAACTGCCTAGCAATACATTGAACTATGTGCCACGAGGGAAATATAAATGCAGAAAAAAAAAACATTAACATGAATTTACAGTATAAAGTTTATGTTTATATCTTATTGCGCTGCACTTATTCTTTGCAATGTATTTGTTGCCAGCAGCTGTTTTTTTAATATTTACCAGCCCATTATCTAATTTTGTTTTTTTATGTAAAAAAATTAAGTAGTTGATATCCCAATTTGGCTGCAAAAGAGGAAATACGTTAGGAGGAATCTATCTTTGGAACAATGGTGTAAGATATCAGTGTAGCACAAATAAGGACAACCTCTAAAATGTTTAGCAATTGTTAATTTATTGGGAATATACTCCTTCAAAGTTTTGCTCTGTAACATAATTTCTGAAGTGTTATCAACCATTTCTTTTGTCTTGGGTACATTTATTTTTTTCAAGAAATATTTCATGATAGAAATGTAAGGAAGTGATTTCTTTAAATATAAAAAAGGAAATGCTTATTCTATAGATAAGCCAAAAATATATATTATTATATATTTTATTATTATTAGTATATATTATATATACAGTGGGTACGGAAAGTATTCAGACCCCCTTAAATTTTTCACTCTTTGTTATATTGCAGCCATTTGCTAAAATCATTTAAGTTCATTCTTCTTCCTCATGAATGTACACATAGCACCCCATACTGACAGAAAAACACAGAATTGTTGACATTGTTGCAGATTTATTAAAAAAGAAAAACTGAAATATCACATGGTCCTAAGTATTCAGACCCTTTGCTTTGACACTCATATATTTAACTCAGGTGCTTTCCATTTCTTGTGATCATCCTTGAGATGGTTCTACACCTTCATTTGAGTCCAGCTGTGTTTGATTATACTGATTGGACTTGATTAGGAAAGCCACACACCTGTCTATATAAGACCTTCCAGATCACAATGCATGTCAGAGCAAATGAGAATCATGAGGTCAAAGGAACTGCCTGAAGAGCTCAGAGACAGAATTGTGGCAAGGCACAGATCTGGCCAAGGTTACAAAAAGATTTCTGCTGCACTTAAGGTTCCTAAGAGCACAGTGGCCTCCATAATCCTCAAATGGAAGACATTTGGGATGACCAGAACCCTTCCTAGAGCTGGCCGTCCAGCCAAACTGAGCCTTGGTGAGAGAGGTAAAGAAGAACCCAAAGATCACTGTGGCTGAGCTCCAGAGATGCAGTCAGGAGATGGGAGAAAGTTGTAGAAAGTCAACCATCACTGCAGCCCTCCACCAGTCGGGGCTTTATGGCAGAGTGGCCCGACGGAAGCCTCTCCTCAGTGTAAGACACATGAAAGCCTGCATGGAGTTTGCTAAAAAACACCTGAAGGACTCCAAGATGGTGAGAAATAAGATTCTCTGGTCTGATGAGACCAAAATAGAACTTTTTGGCCTTAATTCTAAGCGGTATGTTTGGAGAAAACCAGGCACTGCTCATCACCTGTCCAATACAGTCCCAACAGTGAAGCATGGTGGTGGCAGCATCATGCTGTGGGGGTGTTTTTCAGCTGCAGGGACAGGACGACTGGTTGCAATCGAGGGAAAGATGAATGCGGCCAAGTACAGGGATATCCTGGACAAAAACCTTCTCCAGAGTGCTCTGGACCTCAGACTGGGCCGAAGGTTTACCTTCCAACAAGACAATGACCCTAAGCACACAGCTAAAATAACGAAGGAGTGGCTTCACAACAACTCCGTGACTGTTCTTGAATGGCCCAGCCAGAGCCCTGACTTAAACCCAATTGAGCATCTCTGGAGAGACCTAAAAATGGCTGTCCCCCAACGTTTACCATCCAACCTGACAGAACTGGAGAGGATCTGCAAGGAGGAATGGCAGAGGATCCCCAAATCCAGGTGTGAAAGACTTGTTGCATCTTTCCCAAAAAGACTCCTGGCTGTATTAGATCAAAAGGGGGCTTCTACTAAATACTGAGCAAAGGGTCTGAATACTTAGGACCATGTGATATTTCAGTTTTTCTTTTTTAATAAATCTGCAACAATGTCAACAATTTTGTGTTTTTCTGTCAGTATGGGGTGCTATGTGTACATTCATGAGGAAGAAGAATGAACTTAAATGATTTTAGCAAATGGCTGCAATATAACAAAGAGTGAAAAATTTAAGGGGGTCTGAATACTTTCCGTACCCACTGTATCTTCACTTGAATTGAACAAGAATTTCCAAACATGTACCTTTTCTTACAAAACAAAGATTTTATTTTATACAAAATATGGAATTTAATTGTTACTTAGATATAGAGAGAGAGGATTCATTCACACTGGTATACAGATCACTGATCTATTCAGAATTACATGTGCCATCTACCCTACAATTAATGTCGCATCTACCCTACATAGAAAATATATTCGAGAAACTTAAATATGTGTAAGAAATACTGTAAGATTCATATGTACTTACTGTTTAAAATTAAATATATATTTTTCAACTTAATTTATTATATACTTTTAATGTGTAAAGTCCTTTCCTTTTTTGTTTTTAGAGATTAAGCCTTCCTTTTTTCTATCCAATACATGCAATCAAAGAAAAGCACTAAATTCCAACTCCATAACCACATCAGCTGTGAAGCACCAATGTAAAACTCAAACCTCTGACAGCTTCACTCTAGTAGACTTCAATAGTAAAAAGTCTGCATCATAGGAAAGCTCCAGATAGAATTAAAAGATATTTATTGATTACATTAGGCTAAAAAAAATTAAAATAAATGCCCTTCAGGTAAGCATTCCTTGCGGTCCACAGGGTCCGCCATCTACACTATCTACGCTACACTGTTGGCTCTTCCTGGTTCCTGTATATGTGACATGGCTTTCTGTCCAAGTCATCCACAAATAGAAGCTCTCCTACGATCCTCTATGTGCTTCTCCATTAGGACTACTAGAATGATGCCACCTGTTTGAACTTTGTAGTAATCCTTGTATTTCAACTTACCACATGTGAGTGCAAAACGGTATATTTTCTCATTTTATCTCTTTCTAATAAATGCTACACTGAGAGTAGCATGGTCTCTCTTTGTTTATTTCCACTTTGCTTATCTTCACACTGATCTCACCTTTAGGTCATCCACCAGCTCATCCTCCATGTGCTTCCCATAGACGTCCAATAGAATAAAGCCACCTGCTGGAGATCTTGAGTAATGCCTCTTTCTCACTTACTATATCTGAGTGAAATACTGTACACTCCATTTTTTAAAGCTTTTACTAATGCTACTATCAGAGTGGTGCTATTTTCTTTGTTTTCTATTTTTCATGCAATTTTTGAGTAATTTAAGAAGCTGCCACCTTTGGGATGCCACATATAATACCCATTTTGAAAAGCCATACCCAACTGTTTGTATGCGAGTGCAGCACCTATTTCTATATATTCACATCTCATTTTCACATTTGCTATATTTAGGCCGGCCATAGATGGAGCAAATTTCACTAGATTCCACCACCATTACAGACAGTGTTGATGCAGAAATCCCTCCTGCCGCGCTTGCAATAATTGCATGTAAAACCAGGCAGGCTGGGTGTACCCAAATTGATTGATCAATAAACTTGGGTACATTCAACCTGCCCATATGTGGTTCGAATCTTGGCTTTAGACAGTGGTGTTTTCTCTCCTTCCCCCGTTTGTGTTCCTTTACATGTGTGTTGATGGGATGTACTCCAGAACCTTCCAGAAGGAGAGACTGCAGACACTGTTGATGTGTACATTTTTGTTTTTTGCATTGACTTCATTGTTATTGACTGCATTGTTTATTAACTTTTTTTTGGATATATTGTCATCACATCCCCATACCTATTAGACTAGGGACAGTAGGTGGGCACCACTCTTTTTTCTTCAAGTATATCCCCAACTTGGGGCCATATTTGAAGATTTTGAATGTTTGCTACTATAACTCTGGTTTGAAATTATAAATACGGTAAATAAAATTGCTATTATATTATTATTATTTATTTATATTATTTACGCTGTATGAGATAGTGGATTGTTTGCAGCAATTATATTGTTAATTGGTTACTCATAGGATTTATCATTTTAATTCTGGTTTGAAATTAAACTCTGGTTTGACCAATAATAGTTAATATAGAGTGACTCAACCTGTGAAAGACATACAGACTAATGTTGGTTTTCCTGTTTTAGCAGCCGTGGAAAACATTAGCCTACGAATTTGAACTATAGAAAAAAAAGTCATATTTAGGAGACCTATTTAAAGAATCTTATCTGAAAGACTTCAGCCTGCAACAATCAGTTCCTAATAGCTATTGCCTTAACAAATTCCAATATAGTGTAGTGCCATTCTTTTCACTCTCTGTGGCTACTGGGGTATGATGGCGCCACCTGTATAGTATTTAGGAGCAGAGTCTTTATAATCTGTGTAATCAGGACAGGATCTCTAAACAGGGCTAGTGCCTCCATTCAATTGGGGCTTGTGAATTGCAAGTGAAATCCTAATCAAGAAATGTATCATCCACATAGACAATAATCCACACAGAATTGTATTTGAAAGTCCATGTATTGAAGAAATAACATTCAGTGAACCATCCAAAAGGTATTTTCCAAACAGGAACATGAAATCATTAACAGTCTCTATGTATGACTCAGTGAGAGGAGGCTGCAGCAACTTACAGTCTGTGCTCTCAGCAGGAATCCACTGTTCTCTCTCAAAATGTGCTCTCTCTTTTCCACACCTACCCAAGAATCCTTGCCATACCTCTGCAATTCTTGATCACCTCATACTCCTTGCAGAGAGAGAGCACAGCAGCCATATTGGAAAAGGGCAAAACAAACACCGCTTAAAAGGAGTATACACTTGAAAAATGGGCAAAGAAATTATCACATCACTACAATAGCAACTTTCATGAGCAATAAAAATGGTTTAATAGAATGGCTTTCAAGAAAAGTAAAATAATAATCAAAAACTCTTTTTTTGAAGAGGATGTAAAACAAAATATTGTAGCTTTGCAACATTTCCTGTAAAGACCAATAGCACAAATGAAAGGTATGTTGATACATAATTAGCAATAAAAGTGGCAGCTAGTGGATCAACAGTGCTTTAAAAACTACGATCACTATTCACGTTGTGAATCTGACAAACAGCTGTAGAAAATAAGAGTTTAGATTTCCCACAGGCCACTGCTTCACTGAACAAGACTTCAATGCTATATCTAACTACCCACATGTCTGCCACAAAAATAGTTTTTCCTCTGTAAGTTGTGCTCAACACTGCACCCCCAATATTGTACTCTAACACTTTAATTAGATATGTTGGACTACAGTTTCCACTGCTCTGACCATTCTTCCAGCAATGCTACAATCTGAGCTGTACATGTGAGGGCCTAGCATCCAGAACATATGCTCTGGAACTCCTGTCTCATGTCTCCTGAGCAGTAATTGTTGCAACCATGCCAAGTTAGATTTTTTGAACATATGAATGTAGCTGATCTACTTTTGAATTATTTTAATGTTAACATTTCTTCTTTTTAATGAGGATACACTTGATTTTTATTTTAAAAATTTCATATACTGTATGTAGCACAGTGGCATATTTCAGTTTTGTGCTGCCCTAGGCAAGACTAAAATCAGGCGCTCTCTATATTTTTTCCCACCCCTTCCTATTTAAGATCCACCCCTTCATCTGTTATTATTATTTTGTTGCTGCCCCCCCTGCAAAGTGCTGCCCTGGGCCTGGGCCTTGTTGGCCTAGGCCAAGATACAGCATTGATGTAGCACTACTCCCAAGGGAGCTGCTGAGTGTGGGTCCCCCTGGGCTACGGCTAGCAACAACAGTACCTTTAAGCATGTTTTCAAGTGTGAGCACTTCAGACAAGTCCAGTTTCTTTGGTTTTTAGGGTTTATTTGAGAACTTGGATGGGAGAAGGGAGAAGTGGGATACTCCAACAACTGAACTATGCACAAATAGGCAGGGACACTGAAAAATGCTGCTTGACGCTGGTTAGTGCCTCACTGACGCTGGTTAACGATTCACTGATGCTGGTTAACGCTGACTGATGCAGGCCTTGGCTAGGCCCGTTACTAGAACTTCACCGCTGATTGTGGAAAAGTCCCTTTAAGCTCCCCAAGTACTCCTTTCTGAGGTAGCAGACTTTAATGAAACTGTACTGCTGAACATTTCAGGGCTCTTCCTGGCACCCCCCTTTACTCACAAAACTTCAGGGCTTTACTACTTGGCCCCCCTTCTACTGGGCACTCCTGGTTAGCTGGCTCCTGGATCCCCTTTGACCTGTCTGGAGTGGTCCCCTTTCCTAGGTAGACCCCTGGGCAGATCTTGAGTACTCATGGCACTGTTTTTCCTGAAGATCTCTGCCCAGCAGCTCCACTCAGTCAGCAACTCTGGATCCCTTGCAGCCAAGCTCAACCTCCGGTCCCTAGGCCGACTGCCTGGACCACCTTCTCACATTTACAGGAGGAGAGACAGCCGTCACCTCCTCCTGGGACTGATGCTTCTGCCAAAAGACGCTCTGTCACATGCTCCCCACAGATTTATTTCCAATCCCAGGGTACACTGCGGCAAACCCCACCCACTGGGACAGTCATAAACCCTGGTGTGCTATTGGCTAGTTTTCCTCCACTGTCCAACAAGATCCATCTTTAGATACAGTGGGGAGACTCCCCAGACTCAACAGGCCACACCTGGAGGCATGTAACAGCACAGCTAACAAATCCAGCCCCCCTGATAAGCAGATAGGGCCAATATATGCCTTTTCCTAGCACCTACCTAGGAGGGTGCTACATGTATATGAAACAACAACATTATAAAATATACAGTATTAGCTTTGCCTGGTCTGATCCAAAGAGCCTCATAACACCCCTTTACGATGTAAATGCAGTTTTGCAACTTTGACATGTGTTAGTAAAATATTGCAACTACTTAGTACTTAGAACTTGTTTTGTTCAGGACAAATTGGGCCTTCATATAGTGGTAAATGTTATAAGATATCTCCTAATTTTTGTTTATCTTGTCAAGGAAACCTGGCCCAAAATAGTTAATATAACAAAAAAATGTTTACATTTTAACTGCATTTTTCTTGCAATTACCATGACTCATCACCCAATTAAAACCACCAAAAATATTTTTCCTGTTGATGTTCGTTGCAATGCTGTGTATATTGTTTGTTGTTTGTTCCCATAGACTCTGACCTTTGACCCCTAACACTGACCTTGACACTAACCTAGATCAAGTCTTGATCAAGATTTTTTTCAATTTTTTTCTAATTATTTTACGTTATTCTCCTTTGGTTAAGATAAAAAGATACAAGCACAGGTTTTGCAAAGTGACTACTGTAAGACAATTACAGGTTTTCACAGCAATTATGTGATCTGGAGTCAATCCACCAGATTCCCAATCGTTAGTATGAGACCCGGAGCTGTCATTGACAGCTTGGTTTCTGTGCTGGGAGTGCACTATGAAACATGCTTCCAGCATAAGCACAGGAGCACATATGTGTGTTGCCTCAGAAAAAGGTCCACCTCCAAGATGCTGCATGCATGTGTGGGTTCTGTAACAGCGTATTGACTGCGCTGTGACTGACTGCTCTGCGACTGTCTGACTGCTCTGCGACTGTCTGACTGCTCTGCGACTGTCTGACTGTGCTCTGCGACTGACAGACAGTGTTCTGTGACCGACCGACTGGTGAAGATCTTTGGACGGGTGAGTATCCTTGCGACTGGTGAGTATCTTGCGACTGGTGAGCATCTTGCGACTGGTGAGTATCTTTGCGACTGGTGAGTATCTGGTGAGTATCTGCGACTGGTGAGTAGCTGCGACTGGAGAGTATCTTGCGACTGGAGAGTATCTGCTACTGGTGAGTAGCTGCGACTGGTGAGTAGCTGCGACTGCAGAGTATCTTGCGACTGGAGAGTATCTTGCGACTGGTGAGTATCTTGCGACTGGGAGTATCTTGCGACTGGTGAGTATCTTGCGACTAGTGAGTATCTTGCGACTGGTGAGTATCTTTGTGTCTGTTGGTATCTTTGCGACTGGTGAGTATCTTAGTGACTGGTTAGTATATTAGCGACTGGTGAGTACCCCAGGTTTTGTACCAGGGGAGTTAGTGGTAGTATAGGTAAGGAAGAGCAGGTCGTTAACATTATCCCCATAGAGTAGTGGGTAATAATGTCCGACAGGATTGGGGATGCCACTCAGTGCACTTCTTGTGCCATGTATGAGTTTCTTGATGAACCAATCGAGGACGAATACTGCTGTGCAAGATGTGAGCAACTTGTTGCTCTGGAAGCCCACATTGTGGATCTAGAGAACACAGTGGTAAGACTGCGTGGCATCTACAACCTGGAAAGGAGCTTGGACATTACCCATCAGGCGCTGGCAGGGGCCAGCATAGAGGAGGGAGGAATAGAGGAGACGCAAGCAGCAGAGGTACGCAGCTGGGTGACTGTTAGGAATGTTAGTGGGAGGAGTGTCAGGGAGGCCAGTCCTGAGTTGGTAAACCCTAACATATTTGCCGAGTTGCAGGTTAAGGGGGATATCAGCTCAGGGGTGGCAGTGCTGGAGCATGCGCCCTCCCCCAGCTGCCAGGGGAGGGACGGCTCCAGGAAGAAGGGGGGCTGTAATTCAGGAAAGGTTAGAAAGGTTGTGGTAGTTGGGGACTCAATTATCAAGAGAGTGCAATCTGTAAAAAAGATCTCGTGAACCGAACAGTATGTTGTTTACCGGGCGCCCGCGTTCGGCACATCGCAGATCTGGCAGACAGATTATTGCGCGGGGCTGGGGATGACCCAGCGGTCATGGTGCATGTGGGCCCTAATGACAAAGTTAAAGGTAGGTGGAGGATCCTAAAGAACGATTTCAGGGACTTAGGTAATAGATTGAGGAATAGGACCTCCAAGGTGGTTTTCTCTGAAATACTGCCTGTACCTCGAGCCACACAAGAGAGGCAGAAGGAGATTAGGGAACTTAACAAGTGGCTGAGGAATTGGTGTAGGAAGGAGGGGTTTGGGTTCCTGGAGAACTGGGCTGACTTCTCAGTCGGCTACCGGCTCTTTAGTAAGGATGGGCTGCACCTTAATGGGGACGGTACAGCTCTTTTGGGGAGAAAGATGGCCTCCAAGTTGGAGGGGCTTTTAAACTAGGAGACGGGGGGGAGGGTTCAGAAGTAGAGTCAGTTAGGAGAGAGCAAAGGACTGAAGGCAGTTGTAGGGTCAGCAGCGACAGTAGGTCCACAACGTCAATCGGTAGGTCTGTGTGGGAGAACCTCAGACCAAACAGGAATAAACATAACCAATCACGTTTAACTTCCGTAAAACTAAGAGGGGTATATGCTAATGCCAGGAGCCTAGCTAATAAAATGGATGAGTTGGAAATGTTAGTACATGAGGAGGACATAGACCCTGTGGGAATAACGGAGACTTGGTTCGACCCCTCACATGACTGGCTGGCAAATATCCAAGGGTATTCGGTGTACCGGAAGGACAGGGTAGGAAAAAGAGGGGGAGGGGTATGTCTCTACGTCAAGAACAATGTAAGGGTGATAGAGAGGTGTGACATTACGGAAGGGATGAGTATGGAGTTAGAATCCGTGTGGGTAGAACTCCTTAGGGAAGGAGAAAAGGGAAAAGTAATTGTGGGGGTTTGCTATAGGCCACCTAAACAAGGGGAGGAGGTAGAGCTGGTATCTTTAGCACTTTTGGGGGACTTCAATTATCCCGACATTGACTGGGAAGAGGGGACTACACACTCACAGAAGGCCCGTCTATTCACGGAAACTTTACAGGATAATTACATGTCACAGCTGGTGGATTCTCCTACTAGAGAAAACGCAATCCTGGATCTATTGATCACTAATGACCCAGACATAATCTCGGAGGTAGGAGTCCAGGACAACCTGGGCTCTAGCGATCACAGGATGATCACATTTAGTGTAAATAACAATAGAACAAGGCACGTGGGGAACATAAGAACCCTTAACTTCAGAAGGGCAGACTTTCCAAAATTGTACTCATTGATGGAAAGGGTAAACTGGGACCGAACCCTAGGATCCCTGACCACAGAGGAAAAATGGGAATGCTTTAGGAATATATTAAGCAAAGGCATCTTGCAGTGCATTCCTATGGGAAATAAATTTAGAAGAGACAAAGCCAAACCTGGCTGGCTAAACCGTAGCGTTAAAAATCTTATTAGGGGAAAAAAATTGGCCTTCAGGAAATATAAATCTGAAGGCACAGTATTGGCTTTCAACCAATACAAGGAGGCAAATAAGAAGTGTAAACACGAAATCAAGATGGCTAAAATAGACTTTGAGAGACAAATAGCGGAGGATGGTAAAAAAAAAAAAAACAAAGAAAAGTATATCAACAGCAAAAAAACTAGGGCAGAGCATATTTCTCACATAATTAGCGATGATGGGGGGATGGTTACAGAGGACACTGAAAAAGCAACCGTGCTGAATGCTTTTTTCTCGTCAGTATTTACACAGGAAACGGAGGGGTACACTGACCATGACTGTTTGGTTAGTAGTAATACACAGGACTTGCCACTATGGCTAACAGAGGGTGAAATCAGGGAAAGGCTGGATAAACTTAACACAAACAAATCACCAGGCCCGGATGGCGTACATCCGAGAGTACTCAAGGAACTCAGTAAGGTTATATCCAGACCACTGTTCCTGATCTTTGCGGACAGTATTAGGACAGGAGATGTACCAGGAGATTGGAGAAAAGCTAACGTGATTCCGATATTCAAAAAGGGTCAGAGGCATGTCCCAGGAAATTATAGGCCTGTCAGTTTGACATCGATAGTATGTAAACTTCTGGAGGGGATGATAAGGGACTATATCGTAGAGTTTGCTAAAGACAACAGCATCATCAGTAATAACCAGCACGGGTTTACAAATGGGCGTTCTTGTCAAACCAATCTATTAACATTCTACGAGGAGGTGAGCTGTGAGCTAGATAGGGGCAGACCAGTGGATGTGGTGTACCTAGATTTCGCTAAGGCGTTTGATACAGTTCCCCATAAGCGCTTAATTTATAAAATAAGGTCTGCAGGTATCGACAGCAGGGTTTGCTTTTGGATACGAAACTGGCTAAAAGGGCGTGTCCAAAGGGTGGTAATAAACAGCGCATACTCAGACTGGTGTGAGGTAGTAAGCGGGTCCCCCAAGGCTCAGTCCTGGGACCAACCTTGTTCAATTTATTCTTAAACAGCATTGAGGTCGGGGTCAGTAGTTCAATAGCAGTTTTTGCAGATGACACAAAATTGGGCAGGGCAATAACTGCACAGCATGAAGCAAATATCCTACAGGATGACCTGGACAAAATAATGGAGTGGGCAACGACATGGCAAATGAGGTTAAATGTGGAGAAGTGTAAGGTTTTGCACTAGGGGACTAGAAACATAAAAGCACAATACACATTAGGAGGGGAACCCTTGGGGGAATCAAAAATGGAGAAGGATCTGGGAGTCTTGGTTGATGATAGACTAAGCAACAGCATGCAATGTCAAGCGGCAGCTGCCAAAGCAAGCAGAATATTAGCATGCATAAAGAAAGGGATGTATTCCAGAGATAAGACTATAATCCTTCCACTTTATAAAACTCTGGTCCGACCGCATCTGGAGTATTCTGTCCAGTTCTGGTCGCCAGTCCTCAGAAGGGATGTGTTGGAGCTGGAGAAAGTCCAGAGAAGGGCAACTAAACTAATTAGGGGATTGGAGGACCTTGATTATGAAGAGTGTCTGCAGTCGCTTGATTTATTCTCCCTGGAGAAGAAACGCCTGAGGGGGGACATGATAGCAATTTTTAAATATCTCAATGGGGATCTCAGCTTAGAAAAAAAGCTGTTCAGTCGAAGGGATTGCATGAGGACTCGGGGGCGTACAATGCGATTAGAGGAGAAGCGTTTTAACCTCAGGCAACGTGGGGGGTTCTTTACTGTTAGGGCTACAAGATTGTGGAATTCTCTACCACAAGAGGTGGTTTCTGCGGGTAGTATGGTGGCTTTCAAAAGACTATTGGACGTGCATCTCAAGGATCAGAACATTCAGGGGTATGTGAGATGATTACAGCCATGGATGGACTATTGTCTTTATTCAACCTCACCTACTATGTAACTATGTAACTATGTATTGCATAACAGAGATAGGCATTGGAGGGTATAAGCTGATTTTAATATGAATTTCAGAAGGTTACATAAATACAAAATTGTTCATTAAATTGATTGTAAAGTCTTTTTTTTTTTCTTCAATAATCTAACAAACATGTTATACTTTCATCCTCTGTTGCAGTGGATTTGCACAGAGCAGCCCGGATCCTCCTCTTCTTGGGTCCCTCTTCTGTGTTCCTGGCACCTCCCTCTTGTTGAGTGCCCCCACAGCAAGCAGCTAGCTATGGGGCACCTGAGCCGAGCTGTAGCTCCCTGTGTACATTCACACATGGAGCTGTGGCCCAGCCCTGCTCCCTCTCTCTCCTGATTGGCTGTCTGACTTTTGATTGACAGCAGCGGGAGCCAATGGCCCCGCTGCTGTGTGCAGGAGGGAGAGTCTCAGATGGGTGAGACACTCGTGGACATCGCTGGAGAGAGATGGGCTCAGTTAAGTATTAGGGGAGCTTAGGGGGGTGCTGAACACAGAAGGTTTTTATCTTAATGCAAAGAATGCATTAAAATAAAAAAAAACTTCTGACTTTACAACTTCTTTAAATAAAGTTGATTCAAGAAGCCTAAAAAAAAAACACACACCCCAGACTGTACATTTCTATCATATGGAAAGCAAAAATCTGTGTTCCGACCAGAAATACCACTTCTTTCAAATGGATAACTGTATATTGATTCGACATAAGGAACCCTGTTCATTGAGCACATATGTAAAATTAATAGATAATGATTTGAAAATACACACTTGTTTAAAATGTCTTTGAATGCATGCTCACCTGCTGGATATAGTTTACAAATTTGCACATGAATTCACCAAATATCCATCCAGGAAGGGGGTACAAGGCAGCAGTAATGGGCACACAGCACACGAGAAATATTATATCTGTGGTGGCCAAGTTAGCTGTGGAGACAAAACAAAGCTTTTTTTTTTTTTTACCAACAAACAGCAAAATCTTACATTTTTAACAATATATTGTTTGAGAAAGAAAATGGTCAAACTAATTTCATTAATCACTTAAGCCCCGGAAGATTTTACCCCCTTCCTGACCAGGCCCTATGTTGCGATTCGGCACTGCGTGACTTTTTTTACTTTTTGCGCTATAAACAAAAAAAGAGCGACAATTTTGAAAAAATAACAATATTTTTCACATTTTTTTACATGAAATTCCCCCCCAAAAAAATGTAAAAATCAAATTTTTTTAACATTTTAAGTCAATTTGTTTTCTGCTACGTATGTTTGGTAAAAAAAAACGCAATAAGCGCATTTTGATTGGTTTGCACAAAAGTTATTGCGTTTACTAACTAAGGGAAAGATTTCTGTCATTTTTGGTGTTTTTTTTTTTAACGAGTAATGACGGCGATCTGCGATTTTCGCCAGGTGAAAAACAGAGGGGAAAAAAGCCTAAAAAATAAAACTAATACATCTAATGATTTATAAGATGCAATATATAAAATTTTTGGTTTTGAGTTTAATACTGTGTTAAAGTGTCACTAAACCCACATCATAAAAAAATATCAATACATTCTGTGTTACATAGTTAATCAGGTTGAAAAAAGACACAAGTCCATCTGGCTCAACCAATAAAAAACAAAAAACAGTAAAAAAAAAACCCAACCATACAATCCCATATACACAATCCTATACCCACAGTTGATTCAGAAGAAGGCGAAAAACCCCAGCAAAGCATAATCCAATTTGCTACAGCAGGGGAAAAAAAATTCCTTACTCATTCCCCAAGAGGCAATCGGATATTCCCTAGATGAACTTTACCTATAAATATTAGTACCCATTTATATTATGTACATCCAGGAAAGAATCCAGGCCTTTTTTTTAAAGCAATCTAGTGAGCTAGCCAGAACCACCTCTGGATGGAGTCTATTCCACATTTTCACAGCTCTTACGGTGAAGAAACCTTTTTGTATTTGGAGAAAAATCTATTTTCCTCTAGATGTAAAGAGTGCCCCCTTGTCCTCTGTGTTGACCTTAAAGTGAAATAACTCAACATCAAGTTCACTATATGGACCCCTTATGTATTTATACATGTTGATCATATCCCCCCTTAATCTCCTCTTCTCAAGAAAAAATAAATTCAGTTCCACTAATCTTTCCTCGTAGCTGAGCTCCTCCTTGCCTTTTATCAGTTTGGTTGCCCTTCTCTGCACTTTCTCCAGTTCCCCAATATCCTTTTTGAGAACTGGTGCCCAAAGCTGAACTGCATATTTTAGATGAGGTCTTACTAATTATTTGTACTTGGACAAAATTATATCTTTCTCTCTGGAGCCCTCCATGCCTCTGTTAATACAAGAAAGGACTTTGCTTGCTTTGGAAACTGCAGCTTGGCATTGCATGCTATTATTAAACTTAGGATCTACCAGAACACCCAGATCCTTCTCCACTTTTATATATTTTAAATATATAAAAAATATATAAAAAATATAAAAAATTAAAAATTATAATATATATATATATAAATATATATAAAAAAATATATATATAAAAAAATTTGGATACATCGATTGGAGACTTTAAAACCCAAAGGTCTCAATGTCAATTTAGACATTAATTGTTTTTTTATCTAATTGGTAAAGAGACCTGTACGCTACCTATATGCCCTCCTTTTTTACAGCCTTTTATAATTTTTTTATATATATTTTTATATATATATATTTTTTAAAATATATGTCCTCTGCCTTTTATCTTTTAGAAAATTTTTTAATAATGTTTTTAATCTATGCAAATATCCCAATTCTAGTAAATATAGTAAATATAATATATATGTCCTCTGATAATATTTATTTATTTATTTATTCCAAATCACAATTCTAGTAAATATAGTAAATATAATATATATGTCCTCTGATAATATTTATTTATTTATTCCAAATTACATCCTCTGCCAATATTATTACAATATTCCCATAATATTGAAAATAAAATAATAAATTAAGAAGTCTCTCTCTATACAAATTTTATCCTATCTAATATATTTATTGAATAATAATAAAATTCATTCAAATTTCCGATAGTAGGTTTTATTTAATATATATTATTGATTAGTAGTATAATCAATACTTTGTTAATAATTAAATTATTACAGGGAATTATTTTATTGTTTTGTATTTCATTTTTATTTTTATTAGGCTTTAAATATAACTATTTAATAAAAGATGTAATATGAATCACCTACATGAATTTTGTTTGTTGAATAAAGTTTGTTGTAAAGAGGAAGTGATGCCCGGACTTAATATTCGTCAAATAAGTAAAGATGTATCTATTAATAGATTTTTTTCAGTAGTGGATCCATAATACCGGGTCCGAAACTAATTGCCAAAAGTCCGGAAGGTTTTTGAGCATTAGATAATTAATAAGAATATCAAATCCGGATATGACGTTTGATATGGAACAGATATAAATTGAGTCCGTAAACCGGATGTGATGTCTTTGAAAACGCCCTGGAGGAGGGCGAAACGCGTTGACGCAACTTCCGGTTACAGACGAGACGTAACGTCACTTCCGGTCAGACACTTCCTGGTCGCATCATGGAATGCACGCCGAGCGCGGCTCACACGAGGCTCATGATATATGCGATATATTAAAATACATGTTTGTAAGTATGTTTTTGACTTGTTAACCACAATAAACTGTTCAAACATACTTCACCATGTATGGCCTTTCTATATTTTAATGGTGGACACGGAGGCGGAGTTTACCCTACCCTTATCCAAGGTTTTATGAAAGATCATCTTTGAGATCCTGGCCAAGAAGGCTTATGTGCAATATATACCCAAGGCTCAAAAATTCTGGCAATTTGGTGAGTGGGGAACCAAGAGGGGACACCTACCACTTTGGAGCACTTTGAATAATTTTCTGCACTTGAGCACCTTATTTGGATCACATTTTAAGGACTTTTATATGTTATTTATGTCTCATTGTTATGCACAGTATATTCATGCTAGCGCTGCTTAAGTTTGTTTTTTAATTTAATACATTTGCCTTCTCTTTGTCCCCAGTCACCCACTGCAGATTATTTTGTGAAGATCCTACATGCGCAGACCTGACCTTTTTACTATTAATATATTTGAAGAATTTTTGGGGGTTTGTCCTACTATCTTTTGCAATCTGTCGTTCATTTTGAATTTTTGCGTCGTTGATTTTCTTTTTACATATTCTGTTACCAAAAAATATATTCTCACAGAGCCGCCCAGTACCTATAGAGAATTCTCTGCGCTTTAGGAGGTGTCAACTGTATAGCCCAGCTGACCACTAAACTAAATGCTGATACTTGAAAAATAGATAAATGATAATAATAATATTGGTCCCAAAGTAAATGACAAATATTAGTAGCGCAAGGTAAATATGAATTAACAAATTCTTGGCAAAGAAGGTAGAACTACCAATGAAATGCTAATCAATAAAATCAATGCAATCACTGACACATTAAAAAGTCCCAAAGTCCATTCAGCCAAAGATGCAGGAAATGAAATAGATGATCAAAAATGTGTAATGCACCATGGATCCAAATAGCCGTGAATATGAAGGATTAGTAACGGATGGCAACTCACCAGACCTCAATGCTCATTAACTCTCCAAATTGAGCTCTCAGCGTGTTAAACAACAATATGGTCAGATAAAGAAATCAGCCTTCCAGTACACCAGTTGGTCATCAATACCCAGGTACTCAGAACATGTGGGGAAATAAATAGAGCCTCCACTAGTGCAATAAGTCCAGACAGTAGTTTATTAAAGCACACAGAAAATATTGCACTCACTTGTAATATGAAGATTACAGGCACATCAACACATATGAGGATAAACCGCCGTTGCCGTCATGGCCTGGCAAAGATTAATAGGGCACATCCAGCCAGCGCTTTGAGAGGTTAGGTTACACCTACTTACTTACCTTAGAGATTTTTTTACTCTGCGTATAAGATGACCCCCCCCCCCCCCATTTTTAGGGGTTTCTTTTGAGGTTAAAAAGTCATCTTATATCCCGGAAAATACGGTATATTCTTTATAACAATTAAACAATAATAGTGTTCCTTCATTTTTAATTTTTTTTTTTATTATTTAAAACTTTTCTTGTTATTTATAGCTTTTTTAACTTTGGCCGTGAGCCACATAGGTTTTATTTTTATCCTTTTAAACGTATTGCCCATGGGAATATACTTTGCAGTAAGTACTTTGCATACAGTCTTTTTGAAAAATTCCCATTTCTGTTCTGTGTTCATCGATGCCAATATTCCCTCCCAGTCTAAGTCCTGAAGAGAAACTCTCATCCTTGGAAAATTTGCTCTCTTAAAGTTATTTGCTTTTATATTTCCTGTATGCGTTTGTTGCTTACAGCTAAAATTAAATGAAATCATATTATGGTCACTGCTACCCAGATGTTCTTTTATATGAACATTAACATGCTGTTTATACTTACAAAGTCACTATGAGATTCATTTTCTGTATTCTGCAAAACCTGGTTGATCCTGCTGCTCTCTATCTCCACCTTCTGTTTTTGTCCCCAATTCAGCTAGGGAGTTCGCAGCTGTGGTGTCAACTCTGCACATGCTCAGTTTTCAGTGAGTTTCTATGCTTAGCATTTCCTCTCTCATCTGCACAGCCCATATGACTATAGAGTCACACATGTGGGCGCATATAAAGTGGTACATGACATACCACTCCCTTTCACTTCCTCCATACCCACTAACCAGCTAAATACAATGAGGGCAGGATTTTACATGTAAATTAATAGAGGAATCACCTCCCTTCTATTCTAAGGCTCTGGCTGGAGGGGTGTAACTGCAGAAATCTGCCCACACCATGTTATTGCCAAAAAATAATAAAGATATGATTTCAAATATATATTTGTATGACAATTTAAAAAAGTTTTTCCTGGCTCTGCGTCATGCCATCATACTACGGGTCAACTCCGCCCCTCTGACCCCCATAGGACATCCCTGAAATAGCATAAAAGGCAGGCAGTACCTGGTGGAGGTGTTCTTTTTTTCGTCCTCGCTCCGGACACCTTGAAAAATATGTTATCCTTCCTTGTGGCCTTCCCAGGTTCAGCCTCTCTCCTAGGTAAGAAGACCCCCTCTTATGGGCTGTAAATCTCCCTCGATGGTGGGTTCCCCTTGGTGCTGGGGGTAAGTTACATTGCAGTATAAATTGCTGCATTTTCATACTGATACCGTTAATTGACAGTCAAAACTGGCACAGATGCCGTATTACAGTGGAGGTTCTTTCCTCGCTGTTGTTACAGTATGAATGATGTTATGAAGCTGGCTGGCAATTTTTTTGCTGTATTTTGCTCCCCTTAAACATGCTTGCTGGCTCTTGTAGTTCACTAGAGATGGTGGTTTTGCATGCTCCAGTGTGGGGGGAGGGGGCCAGCCCAGGCTTCCTCTGATCACGTTGGAGCTTTTGGTTAATCAGTGGAGGCAGTCTGCAGGTGCAGCTGGCTTCCTTTTTCCTCTGTGGCCAATACACTGTGTAACTGGGTCTCTGCTGCCCTCACTGTGAGTACATGCACATCCTGGTCTACTTTGCCTGTGTTGAAGCTTGGGGTAATTTTGTCTAAAGCTGCCGCCAGCCTCAAAGCACTGAAGATGTTTTTTGGGCAGGAATGCGTTTTTGTTTTTCTTTATCTTTTTTGGAAAAAAAAAAAAGAGAGAGCAATGTATGTGGCCAGGACGGAATAAATTTTCGTCAGTTGGTCACTCTGAATGGACCTGATCGAGTGTGGAGCCACAGTGTTGTGGGGATGAATGTGAACTAAGCACCCTGCAACCTTGATGTTTATTCCCCAGGAGATGACATACTGAAATATTGACACGGCTGTGAATGCTTCACATCATCTTATCACTAATTTGGAGGATATTTCAGCAATACCTTAAGGAGGTAGTCCAAGGATCTTCCTCTCATGCTTAGCACAATGAGGTGCTGGGAGGATATGTTGCCAGGAAGGAGAATGTGTTTTTGCCTTAATGGGGTAGTCAGAGGTTCTCCTGTCCACTATTTGTAGCCACAAAGTTACTGTGAACACTGGATGCAGTTACCATTCCCAAGTGTTGGCATACAGCTTGCGCTGCTTTACAATACTGTTGCTACCTGCTGCAGAGACAAAAAACAAGGTTACTTCTGTTTGTAGGCGACAGACAATAGCGTAAGCTTGCACTTTATGTGCAGCCTATGGCTATCCTATTAGTCCTTATTGCTTAGAGCAGATAAGGTTCTCCATGTGTAGGAGAAAGGGCTCTGGTTGGGAAGCTTGTGTAAAGTTTTCTCAGTTCAGGTAAAGGCTTGTTTGCCTGGCTCTTGGAGATGGCCCAGGACTACAGCATCAGAGTTGCCTTAGTGGAGATAGCCTACGGCCACACCATACCACCCTGTATGTGCTTGATCTCAGAAGCTAAGCAGGTTTAGACCTGGTTAGTGGATGAATGGGGGACCACCTGGGAACACTAGGTTCTGTACAGCAGCACATATGCCTCTTAACCAGCAGAGGGCAGTAATACTGATAATTGTGCACTTAGCTTCTCTAGGTTTCTGAGTCAAGCTGCCCCAGTGCTGTGGGGGACAGTTCACCACTCTAAGTCCATGGGGGGCCCTTGCATGTTCTGCTTTCTGAGGCTTTGCAGAGTCTAACAGCCATAGGCATGCTTCCTCAATGCAGAGGCAACAGGGGGCTTGTGGTTTCAGAAGCCTTGGCGCCCTGGATGTTTTAGGGCTGCATTTCCCATGATGCTCATACACTCTGAGGTATAGTTGGGCATTGTGGGAGGTGTAGTTCTGGGGTGCCGAGGTTCGCTATCACTGCTCTAGAGCTATGGTCAGATGCAGGTTTTAAAAAGAAATCAGTGTACAATGTTTGCATTACTTCCCATACCCTGGAAGACATTTTTAAATGTTTGAGGATCAATGATCGCTAATGTTCTCATCTCTGCAGCAGTTTCCTGCTTCCTTACCATAGCTCCCATGCTCCACCAATCTGTCAACAGTTTTAAGGAGTGATTTTTGGCTCAGGGCATTCTTTCGATGCGGACGCAGAGGTGGAGCATGAATATTCATTCCCTCTCTGGGTTCACAAATGTCAGATGGCCTTTGGATGATTCTTGGTGCTAAGCACATTCCGGTATTTATGAAGGTTCCTGTCTTTATGACAGAATCCTGGAAAACCATTATTCTGGTGGTAAGGAAGGGCTGGTGCCTTTTTCTGGACTTAGCTAACGCTAGTCTACATATTCCTATAGTCTGGGTTCGCCAGCTAGTTTTTTCTAGCAGACAATGACTTGACCTAGGTCATGGTATGTTTTTGGTTGGCATTCTCCCCAGAACCCTCTTGAGGGTACTATCAATCTTTATGGCATTTATTTCCTCAAGTGACATTTTGCGGATAGCGAAGTAGGGGTGCTGCTGCTAAGTAACGTTTTTGCCTGCAGGACCCTCTAGATCTTGGAGTATCATGTTCATTTTTAGTAGATCCAAATCCAGTCTACTTAAGTCCTGGATCGCTGTTCATTGCAAGCGAAGGTCATGTCCATCCTTCTGGGTCCGGGTAGGTTTTTGGTCACGGCACCCACCCCAGAACCCTTCTGGAGGTACTCTCTATCCTTAGGGCATTCGTTTCCTCAGTGATATCCTGCTTAGAGCGACGTAGGAGCACTGCTGCTAGTTAACACCTTAGCCTGCAGGACTCTCGAGAGCTTTCATCTTGTCAAGTTTTAGTAGAATTGAATTCAGTTTACTTACTCCTAGATAGCTGTTCAGTGCTAGTTAAGGTCATGCCCATCTTTCTGGGGCCTGGGATCCTGAGCATTATGTGGACTATAGCCTGGTGTTGGCTCACTCCAGGGATTTTCTCATAGACCGCCGGGATCAAGTCTTGCAGACCCAATCAGAATTTGGGTGGATGGTGAATGTGCAGAAGAGCCAACTTGTTCCGTCCAATGCCTAACCTACCTGGGCAGGCGGTTTCAGTACAGTCCAATACAAGATTTTCCTGTGAAGAGAGAAGATTGATCGAGTCTGTGCGGGGACCAAGGGGATTAGGTCCTCAAAGAAAATCACGGTTCATCGAGGCATGAGTTTTTTTAGGTCTCCTAATGGCCTGTATCCCAGCAGTGCCTTGGGCACGGTGGCACAGGAGAAGGTTTCAGTTCTGCCTTCTAAGCCAGTGGCGCCGCAGTTCTCTCAGCCAGAGGTTCCAGGTTCCTTGCTTAGTTTCCAACAACCTTCTGTGGTGGACCAAGAGGAGCAACCTCTCCCTGGGCGGGCCCGTCAGCCCTGGAGACTGGATCACGATTACTGCGGATGCCAGTCTCCAGAGTTGGGGGGCGCATTGCCTACAACTGAAAGTGCAGGGAGTGTGGACCAGAGTTTGCCATGTTCCTTGAATCTCCTAGAACGAACAGCGGCCAGGGAGGCGCTGAAGACGTTTCAGCTCGTAATCCAAGGCAGGAGAGTCAGACTTCTCATGGACAATACAACGGCAGTATCGTACATTGTGAAACAAGGGGGGACAGGAAGTCTGAAACTTCTCCAGGTAACTGCGGAGATCTTCTCCTTGGCCGAAGCCCACTTGTTGGACTGTTCAGCATCGTGTCTCCCGGACCCTCAGAATACCCTAGCAGACCAGTTGAGCAGGAACTTCGCCAACTACACAGGATGGATGCAAAATCCAAAATATTTGTCGAGCAATGGGGGTTCCCGAGATAGACTTAATGGCGACACAGTTCAACTGTCCCGTTTTTTCCCACTTCTTCGGCCCGCAAGCTCTGGCCCAGGATGCTCTCTATCAGAAGTGGGGCTTCAAGCAGGTCTACCTATTTCCACCAATTAGTCTGATCCTCAAATCATTGGTGAAGATCATGGAGGAGGGAGTACCCGCTATTGTGATAGCTCTATTCGGGCTGAGGAGGCCATGGTTTCCCCTTCTTTGTCGTCTGGCGGTGTGTCCTCCAATAAGGCTCCCTCAGGTCAGGGACCTTCTCATCTGCAACGGCCACACTCACCCCAACTCGGCCTGTCTGGCCTTGACTGCATGGAATTTGAGAGGAGCAAGCGCCAGAATCTAGATCTCTCTGACTCGGTAATGTCCACCATTCTGTAATCCAGGAAAGAATCTACTAAAGGCCACTTATTATAGAGTGTGGCAGAGGTTCGAGGATTTCTCAGTCCAGCAGGGATTTTCTTCCCGTTTCACCTCAGTGGCGAATATATTGGATTTTTTGCAGTACGGCCTCGACTCAGGACTAAGCTTCAACATGCTTACAGTACAAATTTCAGCACTTTTGGCCCTTACCAATACCTCATGGTCAAAGGAGTCTCTAGTAGTTGGATTCCTCCGTGCGGCAATCGAGATATACCCGCCTATTCGTCCTTTTCTTTCCAAAGTGGGATTTACTGTTAGTATTAACGGGGTTGCTAAAAAGCCCCTTTTTTCCCCAGATTCGGACAGTCCTTTATGGGACCTGACATTAAATACGGTTTTCTTGACAGTTGAGGCTCAGACGCTGCGGCCTTCTCCTACAAAGAGCCGTTCTGCACCTTCCTTCAGGTCAGCATAGTGTTACAACCTTCTCCGAAGTCCCTTCCTAAAGTCTCGTCGGAATTTAATTTTAATTGGGAATCGGTACTCCCAAGCCTTTTCACCTTCTCAATCAGACTTGGAGGAGCCTAGATGGTATGATCTGGATATGAAGTCTCTCCCACAGACATAGCTGCCCAGAACGGTCTCGTTCCGGAAAACAGATGCTCTTTTTTTGTATTCCCAAAGGGTCCCAGGATGGGTATGCCGGGCCCTCCAAGAGTCCTCTCGACAGGGATAGTTAAAGTAATCCAAACAGCTTACTTCCTGGAAGGCCTTCCCCCTCCTCAGGAGATCCGAACACATTTCACAAGAGCGGTGTCATCCTCCTGGGCAGTTTGGTCCAAAGTATCGGCAGACGTGGTCTGTAAGGCAGCAGGTTGGAGATCTCCTAATACCTGCATAAAACACTAAGCTGGATGTGATGTCATCCCAGTATGCTCAGATGGTAGCTTCAGTAGTGTCTTCTGCTGTATCAAGATATTACAATTAGTTTCTTGCAGCAGTACCTGGTGTTTGTAATTTATTCTTCCCACCCTGTGTTGTGGCTAGTTAAGTCCCATAGTATGATGGCATGACGCAGAGCCAAGAAAATGGAAAATTGTTACCAATACTTACCGTAATTTTCCTTTCCTGGCTCTGCGTCATGCCAGCACAAAACCCTCCCCTCCATGGAGCTCATACAGAACACCTCCACCAGGTACTGCCTGCCTTTTATGCTATTTCAGGGATGTCCTATGGGGGTCAGAGGGGCGGAGTTGACCCGTAGTATGATGGCATGACGCAGAGCCAGGAAAGGAAAATTACGGTAAGTATTGGTAACAATTTTCCATTATTGATAGGGATAATTTATTTCAAAGGCTATTGTTTTTAATTTTGAGCAAGTGACCAGCATCAAAGGACACAAAACTCCTCCTCCTCCTGTTTCCCCGTAGACAGGCTGGGAGAGAGCTAGGGCATGTGACAGCTGTATTCCAATTAGGAAAAAGGAAGTTAGATTTTTACTTTTTTTTTGTTATCAAATAATTACAGTGCCATCATCCACATGCAGAAATAGAAGAAACAATGTAAACAAAACAATGTGTTTTCAGTATCACTTTAACAATGATGTACAATGCTTGAATTTATTTTTAAGGCTGCTACCACACTGATGCCTTTTTGCTGTGTTTTACCTTGCTAAAAATGCAAGAAAATGCAATAAAATGATTTTCCTTTAAATCCTATGGGACTCTTCACACTATTGCTCTGCGGGTGCAGTGCATTTTAAAAAGTCCTGCATGCTGCTTCTTTGGTGCACTTTTCAATCCACACCAAAAATGCAGCTCCCCATTGAAATGAAAAGAAAGAGTGTCAAAAATACATCAAAAGGGTTATACTTGAACAAGAAGCCTCAGCTATACCTTTAGAGCTACTTCCTTGGTCTCCCAAATGGCCCACATTGGAAATGCAAAAGCTTCCAACAAAAGGGACCACCTTTAAAGCGTGCCATATAGCTTTCAATTTCCACGGAATAGCTCCATTGCCATCGCCCCTGCTCCCTATCTTAGGCCATCCTTACTTCCCTCCAGATACACAAGACAAACAGTTCAAATGGATTAAACAAGTGTAAAATTGGTGTGCAAAACATATTTTATGTCACTCACTCAACTCGCAAACTCCCAGACAGTCACCTTACTAGATACTCTACAGATATTGCAGCTTACACACTTTTTATACTCTCTTCCCAATCCTGAGAAATTTTACTGCAAAATTACACCATTTGAGCAGGATTGCCTAGGCGAGGGTCTGATCAGTCACGCCCTCTCTGTGACTTATAAATGACTCCTTATGGAGACTTCTGGGGATTGTCTTGTTACCAGAAGCCTGTACGAAGATTCTCACTATATCCTTCAGATCATCCATATCCAACAGATACCAAGAATCAGGGTCTAAAATAGTTACCTGTTATTATCGTACCCAAGCATTGTGAACCCAAAGTACCAGAGACCTACTGGAAATGTGGACACTGGTGACGAGACATACTACACACAGTATGTTCTGGTCTTTTCTCCCTCCTGACAGTTTCTGGAAATATGAGATCTCTTAAAAATGTACAGATCGGGCGCTTTTAAAAATGCATGAATTCTACCTGCACCACAATTTTATCCCGACAGCTGCCTATAAAAAATAAATACTAGGCCCCTTGGTAAACACAGCATGCTCCTGAGTACCAGCACTTTGGAAATCTCAACAGCAGCCGACTGTCCAACAATGGATCAGATGGGCTGAGGATATCAGGGAGATGGAGATTCTTACTAGCTCAGTAAAAAAAATAGATACCAAATTCAGAAACACACGATTCTACTAGATAGAGTTTACTTGCATTGTTGAATTTAAAAGGCTGTTAACAGCCTAAACTAGTCAACAACACAGTAATATGGGGGATGGACTCCATGGGACTGTGGGCCACCCCCGAGACAACACCAATGTGCCCACATTTTCTCGACCCTGCCTCTAACTTTTCATCAAGAGCACCTCCCCAGCTCCCCCTCCCTTTTTTTCCCTTCTTCTCTTCCATTTCCCTCAAATTCCTTACCAGATCTAACTCCATCTATAGATACTTTACAATGTGTCTTACCAAAGACCTAAATCTAGACTCTTCATTAGGTTTTCTTTTCTTGAACACACCTACTTCCTATGACCATTGCATGATGAATAGTGAGCTCCATTAGTCATGATTCTGCAAATTCTACATGGACCACACTATGCCAACTTTCATTAGAAAGGGGCTCTGGATTTTCACTGCCGTGCCCACTGCCATACCACCATACCCTTGGAGCTCATAATACTTTCATGTATGGCTCTGTGGTAAAAATCACTTTTTGCTCTGGCTCTTTTGTGCATTTCCATGGTCTGGATTGTTTCCCAGGCTGCTATGGTAGTTTAACCTGTGTAAAACCTCAATGATCATGCAATGTATTGTTCCAATCATTTCTTTCAATGCTATTTGATGAAAAAAGCTTATAAATAAGGAATATAAAAATTATCCAAAAACACATAAAAACGTGCCACAGTTGTGTTTTTGGTGTGTTTTTTTTTCTTAAATCATATGTCCATGTTTCACAGGTGCATGCTGGGAGTCAGGAACACAGAAAACAAACCTGGAAATGCATCAAAAACACATTAAAAAACACACATGCGTTTTTCATGCATTTTTTCAATGGACAAGCATGGACGCACCCTAAAGATTTTTATCATAAAATAATAAACAAAGGTGCAGTTTGTTTTTGTCTCTTTTATTCATTTAACTTGCATATGGTAGAAGAATAGGAGGTCCACTTTACCAACTGACTGAGGATAAAGCACCAAGTAAATAAATGGGTAATTTATATGATCGCCAACCAAAGAGGCCACATACAATTAAACAGTAATGTTTTGAGTGCACTGACCATCAAAGTACAGAAGAACATATCACTGTCTATAAGTATAAAAGGGCACTCACCAAAGACAGCTGCGCTGGGCAAGCTATGTGGTGCATTACTGTACATGGTTCTGACACTGCAGTATGTATGCAGTGTAGTATGTTATTCATGACTGCTGCATTCTTTAACCACTTTACCACTAGAGCATTTTGCTGTCTTACGTCTGGGCCACTTTTTCCACATGAAAAAATATAATAAAATATTTACAAAAATGTGAGGGGCGTACTCACTTTTGTGAGATACTGTTTATACCATAGTTTGCGGATGCTATAACTTTCGCAAAAAACAAAATGTCTCTCTTCCCCTAACTACCAAGCTAACATCTTCCTCCAGCAAAAAACAATCTCTTCCTTAAACCAAACCCCCCAAACAAAAATACCCTCAACAAAAATCCACCCCCCTCCGCAAAAATCCACCTTTCTTAACCACTTGCCGACTGGGCCATAGCCGAATGACGGCTACAGTGTGGTCGGCTTATTCTGGGAGGGCGTACTATGTTGTGTTCCCAGAATCGCGCTTCCCGCGTGCGTGCCCCAGGTGTCCGTGCTCACCGGGTCCTGGTGGTAAAGGGCCAATGACAGCGGCTTGTCAACAAACCAGCACATGCCCAGTTAATTTCTCTCCTCTCCTGGCACACTGTACACAACTATCGGTACAGTGTGGAGAGGAGAGAAACTGCAGCCGCACTCCTCCTCTGCCTCCTATATACCTCAACTATGCCCATCCGTGCCTCATCCATGCCACATCCATGCCCACCCGTGCCGCATCCATGCCCATCTGTGCCACATCCATGCCACATCCGTGCTCATCCATGCCACATTCGTGCTCATTCATGCCACATCATTGCTCATAAATGCCATGCCAGAGCTCATCCATGCCACATCCATGCCACGTCAATGCTCATCAATGCCACGTCAGTGCTCATCAATGCCATATACATACTACATCAGTGCTCATCCATGCCAAGTCATTGGTCATCTGTGCCACATTCATACCATGTCAGTGCTCATCCGTGTCACACCCATGCCACGTCAGTGGTCATTGGTGCCACATCCATGCCACATCAGTGGTCATCTGTTCCTCATCCATGCCACGTCAGTGCTCATCCATGCCACATCCATGCCACTGCAGTGGTCATCTGTTCCTCATCCATGCAATGTCAGTGCTCATCCGTGCCACATTCATGCCACGTCAGTGCTCATCCGTGCCACACCAGTGCTCATCCATACCACATCCATGCCACGCCAGTGCTCATCCATGCCACATCAGTGCTCATCCGTGCCACATCCATGCCACGTCAGTGCTCATCCATGCGACATCCATGCCATGTCAGTGCTCATCTGTGCCACATCAATGCTCATCCGTGCCACATCCATGCCACATCAAAGCTCATCCGTGCCACATCAGTGCTTATCCATGCTACATCCATGCCACATCAATGCTCATCCGTGCAACATCCATGGCACATCACTGCTCACCTGTGCCACATCAGTGCCACTCCAGTGCTTTTTAGTGCTTTACAGTGCCTCACAGAATTGTAATGGGTAGTCAGGAAATGATGGTGCTCCCTGCATGTTGGACCTCTGTATGTGGGTAGGCTGTGTAAAAGTCTCACACATGGGGTATTGCCACACTTAGGAGGAATAGCAGAATGTATTTTGGGATGTAATTTTTGCTATGTACATGCTATGTGCTAGAAATATCTTATAAATGGACACAACTTTGTGTAAAAAAAAAATGCATTTTCATTTTCTTTCCACATTTTCCAAAAACTTATGGAAAAAAATGACATGTTCAAAAGACGTATTATGCCTCCTAGATTATGTGTTGGTGTGTTTGCTTTCCAAAATGGGGTCATTTTGTGGGTGTTTCCTTTGTCCTGGTGCTCCAGGGCCTTCAAAACTGTGATAGGTTGCCAGGAAATTATGTGCGTAATTTTTGCTCCTAGAACGCCTGACGGTGCTACTTTCATGTTGGGCCTCTGTATGTGGTCAGGCTGTGGAAAAGTCCCACACATGTGATATCGCCATACTCAGGAGGAGTAGAAGAATCTTTTTTGGGGTGTTATTGCAAGTATGCCAATAAAGTGTCTGAGAAATAACTTTGTAATATGACCATTTTGTGAAAAAAAAGAATCTTAATTTTCTAAAGAATTGTGGAAAAAAATTACGAATTCAAAAGACTCACCATGCCTCTTACTAAATATGTTGGAATGTCTGCTTTCCAGAAAGGGGCCATTTTTTTTTTGTACTTTACTGGCTTGTTAGGGTCTCAAGAAATGAGACAGGCCGTCAGTACATCAGGTGTAATAAATTTTCAATGATTGGCACCATAGCTTGAAGCAGTGCTGTATTTTGGCCTAGGCCAACAAGGCCCAGGCCTAGGGCGGCACTTTGCAGGGGGGCAGCAAAAAATCCACCCCCCCTCCACCTGAGACTCTATTGGCCACTGGTAGCTAGAGCCACCTCTCTCACCCCCCTCTCTCTCTTATATCCCTCTCTCTCATCCCCCCTCTCACCCCCCCCACTCTCATCCCCCTCTCTCATCCCCCCTCCCTCTCTTACACCTCTCTCTTTCTCTCTCATCCCCCCTCTCTCTCGCTCTCTCTCTCTCTCTCTCTCACACCCCCCTTCTCTCTCTCACCCCCCTCCCTCTCTCTCTCTCTCTCTTTCATCCCCCTCTCTCTCTCTCTCGCTCCCTCCCTCACCCACCCCCCTCTCTCTCCCTCCCTCACCCACCCCCTCTCTCTCTCTCTTCCGACCCCTCTCACCCCCTCGTGAGATCTCAGGGGTTCATGCTGGGACTTGTAGTCCTTCAATTTTGGAGAGAGTCACATCCGTTAAAAAAGGAGTGGGGCAAATTTACATGGGGGGGCGCCCAATTTTAGTCTTGCCTAGGGCAGCACAAAACCAAAATACGCCACTGGCTTGAAGACTCTATAACCTTCACAAAGACCAAATAATTTAAACTTATTTGGGTTATTTTTTTACTAAAGATATGTAGCAGTATAAGTTTTGGCCAAAATTTATGAAGAAAAATGACTAAATTTACAAAATTTTAAAACCAAAAGGAAGAAAAATCTATTTTTTACAAATGTTTCATTTTTTTTGTTTTATTTATAGCGCAAAAAATAAAAAACCCAATGATGATTAACCACATCCATACCGAGTCATAGTAATATGACGTCAGCAAAGTGGTTGTGCAGCCGGGGGCACGCAGAGCAGCGATCGGGGACGAGGCTCGTCCCTCGGACAGAGTCGATCCCCGATCTAGGTAAAGAGCCAATGAAATTGGCTCTTTACCACGTGACCGGCTGTGTCCAATCACAGCCGGTCACAAATGTCAACAGAGAACACGGTAACTAGCTGTCACCGTGTTCTCCTCCTCACACACTGATCCTGTGTGAGGAAGAGAGTGTGGTAACAGCTAGTTACAGATTACAGTGCACCCCAAACACACTGATTGCCCCCCCCCAATAAAGAGCACCTGTCACTAGCCCATCAAAGTACCCGAGTACCTGTCACCAGCCCATCGGGTACTCTGATGACAGGTACTCGGGTACTCTGATGACAGGTACTCGGGTACTCTGATGACAGGTACGCAGGTACTCTGATGACAGGTACTCAGGTACTCTGATGACGGGTATTCGGATACTCTGATGACAGGTACTCGGGTACTCTGATGACAGGTACTCGGGTACTCTGATGACGGGTACTCGGGTACTCTGATGACAGGTACTCGGGTACTCTGATGACGGGTACTCGGGTACTCTGATGACAGGTACTCGGGTACTCTGATGACAGGTACTCGGGTACTCTGATGACAGGTACTCGGGTACTTTGAGTACCTGTCATCGGAGTACCCGTCATCAGAGTACCTGTCACCTACCCATCAGAGTACCCGAGTACCTGTCACCTACCCATCAGAGTACACGAGTACCGACCACCTGCTCATCAGAGTACCTGACGCCTGAAGTACCCGAGTACTTGCCGCCTGCTCATCAGTACCCATCACTACTCATCAGTACTCATCAGTACCTATCACGTATCAGTACTGATCATCAGTACCCATCAGTACAGTATCACCTATCAGTATCAGTACTACTCATCAGTACCTATCACCTGCCTGTCACCTGCCCATCAGAGTACCCGAGTACCTGTCACCTGCCTATCGGAGTACCCGAGTACCTGCCACCTGCTCATCAGTACCAGAGTACCTGTCACCTGCCTGTCACCTGCCCAACAAAGTACCCGAGTACCTGTCACCCCTCATACAGCCACCATGTTCAAGTCCAAAAAGGTTTATATACGTCCTCCGTTTAAACCTAAATACCGGTGTTATGGCAGCAGATAGCTGCCATAACCCTGGTATTTTTTTAAACGGTGGACGGTTGGCTTTCCGATAAGGGTGGTCCCAGCGGCGGATTCGCCGTGGGATCACCCTTCCGGGATGGCGGAAGAGGTGCCCCCCCCCTCCCGCCGCGTCCGGTCCTTTTCCCCGCTTACCGGACCCGCCGGCAGCGGGGAAAACGATCCGGTCCCGGATCCTCACAGACAGGATGTCGAGTGAGGGCAAGCTTGCCCTCACTTGACTCTATGGTCTTGGAGGACCGGAGCTACGGAAAATGTTGTTGCCTAGCAACCAGTTTAAAGGTCCTTTTTTTTAATTTTATATAATAATTTTTTTTTTTTCTATCTTTTAGTGTACTTGTGAGATCTGAGGACTTTTTGACCCCAGATCTCACAAAAAAGAGGTCCTGTCGTGCCTTTTTTCTATTACAAGTAATGTTTACATTTCTTGTAATAGAAATAAAAATGATCCATTTTTTTTTGTTAAACGGTGTAAAAATAAAAAATAATAAATAAAATAAATAGTAAAAAAAAAAAAAAAAAAAAATTAAAGCGCCCTGTCCCCGTTAGCTCGTGCGCAGAAGCGACGCATACGGAAACCCCGCCCACATATGTAAACAGTGTTAAAACCACACATGTGAGGTATCGCCGCGATCGTTAGAGCAAGGGGAATAATTGGAGCCCTAGACCTCCTCTGTAACTCAAAGATGGCAACCTGTAGAAATTTTTAAATTGTCGCCTATGGGGATTTTTAAGTACCAAAGTTTGTCGCCATTCCGTGAGCGTGCGCAATTTTGAAACATGACATGTTGGGAATCTATTTACTCGGCGTAACATTATCTTTCACATTATGGAAAAAAATTGGGCTAACTTTACTGGTTTCTTATTTTTTAATTAAAAAAAAGTGAATTTTTTCCAAAAAAATTGCGTTTGGAAGACCGCTGCGCAAATACGGTGTGATAAAAAATATTGCAATAATCTCCATTTTAATCTCTAGGGTCTCTGCTAAAAAAAAATATATAATGTTTGGGGGTTCTAAGCAGTTTTCTAGCAAAACAACTGATTTTAGCTTGTAAACACCAAATGTCAAAAATAGGCCTAGGCAAGTGGCTAGGATGCATGATGATGCTCCTTGGATGTTGGGCCCCTCTATATGGCTAGGCTGTGAAAAAGTCTCACACATGTGGTATTGCCATACTCAGGAGGAGTGGCAGAATGTATTTTGGGGTGTCATTTTTGCTGTGTACATGCTATGTGTTAGGAATATCCTATAAATTGACAACTTTGTGTAAAAAAAAAAAAGTTTTCATTTTTTTCCCACATTTTCTCAAAACCTGTGGAAAAAAATATGTTCAAACGACCCATAATGCCTCATAGAATATACGTTGGAGTGTTTGCTTTCCAAAATGGGGTCATTTTGTGGACTTTTCCATTGTATTGGTGCTCTAGGGCCTTGAAAAGTGTGATAGGTAGTAAGAAAGTTTTATGTGTATTTATGCTCCTAGAATGCCTGAAGGTGCTTCTTGGACGTGGAGTCTCTTTTTGTGGCCAGGCTGTGTAAAAGTCTCACACATGTGGTATCACCATACTCGGAAGGAGTAGCAGAATGTATTTTTGGGTGTAATTTTTGCTGTGTACATGCTATGTGTTAGAAATAGCTTATAAATTGACAACTTTGTGGGAAAAAAAAGAAAAAAATTTTTTTTTCTTCATTTTCCCAAGAATTGTGGGAAAAAATTACAACTTCAAAAAACCCATCATGCCTCTTACTAAATACCTTGGACTGTCTACTTTACAAAAAGGGGTCATTTGGGCGGTATTTGTACTGTCCTGACATTTCAGGGCCTCAAGAAAGGAGATAGGCAGTCAGTACATCTGGTGTGATCAATTTTCAGTAATTGGTACCATAGCTTCTAGACTCAATAACTTTCACACAGACTAAATAATATACACTAATTTGGGTTAATTTTACCAGAGACATGTAGCAGTATACATTTTGGCCAAAATGTATGAAGAAAAATTAATTTTTTGCAAAATTTTATAATTGAAACTAAAAAAAGTGTTTTTTTTTCAAAATTTTTCCTCTTTTTTTGCATATATCACGAAAAAAAAAAACCCCAGTTGTGATCAAATACCACCAAAAGAAAGCTCTATTTGTGTGAAAAAAATGATAAAAATTTTGTTTGGTTACAGTGTAGCATGACTGAGCAATTGTCATTCAAAGTGTGAGAGTGCTGAAAGCTGAAAATTGGTCTGGGCAGGAAGGGTGTCTAACTGCTCTGTATGGAAGTGGTTAAATACCACCAAAAGAAAGCTCTGTTTGTGTGAAAAAAAATTCATATGGGTACAGCGTTGTGTGACTGAGTAATTGTCATTCAAAATGTGAGAGCACTGAAAGCTGAAAATTGGTCTGGTTAGGAAGGGGGTTTAAGTGCCCAGTGGGCAAGTGGTTAAAAGAAAAAATAAAAACCCTCAAACAAATATCTTTTTCCAAGCAAAGAAATTCCCCCGACAAATAAAATTTCCTCTAAGACCAAACCCTATTCCTTTACTCAAACTCTCCCCTAAAGCAATGAAAACATTTCCCTCAATCCAGCAAATATCGCATCCAGAAGACTTCAGAAGCAGTAGCGTAGCGTGGGTTGTCAGCACCCGGGGCAAGGCAAGTAATTTGCGCCCCCTAACCCGCGGGATTTTAGCACTCGAGTCTCTTCCACTAGATTAGTTAAAGAAACCCTTACCCCCTAAGCACACGTATTGTTTGTTATGAAAATACTGATGTAATTAAAGTAAAATGCATCTAAATACAAGTTTGAATGACCAGCGTGCCCCCCTCTCAATACAGAATGACCAGCATGCCCCCTTTCAATGCAGAGTGACCAGCGTGCCCCCTTTCAATGCAGAATAACCAGTGTGCCCCCTTTCAATGCAGAATGACCAGCGTGCCCCCTTTCAATGCAGAATAACCAGTGTGCCCCCTTTCAATGCAGAATGACCAGCGTGCCCCCATTCAATGCAGAGAGACCAGCGTGCCCCCTTTCAATGCAGAATGACTAGCATGCCTCCTTTCAATGCAGAGAGACCAGCGTGCCCCCTTTCAATGCAGAATGACCAGCGTGCCCCCTTTCAATGCAGAGAGACCAGCGTGCCTCCATTCAATGCATAGAGACCAGCGTGCCCCCTTTCAATGCAGAGTGACCAGCGTGCCCCCTTTCAATGCAGAATGACCAGCGTGCCCCCTTTCAATGCAGAGAGACCAGCGTGCCCCCTTTCAATGCAGAATGATCAGCATGCCCCCTTTCAATGCAGAGAGACCAGCGTGCCCCCTTTCAATGCAGAGTGACCAGCATGCCCCCTTTCAATGCAGAATGACCAGCGTGCCCCCTTTCAATGCAGAATGACCAGCGTGCCCCCTTTCAATGCAGAGAGACCAACGTGCTCCCATTCAATGCAGAGAGACCAGCGTGCCCCCTTTCAATGCAGAGTGACAAGTGTGCCCCCATTCAATGCAGAGAGACCAGCGTGCCCCCTTTCAAAGCAGAGAGACCAGCGTGCCCCCTTTCAATGCAGAGAGATCATCGTGCCCCCTTTCAATGCAGAGAGATCTCCAAAAACACATGACTCACCAGGCAGCAGCAGTCTGGGTCATTATATATATCACCTGAAGATGCCCCTATCCTACATTAAATCATTGGATATGGAAAGGTTGGGAGACAAGGATTTCGGGCACTAAATTTTCATAAAATTGCTTTTTATTAAACAAACACTTTAAAAACGTCTAGTGATACAAGCAGATGAAAAAGATCTACATTGAACATAGGACCAAAAAACGGTCGACAGTATGAAATATAATGTTACATGAGGTACTAGACCTTCATATAGTATGAGAACAGTTGTGTACAGAACAAGTTGTATTATGCATACATCCAATGTGATATACTTCAGAGCAGACAGAGCCTGCCGGCGGATACCTTGATGCTCAAGGTGCCAGTCAGCAGGGTCGGCTGAAGTTTACAGTAAATACATAGTATACATTACTCGTGACAGTTTGCTCAACATGTTTCGCCTTCTTGGTGAAAGCTTCGTCTGGAGCTTAATAAATGCTTTGTCTGTATAGAAACATAAGTAATTTTAAGGAGACAAAATGTATTATTTAATACATATTCCATAAATGAGAATAATGCATTATATGTAACATACAGTGTCAATGTAGAAGGAAACAGATTTAACACATATGGTATTACTGTTCTAGCCAGCAGGGGGGGGGGGGGGCTGGTGGGAAGGCAAGAGGACAGCCATTGGGACACATGTGGGGACACCGTATAAAATGGGTAACACTATATTTTAGGCGTCAGTATATATAAATAGTAGAGAAAACATATCTATGTAGGATATGAACATACCTGTACAATGTATAGTCTGAACTCTTTTGGTACTATAACGAGGAGGACTAAGAGACGGTCACTGAGCTCATAAATGGGGGAGCCGATATTCACAAGGAGTATAAATACAAACGCTCCTGTATGTTTGTATCTGGGTTAGATATAGAGAGTGCACTAGTTATAATATGTCAATCCATTATCAGTAGGGGATAGCTACACCCGGTGCATGTTGATACACGAATAGATAAAAGTAGAATTGTTTGTATATAGAAAAGAAACCCATATGGACATATACCACCCAGCATGGACATATACCAGTCAGGGGCAGGGAGCTTATACTTTGTGTTTTCATGTGCCGCAGTATTTAAAGATTTTTATGAGAAGAGTTCTAAGACGGTAATCACCCAGGCATAAACCACTTGTATGGTCCTAGATTTCCATACAGACAAAACATAAGGTACTTAATTCCCACATGTGAGGTACATCATTACTCGGCCTTAAGTGTATAATAGATTGAAAAGATTAATTTTTGGTACCACACTTCTCTCAATAAGCCCATCGGTGGTAGTCCATGCATGTTTCAAGACAATTTAAAAATCACCAATAATTGCATGCGAGTGTATTGGGGGCTCTAATGGTTGAACATGCTCACCGGTCCTGCGGAATACTTTATTTAGATAAGGATAATTAGACCTGCCTTGTAAGTGGCAGACACTATAGGATTGAGAAAGGATTGAAAACAAAGTTGTAAGTAAAGCGGTGTGCATAATCCAGGAGATAACAAAGATATAAGTTTATCGGCTTACCCTGTTGAGCTATATTCCGTCATAAATGTCCTCCCCGGATGGGGAACCGCCGCCATACTCGGACGCTTGTATGGCGCCCTTTTATGGCGTGGGTCCCGGGCGGTTCGTCAAACGATGTCGCCACCCCGGCCGCACCCCCCGGATATGACGATGCGGCGTAGGCGGAAATGACTCCGCTGCAGCCACTCGTAAAGCTCCGAGAGGGTAGGTCAGACTCTCAGAGCTGACAAGCTCCGGAAAGTCTGATCTGGTGCCACAGGAAACGACGCTCCGATGAGCGGAAGTCCACTGTGGCTTACCAGGCCGCACATGTATCACCGGATTGGCTAAAACCTCTAGCGTCCCACAGCGCCCCCGAAGGTTACTAGCATGGCACACTTAAATACAAAACATCTGCAAACACATGATAACAGAAATACATTGATCTGAATAATGATTACAGAAAAAAATACATAGTTAATATCAGTAGTTTACAAAGAGTAATAAGAACAAGGAGAACCAAGAATATAATGATATATTATATTCTAAAAAAGAGAAAAAAAAAAAAAAAAAGAGAAAATATGTTAATAAGGAAAACAAAAAATAATATATTAATGATGGTATATCTAGCACCCAGGCAACTTGGTGCTTAAAAAATGGAAGGACTAGAGCCGTTGCGCCCAAAATTGTGGACACTACCCTCAGTAGCTTTTAAACATATGAAGGACTGAATTTGAAAATTATAATTCTCCAGAACAAAATCCCAAAACTATCGAGGGGGCATAGAGTCAGCACATGGACGTTCATTGGGCTCCATATGGTACGATATTAATTCCTCTAGTGGTTATCAAAGGGCAAATAGGGGTAAAGTGGGGGTAAGAGACAAGGAGGGAGGGGGAGGGAAGGGGAAAAGGGATGGAAAGATGATCACGCCAAGCAAGCAGACATCCGTCCTACCCTCCACAGATAACAGACAGTAAAGAAGGCAGAAAAAAAGAGGTTTTGTCTTAAATCATTAAGAAATGCACGATTTATAAAAATGATTTGTAAGATTGGGTTTCGTTCAAACCCGGTCTGCAGGTGGCATTAAGACGTTCAATCCAGATGGTTTCCCTCTGGAGGATTCTTTTGTCCCAGTTGCCCCCTCGTGGGTCCTGGGGGATCACATCCAGGACATAAAAACGTGCTTTTTTTGGGTTGAATCTGTGGTAGAGGTCTAGGTGCCTGCTCACGGGCGTGACCATCTTTCCTCCCTCTGATATGTATATATGGTCATTTATCCTCTGACGGAGCTCTCTAATTGTTTTCCCAACATAGAACATGCCACATGTACAGTGCATGAGATACACCAATCCACGAGTGTCGCAGTTAGCGCGAAAAGTAGGGGAAAAATCTTCCCCATTGGGTAGAACAAAATGGGAACCCTCCTCAACCCATGGACACATGGCACAACCACGGCATCTATACGTACCCCTATTAGTTGTTTTAGGATTTTTTATGGGTTGGTAGTGGCTAGCTGTTAATTGATCTCATAATGATCTAGTACGTTTAAATACAATTTGTGGGTATTGCCCCACATATTTGCTCATAATTTGATCATGACTGAGTAGATGCCAGTGTCGTCCAAGGATGTTTCGGAGTACATTCTGGTGGCTTGAGAACTTAGTTATGAGTTTCACCGTGGGTTGTGTATCTCGGTCTTTAACTCTAAATATTAGGCTATTCCGATCTTGTGAGAAAGCTCTATTAAATGCTGTGCGCAAAAGGCGTTTACTGTAGCCACGGGCTTTTAGGCGTTCACGTAGTGAATTGGCTTGGATTTTGAAATCTCTGTCGGTTGTGCAATTACGCCGAAGGCGTGCGTATTGGGCATAAGGAATACTGCGTATTAGTGCCGCTGGATGGGCACTTGACGCATGCAATATTACATTACCAGATGTTGGTTTGCGGTAGAGGTTCGTGGTCAATTGGCCATTTTCATGCTTCAATACCGTTAGGTCAAGGAAATTAACTTTTGAAATGTCTACAGTACATGTGAATTTTAGATTGAAATTATTAATGTTTAAAGCCTGAACAAAATCATCAAATAACTGTCTGGAGCCTGTCCAAACTACAAACACATCGTCTATGTAACGATACCAAACCGCCACATGTGTAAAAAACTTTGATAGAGTCTCATCTGATGTAATGTGTCGCTCCCACCCCCCCAGGTACAAGTTGGCGTAGGCCGGGGCACAACAGGTGCCCATGGCCACGCCCTGCACCTGCAGGTAGTGGGACCCATTGAAAGTAAACCAGTTGTGCTGCAGGATGAACAGGAGTAATTTCAAAAGGAATTCACAGAAAGGCCATGTATGGTGGTTTTGTTCATAGAGGAAGGTACGTACTATCCCGACGCCCTGCTCGTGAGGGATGCTCGAGTAAAGAGCCTCTACATCCAAGGTCACGAGCAAGGCGTCGGGAGGAACGACCATATCCTCAATCATTTTTAGAAATTCAAGTGTATCCTTGACATAGGACGGTAAACGAACAACATGGGGTAATAAAAAGAAGTCTATCAGACGGCTCGCATTTTCTGTTAGGCTTCCAATGCCTGATATAATAGGCCTTCCTGGGGGCGTTGTCAAATTTTTATGGGTTTTAGGGAGGGAATAAAATGTAGCTTGTCTAGGGAACTTATTGTTCAAATAATCGTAACAATCCTTGTCAATTAGAGCTGATTGATAGGCACACCCAATTATGTCCAAGTATTGAGCCTGATACTTCTTTGTAGTTGACAGGGAGATCTTTTTGTACCAGTTCTTGTTTGTAAGAATATCTGTGCACATTTTTTCATACCCTTCTTGGGTCATTAGTACTAGATTACCACCCTTATCCGAGGGCTTGATAACAAGATCCGTGTGGTTTTTCAATCTATTTATTGTTTGTATTTGTTGCTTGGATAAATTGTTTTGTGTGGGTGGGAGTTCACAGTTTTTTATTTCTCCTATAACCGATGTTAGAAAGGCCCATATACTTGGATTTGTGGTTAAGTCTGGAAAACTATTTGATTTTGGTTTAAAAGGAATTTGTTTTTCGTTATGAGAGGTACTAGGTGGAGGTTGGCTGGAGGATTGGGATTCCGAGGGATCCCCTTCCTCCAGTAGCAGGATTAGGTCCCGTAGAGCACGGAATTCTTGCATTGTATAGTTTTTTATTTTTTCAGAGATTTCTTTGTCTTGTGCAGTTCGTTTACGTTCAGGATCATAAATATGTTTGTATGTTAGGTTCCTAGCAAACATATAAATGTCTTTTATTGTGTCATATTTGTCCAACGAAGCTGATGGACAGAAAGTGAGGCCCAGTTCTAGCACTTCCACCTCTTGTGAGGATAGTTGATAGGGAGTGAGGTTAATGATAGAGAATTTTAAGTGGGTAGATTGAGTGTCGTGTTCAAATGAAAATTTGAGGTTTGTGCCTGTGATGCCGAGAAGTGAGAGTCCAGGGTAGTTTGTCTCTGTGTACCTACATAAGGTGTAGTAGTTGAAAGTGTACTGGTCAGCGGGGCGAGTGAACTTGCTCCTAGGGATGGGGTGTGAGGGTTGGGTGGTCCAACAGGTAAAGGAGTGACTGGGTTAGTAGTGGATGGCTCTAGCATTTGTATAGCTTGGAGGGCCAAACCACCAAGATATGGGTCCTGGGTGTCCAGGGCCTCATGTGTTGTGATATTATTTGATTTAGATGTGGGTCCAACAGGACCAGACCCAGGTATGGGGGGCTGGAACTTGGACCCTTCATCTGGTCGTTTTTTAGAGCGTGGTGTGTACGTGCCATTTTCTTGTGGACCACGCTTTCGTGTGGTTGGGTCAGTTTTGGGTTTTGTATCCTGATTAGATCTTGCCGATACTTTAGATCGGTCAGATTGCATGGAAATTGAAGATGAATCCGATTCCCAATCGGTTTCTTTATGTCCTGAATTAGATGGATGGCCACGAGGGCCACGTGGATAGCGAGATCGTCTAGGACCATTAGGTCCTGGCCATCGATACGCATATCCCTCTGTGAATGCCATTTTGTCTTTAAGAAATTTGGTTTGTTTTTTACATATAATCTCTTTATTTAATTTGATTCCATAGTCCTTTACCTCTTTCCACCTAGATTCATACTGTGTATGTTTTTTTAGGCCTTCATGTTTAGTATATAAGGAGGATAGTTCTGCATCTAAAGTGGCCAGGTCAAGTTTATACTGGGACACCAATAGCTGACATAGGTCTGTACTACATTTTGTTAGGATGCGCTCCCAAAGTGTCTTAAATTCATTTGATGCATTATCAAATGACGGGAAAAGATGGATACGTAAGCCCATAGGGCATACATTCGCTTGAATATATTTTATAAAGAACTCTATGTGCCAGTATAGGTTTGACTTTCTTTTAATTAATTTTTTGACTGTGCCTATATATTGATTTAGGCTAATATCATCTTTGGCTGGGATATTGCATGAGGACTCGATCTCGCTCATGAGACCTGTCCAAGCATTGCCCACAAACTCCATGATGTCCTAGGTATTGTCTCTTATTCAATTTGCACATCAATTACCTATAGCCCGTATATTTATATATTTGGTGTTGCCAAACAAATCCAGAGAAGAGGGGGACAAAAAAACAAAAAAGAACAAAAAAAGGGGAGAAACAACCAAGAACCTAATAAACGGCTTTAGATGAAAAAGAGCCAGTGACCCAAGAAGGGATAATTAATTGAAAACTATTATTGCGAGGGGTGTCTTCAATCCTTCCATATCATGATAATGTACTTATATAGGCATATATCAAATTGATATTAGTTAGTTATTCCATTATAGTATTGATGCTTGCCATTATCCCAAATGGCTGGTGCTTCCACCTCAATGTCAAAATTTCCAAAAACACATGACTCACCAGGCAGCAGCAGTCTGGGTCATTATATATATCACCTGAAGATGCCCCTATCCTACATTAAATCATTGGATATGGAAAGGTTGGGAGACAAGGATTTCGGGCACTAAATTTTCATAAAATTGCTTTTTATTAAACAAACACTTTAAAAACGTCTAGTGATACAAGCAGATGAAAAAGATCTACATTGAACATAGGACCAAAAAACGGTCGACAGTATGAAATATAATGTTACATGAGGTACTAGACCTTCATATAGTATGAGAACAGTTGTGTACAGAACAAGTTGTATTATGCATACATCCAATGTGATATACTTCAGAGCAGACAGAGCCTGCCGGCGGATACCTTGATGCTCAAGGTGCCAGTCAGCAGGGTCGGCTGAAGTTTACAGTAAATACATAGTATACATTACTCGTGACAGTTTGCTCAACATGTTTCGCCTTCTTGGTGAAAGCTTCGTCTGGAGCTTAATAAATGCTTTGTCTGTATAGAAACATAAGTAATTTTAAGGAGACAAAATGTATTATTTAATACATATTCCATAAATGAGAATAATGCATTATATGTAACATACAGTGTCAATGTAGAAGGAAACAGATTTAACACATATGGTATTACTGTTCTAGCCAGCAGGGGGGGGGGGGGCTGGTGGGAAGGCAAGAGGACAGCCATTGGGACACATGTGGGGACACCGTATAAAATGGGTAACACTATATTTTAGGCGTCAGTATATATAAATAGTAGAGAAAACATATCTATGTAGGATATGAACATACCTGTACAATGTATAGTCTGAACTCTTTTGGTACTATAACGAGGAGGACTAAGAGACGGTCACTGAGCTCATAAATGGGGGAGCCGATATTCACAAGGAGTATAAATACAAACGCTCCTGTATGTTTGTATCTGGGTTAGATATAGAGAGTGCACTAGTTATAATATGTCAATCCATTATCAGTAGGGGATAGCTACACCCGGTGCATGTTGATACACGAATAGATAAAAGTAGAATTGTTTGTATATAGAAAAGAAACCCATTGATCCAAAAAAGGAAGAAGGGGGGGGGGGGAAAGAGAAAGATGCATGGACATATACCAGTCAGGGGCAGAGAGCTTATACTTTGTGTTTTCATGTGCCGCAGTATTTAAAGATTTTTATGAGAAGAGTTCTAAGACGGTAATCACCCAGGCATAAACCACTTGTATGGTCCTAGATTTCCATACAGACAAAACATCCACTGCAGCCACTCGTAAAGCTCCGAGAGGGTAGGTCAGACTCTCAGAGCTGACAAGCTCCGGAAAGTCTGATCTGGTGCCACAGGAAACGACGCTCCGAGGAGCGGAAGTCCACTGTGGCTTACCAGGCCGCACATGTATCACCGGATTGGCTAAAACCTCTAGCGTCCCACAGCGCCCCCGAAGGTTACTAGCATGGCACACTTAAATACAAAACATCTGCAAACATATGATAACAGACATACATTGATCTGAATAATGATTACAGAAAAAAATACATAGTTAATATCAGTAGTTTACAAAGAGTAATAAGAACAAGGAGAACCAAGAATATAATGATATATTATATTCTAAAAAAGAGAAAAAAAAAAAAAAAAAAAGAGAAAATATGTTAATAAGGAAAACAAAAAATAATATATTAATGATGGTATATCTAGCACCCAGGCAACTTGGTGCTTAAAAAATGGAAGGACTAGAGCCGTTGCGCCCAAAATTGAGGACACTACCCTCAGTAGCTTTTAAACATATGAAGGACTGAATTTGAAAATTATAATTCTCCAGAACAAAATCCCAAAACTATCGAGGGGGCATAGAGTCAGCACATGGACGTTCATTGGGCTCCATATGGTACGATATTAATTCCTCTAGTGGTTATCAAAGGGCAAATAGGGGTAAAGTGGGGGTAAGAGACAAGGAGGGGGGGGGAGGGAAGGGGAAAAGGGATGGAAAGATGATCACGCCAAGCAAGCAGACATCCGTCCTACCCTCCACAGATAACAGACAGTAAAGAAGGCAGAAAAAAAGAGGTTTTGTCTTAAATCATTAAGAAATGCACGATTTATAAAAATGATTTGTAAGATTGGGTTTCGTTCAAACCCGGTCTGCAGGTGGCATTAAGACGTTCAATCCAGATGGTTTCCCTCTGGAGGATTCTTTTGTCCCAGTTGCCCCCTCGTGGGTCCTGGGGGATCACATCCAGGACATAAAAACGTGCTTTTTTTGGGTTGAATCTGTGGTAGAGGTCTAGGTGCCTGCTCACGGGCGTGACCATCTTTCCTCCCTCTGATATGTATATATGGTCATTTATCCTCTGACGGAGCTCTCTAATTGTTTTCCCAACATAGAACATGCCACATGTACAGTGCATGAGATACACCAATCCACGAGTGTCGCAGTTAGCGCGAAAAGTAGGGGAAAAATCTTCCCCATTGGGTAGAACAAAATGGGAACCACATGTGTCCCAATGGCTGTCCTCTTGCCTTCCCACCAGCCCCCCCCCCCCCCCTGCTGGCTAGAACAGTAATACCATATGTGTTAAATCTGTTTCCTTCTACATTGACACTGTATGTTACATATAATGCATTATTCTCATTTATGGAATATGTATTAAATAATACATTTTGTCTCCTTAAAATTACTTATGTTTCTATACAGACAAAGCATTTATTAAGCTCCAGACGAAGCTTTCACCAAGAAGGCGAAACATGTTGAGCAAACTGTCACGAGTAATGTATACTATGTATTTACTGTAAACTTCAGCCGACCCTGCTGACTGGCACCTTGAGCATCGAGGTATCCGCCGGCAGGCTCTGTCTGCTCTGAAGTATATCACATTGGATGTATGCATAATACAACTTGTTCTGTACACAACTGTTCTCATACTATATGAAGGTCTAGTACCTCATGTAACATTATATTTCATACTGTCGACCGTTTTTTGGTCCTATGTTCAATGTTGATCTTTTTCATCTGCTTGTATCACTAGACGTTTTTAAAGTGTTTGTTTAATAAAAAGCAATTTTATGAAAATTTAGTGCCCGAAATCCTTGTCTCCCAACCTTTCCATATCCAATGCAGAGAGATCATCGTGCCCCCTTTCAATGCAGAGTGACCAGCATGCCCCCTTTCAATGCAGAATGACCAGCGTGCCCCCTTTCAATGCAGAATGACCAGCGTGCCCCCCTTCAATGCAGAGAGATCATTGCGCCCCCTTTCAATGCAGAGAGATCATCGTGCCCCCTTTCAATGCAGAGAGACCAGCGTGCCCCCTTCAATGCAGAGAGACTTACCTGCAGCGACCGCTTCTTCTCAGTTCCCCGCGTCTCCTAGAGTCATCCCGCCCCCTCCTCGGCCAATGGCATGCGTTCGCCTTTCGGCCAATCAGGAAGCGGGTCTCGGACCAAGCCGCCCGCACCGCGGCGAGCATTCCGGGACTCAGCGCTTGGGAGCGGGAGGTATGGCTACGCCCTAGGTGGTTGCCTTGTTCGCCTAGCGGGAGCGCCGGCCCTGAGAGGGATATATGTGTGCTCCTGCACATAGTTGGTGACCAGGGTCTTTGATCAATCCCTGTATGCATGTAAACACCTGGATGTGCCATTACCAACGTACAGCCGTAGCCTGTCTTTGATTTGTACAGGCCATTGTATACAACATCTGTCACTCAGGGGTCCCTCCTGGCCAAATAAACACGTGCTTCTTCATGCTGTATGGATCTCTGCCCCCAAATAAGTTCTAAACAAATGGAATTTTGTTTCCTAATGTATTAAATATCATTAAAATCTTACATTTTTAAAAAATGAAATACTCTGCTTGAGGAGACCAGCTGATACCAGACAGGGTACTACAACCACATTCGCTGTGAGGCACCCCTTCATACCTGGTGACTAGTAAGCTCCAGCTGAGTGTTCCCAAGCAGGGGATTTCGCTGTATGGGGTGACTATTAAATATGATGAAGTGATGCTTCAGGCCTTGAGACTTACGCCTCACAAATGCCTGTGAATCTTGACATGTATTTGTCGATAGAAATAATATTTGGGCAATCTACCTGATGCCTTATCGCATTTATGCATTTTTTGCCAATATTCTCTAACTTCATGATATCCTACACAGCTACTATCTTTGTGACTCACCAGGTACTTGGACACATTCCACCAGGTTCTACAGCCTAATATACACTTCTCTATTGATCCCCTTATAGAGTGCGTTTATACAACATCTTAGCTCATTAGTCTGGTTTTGACTGGCCAAATGTTGGGAGAAGTTGACATTTGGGCCACCTATTTGGTGTCCTACCATTTCTCTCTGAAGGGGCCCCTGTGTCCGCCCCCATGATTTGCTCTCGGCCAGATCCTTACTCTTAAGGTTTATCAGCACCCACCCAAACAGTCCTGAGGAAGCAAGTATATATTGTGAAACGCATTGACTTATATGGATGGAAAATTGTGGACCTAACTCCTGACATTTAGGTCAATATGAACCTTACTTTCAAAGTCCGCTATTTTTGAGAAAGTAGGATCTACTTTCTCTACCTTTTTCTAGTCCACATAAAGTTAGCCGTAGATGGATCAAAATTCATCAGGGAATGACCAACTTTTAAACCATCTATGGCTGTTAGTGCTTTTGTCAAAAGTCAATATAATGATCGACTTCTGTTAAATGGGACTGTTGTATAATTTTTCACAATCAGCAAGCTTCAGCCAATCGAGTGCAGCCACTGAACATTGTATTCTGACAGCAGAGGAGTCCCACTGTCAGAATATAATGGCACAGTGGTGCGGATTTTTCCATCTGCCTCAATTGTGTGGATAGGTGAATCTGTTTTCCTTTTTTTTTTTTGATCACCTGAAATATAAAAATATTGAAAATGTTTTATAAAATTACATTAACATGTTAAAGATTATATGAGACGCTAGTGATGTATTCCCAAATACTTTAGTTAAAACAAATTTAACAGGTTACATTTGACAAAACCTCTACAAAACACCTGTTGCAAATAAATGTTTTTCTAGCCATACTCATTAACCACTTGCCGACTGCTCACAGTATATTTACTGCGGCAGTCAGCCCCTCACAGGCAGAGTGACATAGATCTACGTTGCTAGCCTGTGAGGGTCTAGGGAGCGAGCGCGCGCCCCCGGAGGCGCGATCCCGCGTGGTCATGGACCCCCCCCCCGCGCGTGTGACCGGCGGACCCGATGTCCGCCGGTCACACTGCGATCGTCGCTGCAGAGGGAGAAAGTCAGGCGGCTAGTGTAAACAAGCCGCCTGTCATTCTCCCCTGTGTAGAAACAGTGATCACACGGTTCTACTATGTAGGACCGTTGATCATTGTTTCTACAGCTCAAGCCACAGCCAATCACAGTTAGAAGCACGCCCCTAGGGACACACACAGCTCCTCCCTCTCAAATAAAGTTAACCCCTTCACTACCAGTGTCATTTTGCAGTAACAGTGCATATGTATAGCACTGATTACTGCAGTAATGTCACTGGTAACCACAAAAGTGTCAAAAATGTCAGTCAAGGGTCCAATCTGTCCGCCGCAATGTCGCAGTACCGCAAAAAAATCGCAGATCGCCGCCATTACGCGTTAAAAAAAATGACAAAAATCTTTCCCTTTGTTAGTAAACGCAATAACTTTTGCGCAAACAAATAAAAATACGCTTTTTGCGATTTTTTTTACCAAACATATGTAGCATAAAACAAATTGACTGAAAATGTTAAAAAATTTTGATTTTTACATTTTTTTGGGGGTGAATTTCATATTAAAAAATTTAAAAAATATTGCTATTTTTGCACAATTGACGCTTTTTTTGTTTATAGTGCATGATCAAAAAATCGCACAGGTGATCAAATACCACCAAAAGAAAGCTCTGTTTGTGGGAAAAAAAGTACATCAAATTTGTTTAGGTACAGTGTCGCAGGACCGCGCAATTTGTTGAAAAGTAGTGTTGTGTCTACTTTGAAGTTTTCTTTAATATTCTTGAATTAAAAAATGACTTGACATGTCAGGAATTGTATCTGCATTGTACAGTACACAAATATCAGAAATTTTATCTGCAGAATAGACTCTTGACTTACTTACCCATTCTAGGCAATACGGAAATATGAGGGGGTAGAGTGCATGCACTAGTATGTTCTACTTGTACCGTTTCCATGGAGAATACCTAAAAGCCATTAATTGCAAGCATAGTTGGCTTTACATTGGTTTAAATGTTCTATCAAGGTCACTGAAAGAGAACAAAATGATGAAAAAAATAAAAAATAATCCAGGTCACTTATACCTATCTGTTGTTTGTTAGTAAAGAATATGACAACCAAGTTCTTAGTAAAGTTTTGGGCAGCTTACTTCTCATATGGATTTCTTTTATTACTAATGAACTTGTCTTTCTGTCCCTAGATGCTGAAAATGCAGATGTCTGTTATGATGTAAAAAAAAAAAGAAAAACTCTTTGCCATATTTTTCAGTGTTGTACAAACCAGTTTATAAATGTTTTGAAAAGGTTATTATAATGTTTTCTACCCCTGCTCTCGTACACAGTATATTTTTGTGTTATAATGCCTTCATATGAAACCTACTAATTCTTTAACCACTAAATGTTACCTTAAAGTGGTTGTAACCCTCAGTCATGAAATCTGAACAAAGCACATACTGTATATTTGCAGTGTTTACTTATCTCTTTCCAAAGCTCTAATTGCCGGTTCACACTGATGCAGTGTGGAATTCGCTGCAAATTCTGTGCAGGTTCCGCACCGCATCAAAATCGCACCCTGTTTATGCAAACCGATGTTATGTATGTTAAATTAACGACACCCCGAAATCAGTTTACAAAAAGCTGTGTGATTTGCATAATTCCAGAGTTATACCTGCCAAGACTCACTGAATGTTGCACGGTGGGCGTGAGGGAGGAGCTACGCAAGGCAAGACAGAAATTGAATCCCATCCGTGCAGCCAGAATGACAAGCTCACCCTTCACCATACGCTCCGAGGTTGGGGCTGGCATGCGTTCCATGGAAACGTAGAAAATTGCGTTACTGGTTGCTCAGGAAGCGCAGACAGTGTATGGACATCAATTTATTTCACCGTTTGGCATAATCAGGAATCCCTGGAGACCATCTATGTGTGCAGGGTGGGTCACAGTGCCCCCTTACCCCCATGGGGGGCCCATGTGCAGTGAACACACTGCACACATGGATGATACACCACTGATCCATACACATTTATACAGAATTATTATTTTGTTTACCTGTTAGGTATAGGCTCAGCCTTAGCGATACCCCTCTTTAGCTGCTGTGACTTCAATGCATGATCTCCCCCATTGTGAGCTGGATGTGCGTGAACCCCCCCCCCCCTCCCCTGTTGCTGAGGGCCGGATACTCTGTGGCTCCCAGGTCTATTTGATACATAAATGAGTACTCGATTATAAGTGAAGTTTGCTTTTTTTTGGATTTGTAATGTATATACAAGTTTGCATGCTAGAAACTGTATGAAATTGAGTACTAATTATAATACATCTCCCAGTACCAAAAGAATCCCCTGAAGAAGCTTTTGGCGAAACATGTCGTAATTTCTTTTGGTGATGATACACCGATTCCTACGTCTGGCCCTGCATTCAGAGGACTGGCTCTCTTCCTCATCCATACCACTAGATTAATTTGAAGTTGGTCATTAAGATACAGTAGGTCTCTCTGTATATATGAGTACCTCAACCATTCTACTATGGGGGTTCACCATATTGAATTGCTTGCACATATTTTTTTTTATATGTTTTTATGAGATTTTTAACTACTGTATGTTGTTTAATAAACTTTGTTAATTTTTTTTATACATACAGTATAAGTACTTCTCTTTTCACACTTGGGATTATAGGTGGCAACTGTAAAGTCCTATTTCTTATTTTTTGCTTTTTCATGCCTTTTATGGATGTGATGCCACAACATAGGGGTTATGTCTTTAAACTTTATTTATTTGTGGCTTCAGATAAAAAAGTAAAACTTATGTAGGAGGATTTGTTTTAAAAGTTTTCCCACTTTTTTGTGGTAAAATTAGGTGCCTCGGCTTATATTCGGGTCGGCTTATACTCGAGTATATACGGAATATCTTACTAGATGTTTTGTCTGCCTTTATTTTATCAACAAATGCCTTGATAAATATTTTATCATATTGCTTTTTTTATACTAAATGCAAAAAAAAACAAAAACACTTTCCATGCTCCTTGGATGACATAGCCTGTTTGTATGTCAAAGATGGCAACGTGAGTACTCAATTGTATGTTAGACCTCATCAGTCACAATATAAGAGTACTTGAATATGTGTAAATATATCATCTGTCATTCTGTTAGAGTTTTTTTTATGCGCTGAGCAATTCTTAGTATCCAGTTTGCTCAGCATGTTCCTGGAAAAGATTTCCTATATCTTTTCATATTTTAGGAACAGTATCTACTGTAGTCAGCAAGTCCCTTGAAAAGACCCCATTGCTAGACCATTCATTTGCCATGAGATGTTCCCTTGAGATTTTATTGCATGTGCATTTAATATATTTTAGGCATATTATTTACCTATAAAATTCTTCCATGTGTAGAGATCCTAAAGCCCTGGCATTGCTGCTGCTGGGCTTTCCATATTTGATCTGATATCAGCAGCCCCAGCAGACTCAGAGCTGTCACTCAAGTGACACTCCTCCCCAGCTGTTACATAAAAGGTTATAAAAATGTCCTAAAGAAATGCATAATTGATTGAGGTCACTCATGAATATTTATCCTTTAGATGCGTTGTTATGTCACCTGGAAGTTTATGGTGACATTTTCTTTATACCCCCCTTTTGTGCGGCCAGTATGAATCACTGGCACTGCACGATCTGACAAGCTGCCATTAAATGATTCCCTCCCTGCCTGAAACACGTTCCTGGCCCTCCCTACACTGCTAGGAATGAATCACTGTCACTGCACTGTCTGACAAACAGCAAATAAATGATTCTCTCTCTGCCTGAAACACGCACCTGGCCCTCCCTACACTGCTAGGAATGTCTCTCTGGCTGCACTGTCTCACAATCAAACTTCAAAAAAAGCTACTCTCTCCCTGCCTCACACGCGTTCCTCTCCCTGTCACCTCGCCCGCACAATCACACTACACGCTGCGTCTGCACGCGCAGCTTTTATGTAGTGTTGGGCGTGTAGTTGGCCCCTGAGTTATGATTGGCTAAAGGCAGCCTGCCTTTAGTCCAATCATGGCAGAGATCATTTGATTGGCCAAAGCATGAGGTCAGGATGCATGCTTTGGCCAATCTCATAACGTGCTGCACGCACGGTGCATTTTGGGAATCTCAAATTTCCCACAAAGAAGCACATTTGTTTGTCATTCGACGAACGATCAAACAACCGATGTTCGAGTCGAACTTAGCCTCGACTCGAACTCGAAGCTCATCCCTAGTGAGCACTGCGCTCCTGGATAAGTGAACAAATAAACTTTCCGTAGTGCTACTTTAAATGGAATAATTAAATGAAATTGCAGTCAAAAAACAAACATTTTACAGTAGCGCACCAATATACATGAATCATGAAAAAATCAAAACAAAAAATACTCTTAATAGACCACAAAAAAAGTGTCCATAGAAAATGTGTCCATAAGACCAAAAAAAAGTGTCCATAGAAAATGTGTCCATAAAAAATGTATATACGTATATAAATTATACAGTGCCTTGCAAAAGTATTCGGCCCCCTTGAACTTTGCAACCTTTTGCCACATTTCAGGCTTCAAACATAAAGCTATAAAACTGTAATTTTTTGTGAAGAATCAACAACAAGTGGGACACAATCATGAAGTGGAACGAAATTTATTGGATATTTCAAACTTTTTTAACAAATAAAAATCAGAAAAATTGGGCGTGCAAAATTATTCAGCCCCCTTAAGTTAATACTTTGTAGCGCCACCTTTTGCTGCGATTACAGCTGTAAGTCGCTTGGGGTATGTCTCTATCAGTTTTGCACATCGAGAGACTGAAATTCCTCCCATTCCTCCTTGCAAAACAGCTCAAGCTCAGTGAGGTTGGATGCAGAGCGTTTGTGAACAGCAGTTTTCAGTTCTTTCCACAGATTCTCTTTTGGATTCAGGTCTGGACTTTGACTTGGCCATTCTAACACCTGGATATGTTTATTTGTGAACCATTCCATTGTAGATTTTGCTTTATCTTTTGGATCATTGTCTTGTTGGAGGACAAATCTCCGTCCCAGTCTCAGGTCTTTTGCAGACTCCATCAGGTTTTCTTCCAGAATGGTCCTGTATTTGGCTCCATCCATCTTCCCATCAATTTTAACCATCTTCCCTGTCCCTGCTGAAGAAAAGCAGGATCAAACCATGATGCTGCCACCACCATGTTTGACAGTGGGGATGGTGTGTTCAAGGTGATGAGCTGTGTTGCTTTTATGCCAAACATAACGTTTTGCATTGTTGCCAAAAAGTTTGATTTTGGTTTCATCTGACCAGAGCACCTTCTTCCACCTGTTTGGTGTGTCTCCCAGGTGGCTTGTGGCAAACTTTAAATGACACTTTTTATGGATATCTTTAAGAAATGGCTTTCTTCTTGCCACTCTTCAATAAAGGCCAGATTTGTGCAATATACGACTGATTGTTGTCCTATGGACAGAGTCTCCCACCTCAGCTGTAGATCTCTGCAGTTCATCCAGAGTGATCATGGGCCTCTTGGCTGCATCTCTGATCAGTCTTCTCCTTGTATGAGCTGAAAGTTTAGAGGGACGGCCAGGTCTTCGTAGATTTGCAGTGGTCTGATACTCCTTCCATTTCAATATTATCACTTGCACAGTGCTCCTTGGGATGTTTAAAGCTTGGGAAATCTTTTTGTATCCAAATCCGGCTTTAAACTTCTCCACAACAGTATCTCGGACCTGCCTGGTGTGTGCCTTATTCTTCATGATGCTCTCTGCGCTTTAAACGGACCTCTGAGACTATCACAGTACAGGTGCATTTATACGGAGACTTGATTACACACAGGTGGATTCTATTTATCATCATTAGTCATTTAGGTCAACATTGGATCATTCAGAGATCCTCACTGAACTTCTGGAGAGAGTTTGCTGCACTGAAAGTAAAGGGGCTGAATAATTTTGCACACCCAATTTTTCAGTTTTTTATTTGTTAACAAAGTTTGAAATATCCAATAAATTTCGTTCCACTTCATGATTGTGTCCCACTTGTTGTCGATTCTTCACAAAAAATTACAGTTTTATATCTTTATGTTTGTAACCTGAAATGTGGCAAAAGGTCGCAAAGTTCAAGGGGGTTGAATACTTTCGCAAGGCACTGTATATACATAGAAAATCAAGTGCAAACTCAAGACCAAACCCATGTGATGAAAAGGTGTAGTTAGCCAAAACAAACTAAACACCATATTTCCTCCACCAAAGTGATCTGCGTCTGTTTCACTCCCTTAAGAATAAAGCTCACATTCAGTCTCAAGTCTGGCCAATCTTGCTTTTTAATTTTGTTCAAGAGCTGCTGGAAACCGTCAAACTTCAACCAGATTGTACCAATCACAGACATCCTCCTCCAGCCCTGGACACACACACCGCTCTTCACCCACTTTACCTCTCCCTGATCTGTCCACATCCCAGTCTCACGAGATCTCCTCAAACAAAGCGAGATCACTTTGGTGGAGGATATATGGTGTTTAGTTTGTTTTGGCTAACTACACCTGTTCATCACATGGGCTTAGACTTGAGTTTGCACTTGATTTTCTGTGTACTGTATATATAATTTATATATATACATTGTTTATAGGTACATTTTCAATGGACACTTTTTTTGTAGTCTATTAAGAGTATTTTTGGTTTTGATTTTTCACGATTCATGTATATCAGTGCGCTACTGTGAAATGTTTGTTGTTTTATATATTTATTTTATATTAATCAATTGATAAATACTTTTTTTTCTGTATTAGTTCAAAGCAAGTCTCTGCCGTTGAACTCCATTAAGTGCAGAACATATGGAAAAAAAATTGATCTTATCCCAAAGGCCTGAGGTAAAGAGGAAGTGGATGATATGCAACTATGTACGAACTGTGGATATATAGAGACAACATTTATTACATTATAACACTAAAAATACATACAGTTAATGTTTCTACTGTCTGCAATACTCGTGGTACTTCAACATGGAAAAAGTTTTGAAAACTATATGTGCAGTGATTGGTAGGATTAACTGATCTTTTTAAGAAAAGTATATAAGAAATAAGTAGGTAGAAAAGTTATGATTATTGTAAATTATATATATGTGTTCTTGAATAACTAAGCTAAAGTTGGAGTTGCAAATTAAATGACAGCAAACCATTATTAATGTAAACTACATTTAGGAAATTATAAATTGTAAAGACAATGAGGAAGGTGTGAAGGAAGAATATGAGATGATAAAACTTGATATTATTCAGCAAGCTAAGTATTTTATAAAGAAAGGGTAATTAGTGCAAATTTTATGTAGACCAGCCATTCAACAAGAAAATATACAATTTTCTTATTATTCAAAATGAAGTGTGGAATGTGAACCTAATCCAATAAAGCTAATATTCTAAGAAATTAAGCTAATTATTCACAATTGTATTTTGCATACCTGCATACAATGACATGTAAAAAACACACTACATTATTCAGACAAAACACGACACTGTGACAAAAAAAATAACATAATGATGTAGTAGAAAAAAAGCTCACCTTAGCATAAAAGCTTACATTTATGAATTTTATTAAACTTTTATAAATGTAAAAACTGTAAAATAGTTTAGAATGTATACCATGCCAGTATAATATTTGATATGTATGGATATGGTAGGAGAAGTGACATGCTTGGGCTAACAGTGTGTAGCGTCTTCTAACACACACGTATGGTTGTGTCTATAGGTTTACATACCACTTTGGCATAATTTGTAAGATGGAAGCCATTTTTGAAAAGACATTAATGAGCAGACTAAACACAGTTCTCCATGATGAACTGTGCTTGTTTATGGTGGAGATTGGATTCCTGGGCTAAAAAGTGTCCTAAAGCTGTAAGTCCCACTTCATGCAGAATTTAAGTATATAAGTATATAACGAGGTGACATCCAAAAAAAGCCAAGTGTAAGTGTCTCCCCATCTGTAGTGCGAAAGAGTAAATGGAAAGAATCACGAACATAAGATGGTAAGGATTGCACTATGGGTTGCAGGAAAGCGTCTACATACTGGGACAAACCACTCGTGAGACTATCCATCGCTGCAATGATTGGCCTTCCAGGGGGACACGTGGCATCCTTATGTACCTTTGGCAGGTGATAGAAGTAAAATTCAATGCGGCTGGCCCCCTCCCTTGCCCCTGCAACAGTTTGTGCCAGCTTTGACAGTGATGTGCATGAGCTCCAGACGCTGCCGGTGATTCATCTCGATTCGGCAGGTCCAATCGTGTGTGCCAGCGGTCTTCTATCTGATCATGACAGCTGTGTGTCTCCATGGCCATCCGCACTATCCCTGTATGCTCTTAAAAAGATACCTTGATGTAAGTGTTTTTAATAAAGCTTATCTGTTTTTTCAAACTTACATTAACTTGACGGCCTCCATTGCTGTCTTTTTGTCTTGTTTGAGAAAATCCCCACTTCTTGATTGAGGAGCTGCCTGTGACGGTGTGCGAGACATTCCCTCCAGCCCAAGGATTCATCCCTCTATGGAATTTTTACCCTGATTTCAGTACCAACTAGGACTGTATGAACTTCCCTTTGTTTCATCATGTATTTATTTATTTATCCTGAATAGACAACGTATATGTCTGATCTCCATCACTGACAGTGAAGCTCTGATTCACTCTCTACTTGGTAGTTTGTGACATATTGCATAAATAGGGAATATGCAGATATATTTATATTACATTCTTATGGGGAAGCTTAGTTTTGTTTTTGCAGTTTGGCGGGCATTGTTCATCGTGATTGATGTGGATCTACTTCGCAGGATGATGTGATTGATGATATGTGGAGGGACTTTGTCAAATGTGTTGTTTGTTTATATGAATACAGTAGAATAAATCCTCTGCACCTATGGAAAACCAAAGTGCAAAAATGTTATAAGCTGCTGAACACCTCCTATTTTCCCAAAAGGAAAATATTATCTACAAGTGAATACTAAAGAAACCAAAAAACAAAATTAAAATAAATATTTTTGCATATGCTTTCCTCATATAAGTGGTTACCAGCTATTATCTTGTAATACTTATGTTGCAAAAATTACCATAAATCTTAACTTTAGTGAATAATACCACTATATATGTGAATAGCAATCTGAGATACAATGAAAAAAAGCTATAAAAGTAAAAAGAAATCCATTCATGTGCTACCCACATACAAATGATTACCAGCTATTAACTTTTAAAACTCATTTTGCAAAAATATGTCATAAATTTACATATTTACGTCAAATAGAAATATATACTGTATGTTAATGCGTGTTGCATTAATGCACCATACAAAAAATTAGCTTCCATAAATCCTTAATTTAAAGTGCTATTGCTGTAATAAAAATCCTCAATGTCCAGTGAAGTGCCAGTCCAAATATCTAATCAAGGGCCTCCATTGATAATATACAGTAGGGCTCTTCCACCATTCAAAATGTGCTCTCTACTTCTCCCCTGTAGAAAGCCACTCACCAGATCCTTATGACCTGTTATTGTATGAGCAGGTCAGCGGGGCTTTATTTCCCCCCTTTACTTCCGAAAATGTGGCTCCGTATGGCACCTCCTTTGACTACACTCCACCCCTGGGTACATGCAAAGTAATAATCAGGGAGAGACCCCAAAATCATGAAAGGTTTTATTTAAAAAAAATTTCCAACATAAAAGAAAATGCACTCACACTGTGAAAGGACAGCTCACAGTGAAACTCAATAGCACCTCCAGGTCTCAGGCAAAATGGTTGTGTGCTCCAAGGTACCCTGACGACGCCATACAAATGAACAGCATAAGGCCGAGGGCCGAACCACGCTCACATCACATCCAGTTGTATTACTTCCAGTCACTGGAGCACATAGCCATTTTGCCTGAGACCTGAAGGTGCTATTGAGTTTCAAAGTAAGCTGTACCTGTCATCCTGTAAGTGCAGGCATGCCTATCCTATATAATTTAAATTAAGGTTCCTACATTTTAAATTCTGGGGGGGTTAATTGTGGCTTGATTGAACGTATTATCATGGTGCTAAGGTTAAATACTGTGACCTTGTCCTAGGTAATTGCTCATCTTTAGTATTTATATTTAGTCTTTTAGGTTGTCAGTTTATTGGTGGTTGTTACCGTGCCAATCTGTGTTTACTAATTATTCCCTCAAGTAGACTTTTGAGGTATTATTCTGCCTAGCCAGCACTAATGGTAAGAATGCGTGAAGTCCTGGCACAGTTGCCAACATCCAATATGGCTATGCTCATTTGCAAAGGAATGTAAAATAACAGAAAAAAAGGACCACGCCTGTGTGTGTTGCCATTAGTGATGGCCCCAACACCCCCCTGTTTTGTTCACACCAGAACATATCGAACAGGGGAAAAGTTCTATTAAAGTCTATGGGACACGAACATGAAAAATCATAAGTCCTCATTTTAAAGGCTTATATGCAAGTTATTGCCATAAAACGTGTATGGGGACCCAGGTCCTGTCCTGGGGGGCATGTATCAATGCAAAACATTTCTTTTAAAATGATCATTTTTACAGGAGCAGTGATTTTAATGATGCTTAAAGTGAAACAATAAAAATGAAAAATTCCTTTAAATATCGTGCCCTGGGTTCCCCTTAATGTGCCTGTAAAGTGGCGCATCTGTACGATGTATGTTGCCTGCTGCAGCAATACTGACATTTCTAAAGGGAAAACTGTAATTTAAACTTGCTCCCGGCTGTAATGTATTGTTGGCTCCTGGCAATACAGATAATAAAAAATGAAAAAAATGGCATAGGGCCCCCCCCCCAGTCCATGCCAGGCCCTTCGGGTCTGGTATGAATTTTAAAGGGAACCCCACGCCAAAATTAAATACAAAAGGGTCCTCCAAGCTGTTTTTACCCCATTTTATTTTAATTTACATTTTCTTTTTACAATATTTTTTTTAAATTCAGCTCTTAGCAGGGAAGCCTTAACAATATATTGACTGTGCTCGGTGGGCAAACATCCTGCTAAGTGCTGAGAAAGTTCAGGTGTTAGACAAGTACCCAATTGGGCGATGTTTAGGCCAAACTTATGCTTGGCCCAAATTGTTCACCCATCCCTAGTTGGGCCTGAACACTGTAGCCCCTCACAGTTACTCTTGCTGGGTGCAGGAATAGGCCCTGCTGTTAAAAATTAGAAACAAAATTTGATATTACATGTACTTGTCATACAGGTGCAAAAAAATCGGGCATTGGGTGTTAGTAGTGCCTGAACACTGTAACCCGTCACAGTTACTCTTGCTGGGTGCAGGAACGGGCCCTGCTGTAAAAAATTAGAAACAAAAATGTAAATGACATGCACTTGTCAGACAGGTGCAGAAAAATTGGGCCTTGGGTGTTGGTGGTGCCTGAACACTGTAACCCCTCACAGTTACTCTTGCTGGGCACAGGAATGGGCCCTGCTGTTAAAAATTAGAAACCAAAATTGAAATTACATGTACTTGTTATACAGGTGCAGACAAATTGGGCATTGGTTGTTGGTGGTGCCTGAACACTGTAAGCCCTTACAGTTAGTCTTGAAAGGCGCAGGAACGGGCCCTGCTGTTAAAATATAGGAACAAAAATTGAAATTACATGCACTTGTGATACAGGTGCAGAAAAATTGGGCCTTGGGTGTTGGTGGTGCCGTAAACCAAAAACATTGTTAGAAGCTAGCATAATTAAGATTCAGGAATAGGATAGGCAGCATAGGCAGTCTTCAAGGGATCCCAGATCCCTAGCAAATTAAATCAATTACATCAGCATCAGGGGCTTGATAGCTGTTGTTTATCCAGGACTGATTTATTTTGATAAATGGCATAGGGCCCCCCCCCCCAGTCCATGCCAGGCCCTTCGGGTCTGGTATGAATTTTAAAGGGAACCCCACGCCAAAATTAAATACAAAAGGGTCCTCCAAGCTGTTTTTACCCCATTTTATTTTAATTTACATTTTCTTTTTACAATATTTTTTTTAAATTCAGCTCTTAGCAGGGAAGCCTTAACAATATATTGACTGTGCTCGGTGGGCAAACATCCTGCTAAGTGCTGAGAAAGTTCAGGTGTTAGACAAGTACCCAATTGGGCGATGTTTAGGCCAAACTTATGCTTGGCCCAAATTGTTCACCCTTCCCTAGTTGGGCCTGAACACTGTAGCCCCTCACAGTTACTCTTGCTGGGTGCAGGAATAGGCCCTGCTGTTAAAAATTAGAAACAAAATTTGATATTACATGTACTTGTCATACAGGTGCAAAAAAATCGGGCATTGGGTGTTAGTAGTGCCTGAACACTGTAACCCGTCACAGTTACTCTTGCTGGGTGCAGGAACGGGCCCTGCTGTAAAAAATTAGAAACAAAAATGTAAATGACATGCACTTGTCAGACAGGTGCAGAAAAATTGGGCCTTGGGTGTTGGTGGTGCCTGAACACTGTAACCCCTCACAGTTACTCTTGCTGGGCACAGGAATGGGCCCTGCTGTTAAAAATTAGAAACCAAAATTTAAATTACATGTACTTGTTATACAGGTGCGGACAAATTGGGCATTGGTTGTTGGTGGTGCCTGAACACTGTAAGCCCTTACAGTTAGTCTTGAAAGGCGCAGGAACGGGCCCTGCTGTTAAAATATAGGAACAAAAATTGAAATTACATGCACTTGTGATACAGGTGCAGAAAAATTGGGCCTTGGGTGTTGGTGGTGCCGTAAACCAAAAACATTGTTAGAAGCTAGCATAATCAAGATTCAGGAATAGGATAGGCAGCATAGGCAGTCTTCAAGGGATCCCAGATCCCTAGCAAATTAAATCAATTACATCAGCATCAGGGGCTTGATAGCTGTTGTTTATCCAGGACTGATTTATTTTGATAAATGTCAGCCAGTCAACGGCGTCTGTGGACAGACACACTCTTTTAGCCGTCAAAAAACCTCCAGCAGCACTGAATGTTCGTTCAGAAAGCATGCTGGAAGCAGGACAGGCCAGTAGCTCGATTGCATATTGAGCAGGTTCTGGCCAGTGATCCCTTTTCAAGACCCAGTAACCCAGTAGATGCTTAGTTGAAAAGATCTCCAAGTCTGCTCTTGCCCCTAGATAATCCTGCACCATAAGCAGCAGACACTGCCGATGGTTGCTTAAACCTAACAGTCCTGGGCGCTGAGGACTAAAGAATTTTTTAAAGGCATTGGTCATGTCCAGGAAATAGTAGACTCCCAGTGTCTGGAAGGGTGTTACACAAATTTTTCCTCAAGGCGTCCTCAAGATGTTTCATCCTCTGCTCCCTTTGCGAAGGCAGGATGAACAATGCAACTTTACCAATGTAGCGTGGATCAAAAAAGGTTGCCAACCAGTAATGATCCCTCTCCTTGACACCATGAATCCTCGGGTCCTTAGCATAGGTTTGATGAGGCATGAGATTCTGAGTCCTCTGGGTCACTAAGGATGACACTGTCAGGAGCAACCTCTCCCCAGCCACATACAACTCCTGGGGTTTCTGGGAAATGAAAACCATCCCTTGAAGCCTGCTGTATATTATCCTCTACATCCATGCTGCCACAATTCTCCTTCTCCTCCTCTTCCTCCTGTGTGTTTTGAGGCCCCGCAGGAATGTTATCTGCATAAAAGGGGCCTTGTTAGGAAAGGAAGTCCTCCTTTTCCTCCCGCTGTTCTGCCTCAAATGCCCTTTCCATGATTCCATGAAGCCTGCGCTCCAGCAGGAAGGCTAGAGGGACAGTGTCACTGATGCATTCATCGTCACGGCTCACCATCCTTGTGGCCTCCTCAAATGGTGACAGGACAGTGCATGCATCCTTTATCAGCAACCACTGGCGTGATGAAAAGAAGCCAAGCTCCCCTGAGCCTTTCCTTGTGCCATACTCACAAAGGTACTCATTGATGGCCCTCTGCTGCGTGTGCAGCCACTACAGCTTAGCCACTGTTGAGTTCCACCTGGCGGGCATGTCACAAATGAGGCGGTTGGTGGGCAGGCTAAATTCCCGTTGAATGTCTGCCAGCCGAGCATTTGGGATGTAGGACCGCAGGAAATGGCCACAGACTTTTCTGGCCTGCCTCAGAAGATCTTGTAAGCCCAGGTACCTGTTCAAGAAATGCTGCACCACCAAATTCAGGACATGTGCCAAGCATGGAACATGTTTCAAGTGTCCATGTCAGAGGTTGGTGCCATTGTCGCATACAATCATTCCTGGCTCAAGCTGGCATGGTGTCAACCACCTCTGAGCCTGCCCCTGCAGAGCTGACAGAATCGCTGGCCTGGTGTGGCTCCTGTCCCCTAGACAGGCCAACTGAAGCACTGCATGACATCTTTTAGCCTGACTGCTTGCGTAGCCCCCTTGAACGCTTAGGGAGCACTGCTTGTTCAAAGGACAATTCAGCAGAAGAGGCCATAGAGGAAGAAGAAGAGGAGGGGGTGGAGCAGACAGATGTGGCAGAATCACCATCAATGTTTTAGGGGAGTGGTGGCAGAACAAGCTCCAGCACTGAACCCTGTCCTGCATCCTTCCCAGCTGCCAGCAGAGAGTTACCCAGTGCGCCGTGAAGGAAAGGTAATGTCCCTGACCATGCCTGCTGGATCATGAGTCAGCAGTAATGTGAAGCTTCCTGCTAAACGCTCTGTTAAACGAGGCCACAACATTGCCTTCCACATGATGTTACAGAGCTGGAATGGCCTTACATGAAAATACATTTCTTTTGGAACCTTCCACTGGAGTACAGCATATTCTGCAAATTTCCGAAAGGGGGCAGAGTCTACCAGATGAAAAGGCAGCAGTTGTAGTGCTAGCAATTTGGCCAAGCATTTAGACGCTGAGCATGTGGATGGCTGGGACAGTATTATTTTTACGGTTCAGCAACTGGGGTAGAGAAATTTGCCTGTGGTGTACTGCTAGCAGATTGGGTACAAGTACCTGTGGCACCCATTTCTATACCATCATCCCTCTCAGTGCAGGTTTTTGAGAGGACTTGAGGTATAGAAGGGGTAGAGATTCCAGAAGAGGAGCAAGGAGAAGTCTGCATTTTATTATGATGTGGGTCTTTCAGATGCTGTTGCCAAGGGACTGCCTGTCAGGTCATCATATGTCTTGTCAAGCATGTGGTGCCCAAGCAGCTGGTGTTCTGGTCACGCTTGATCCGCTTCAGACAGAGATTGCAAGCAGTAACGCTGTGGTCTGCTGCACATGTGTTGAAAAAAGCCCCCACCGATGAACTTTTGGAAATCAGCAGGTAGTTAGAAGCGTCCTGCACCTGTGGTGTGATCCAATAGGGTGGCTGCCGTCAAGCCGGCCCCTGGAGGACATCCTGCATCATTGGAGTTGTTCCGCCTCCTCCTCACTTTCCTCCTCCGATTCTCTGAGGCACCCAAGTACAGTCAGTGACCTCATCATCCCCTCCCTCCTCATCACTGGTGCAAACTTGGCAGTATGCTTCAGCTGGGGGAACATGACTGCTAGTTTCTTGTCCGTCATTGTCACCCCCTCTCTCTAGGCTCACGTTATTCCCTTCCTCAACCTGAGAACCAACATCGGAGCATTCAAATTGCTGCGCATCCTCCAGCATCACGTAACTGACACTATGATCGAATAATTCAGGTGACTCCTCCATGCATGATGTTGAGGCTACAGAAGGAGTAGCTGGGGAAAAGGAGCCTGTGGGATAGGCTGCTTTGGCAGCTACGGTGGAAGGCAAATTAGTAGAAGCCTGGGTGACAGAGGATGAGGAGGATGAGAATGGCTTAGTTATCCACTCCACCAACTCTTCTGCATGTTGTGGCTCAATAACAAAGCCAGCACCAGAAAAAAGGACAAGCGTGCCCTGCCTGCGGAGCATGAACCATGTGCACGATCACCACTTTTCACTGTGGACACAGAGGCTGCTTGCCATCTTTTAGTGGCCTGTGAGCGTCTGCCTCTCCTTGTTGGCCTTTTAGACATGATGGGGGATTTTGGGAAGGTTTTTATAACTTTTTATTATAGAATGTGGGATGGAAATATAAAGCTTGGGTGCAATACTTGTGCTTGGTGAACTTTTAAAGATTTTTATTATTCTTTTTTAATTTTTTTGGGGTGGATTTTTTTTATTTTTATTATAGAATGTGGCAAGGTAATATGGTGCTTGGGTGCAATGCAAAACCGTTTTATTATAGTTTTTTTTTTTTAAAGAAAAATTGAAGCCAAAAAAAGAAAACCCCTACCCCTGCTGATGCAGAAAGAATAGAACCTACGACGCAAAAGGGGGAACAGCAATTATGCCCTAAATAAAATTAGTGATGCTGTGCCACAGCTGTGCCACAAAAAAAATCCTAGCTGATGCAGAAGGAATAGCACCTGTGATGCAGAAGGAGGGGCAGCAATTATGCCCTAAATAGTTGTGCTGCTGTGCAACGAAAAAAAAAAAATTCAACATAAAAAAAATCCACTGCTGACGCGGAAGGAATAGCACCTACAACACAAAAGGGGGGGACAGCAATTATGCCCTATTCAAAATGCGTGCTGCTGCGCTCCTAAAAAATCACTGATGACTGCTGACAAGCACCCCTTGTGCTACGAAAACAATTCAAAATAAAAAATCACTGCTGACGCAGAAGGAATACACCTATGACACAAAAGGGGGGACAGCAATTATGCCCTAATCAAAATGCGTGTCGCTGGGCTCCAAAAAAAAATCACTGCTTACGCAGAAGTAATAGCACCTGCGATGCAGAAGGGGGACAGCAGTTATGCCCTAAATATTATTATTCTTGCTTTGCCACGAAAAAATAAAACCCACTGCTGATGCAGAATAGCACCTGCGACACAAAAGGGGGGACAGCAATTATGCCCTAAATAAAATTAGTGCTGCTGCGCTACAAAAAAAAAATCACTGCTGAAGTGGAAGTAATTGCACCTGTGATGCAGAAGGGGGACAATAAGTATGCCCTAAATATGACTAGTCCTGCTGTGCCACGAAAAAAGAAAAAAAAAAACCACTGCTGACGCAGAAGACATAGCACCGACGACAAAAGGGTGGACCGCAATTATGCCCTAAATAAAATTAGCACTGCTGCGCCACAAAAAAGATCACTGCTGACACAGAAGTAATAGCATCTGCGACACACAAGGGAGAGTACTAATATTGCAGCAACAGAACATGATGCTGCAAAAAAATAAAAAAATTGGGAAAAAAATATATCAATAAAAAAAAAAGGGATCAGTAGGGTGACACAGGCGTGTTGTATACACCAACACTTCAGTGGCCACACTACACTGTGTTACACAAGAATCACAGCACAGCACTACACTGACTGCACTACACTGTGTTACACAAGAATCAGGACAGTACTACACTACACTGACTGCACTACACTGTGCTACACAAGATGAATCAGCCCTACACTACACTGCACTGACTGCATCAAACATCAAAGCACAATCCACTAACTATCCTGTTTAATCTCCACTCCTAACTCATTACACACGGCTGCTGTGTAAGCAGCCTTATATAGTGTGGTGTGTGGACTTAGTCCCTGACCCATGATTGGCTAAAGGCACCCTGCCTTTAGCCAATCATGGCTCTGACAGAACATTGTACTGTGATTGGCCGAAGCATACATGTCAGGTGCATGCTTTGGCCAATCACAAGCACTTAATGCACTGCAATTGCGCAGTGCATTATGGAGCGCTTATCAGCAGGCAAACTTACAGCTAAGCACCCCATTTTCTTGTGTGTTCGGCGAGCACATAAACACCCGAGGTTCGAGTCCAACTTCCGTTCGACTCAAACGTTAAGCCCATCACTAGTTGGCATACGCGATCTACAATAGTTCCTGGCGTCTTCTTGCCTTTAAAAAAATGGCAGGTGCACTCAGACTTTGCTGTTTGGTGTTTAGCTCCCCGTATCCCTTGTTCCTGTGTGCTTAGTATCTTTAGATTTCCTGTTACTGAACTGGCTGGTTTCTGGACTTGTCCTTGCTTCTCACCTGGCTCGTACCTTGGCTTGTTCCACAAACGTATTCTTATCTGCTCCTTGTGTATGACCCTGACCCACCCCTTGACTCTGCTCTTGTTTATGCTTCTGCCTGACTACCATAGTTGACCTTCCTGACTATGTCTCCTGTCTAGCTGTGCCTGCTCTGATCCACCTGCATGTTCCAGCGTGCCACCTGTACCCGCTGCTATCTCTGCCTGGCTGAAGGGGCTTCACCACCACAGATCCATCCAGCCATAGCACAGCTGACAACCAATGCTTCTTTTGGCTCCGCATCCCCTGTCATTACCTCCAGGGGTGTTGTGAACTCAGCCGCAAGGGTAGTCTTCTTCTCATTCCAGCCTCAAGACCATGTACATGACTTGTGCTCACATTATACCTTTGACTGACACAAAGTTATGTTTGCAATGTTGTAATGCTATTATGCCTGAATTTTGTTTAAACTACTTTGAAAAAGCTTTGACCTTGCACTTTCATACTTAAAGTCAAACTTTTCTCTTACTAAAACTGTTACCTTGGATTTTGTCTTTAGGATTGGGAAAACCCTGCAAACAATCCAATAGTGATGAGCCTTGTGATGGAAACGGACACCCCGACTGGGTATCTCCGCCAAGAAGCTGCTTCCTAAGCTCTGGAACACGAGATCTGTGAATCTGGCTATAGTTACCTCAAGAACTTGACAGTACAAGTTTTGGAGTCAGCCAGAATGAACTGTTTATTCACACACAGGCACAAAGAGATATACACAGTGGGACAACCCCCCTCCCCCTTAGCAGCCAATCCACATACACATATACATCCCATAATAGGTTGATCTTAAGGCAGACAGAAACAATAGAACAATGGAATACAGGTACTTAACAATAACAAACCCCACCCCACCTCACTATCTAGCAAGGGTCTATGAGACACTGCTGCAATATTCTAGCAGTCTGAAAATTCAAATTGTCTATTTCTATATATCTCTTGAAGGACATTGTCTGGAAATATTATTGTCCCAAGTTAAAGAGGCCCTTCACTCATTCAACGCAAACCACACATATAGAACCCAGGATAACCGGGGTAACACGAAATGCTGTGTGGTTGTACAGCGAGTCTGATTAGTACAGACCCGACTGGGGTTCTTGGTCACCCTGTGCCCCTAATAGACACAGGGTGACTTACACATAAGAGGGGCTGGGGAAGCTGGACAAGGAGTTTCCTGACCCTTCTAAAGTAATCTGGGTTCCACGAGCCCCCCAACTAATGTGACTCCTGTCAAATATCTCCCCTTTTGGCAGGAGACTAACACAGAAGGAGACCCCAAACGGGTTGACTTCAAAGTTAGTCCATAGTTCCAGTCCCCCAATGTCTGCACCCACACAGTACCCCAAACAAATTGTCCGGAACAGATCGTTACTCACCCAGCCAACCCCTGCCTCTCTCATAGAACTGCTGGGGAGAAGTGTGAACTGGTCCTTCTCCCTGGAGTCCATTTAGTCCCTGGAGAGAAGACAGGGTGGCTGGGCTCACTCCATCATGCTGTTGGGGATCTGGGCTGACTGCCCAGCATCCTTGGGGTATCCAGGTCGAGACCGTAGTCTCATACATTTTTTATCAATGAAAATCCACCAGTGCTTGTACAACAAGGCTGACATCCTCCAGTCCCAATGCCAGACCCTTTTCTGGGGTTGTGTTAGTGGAAACTGAAGTCCCATCCACTACCACAGGAAATCCATCTTCTGTTAGTTGGGGGCAGAGGCCAGTAGCACTCTGCCCTGTTGCCAGCTCTTCTGATGGATTGCTGTCAGTGAATACCGCAGTCCCATCCACTTATATCAGCTCAAGCTGCAGTTGTGAGGTGCCGATTGCATTCTCACTCTGGAGTTCCTGCAGAGGTGATTGTTGTAGGCAGAGGCCAGTAGTGTTCTGCCCAGCTGCCAGCTGTTCCACTGGGAAGTAAATTAAAATGTCAATGGCCTTGCACAAATCCTTCAGGGCCACTGATTGATGTATGCAGGGGTCAACAGCGCCATGCTCTGAAGTCAGCTCTTCTGCTGGAGGTTCACCGGGTTGTTCCTCCTCAACCGAAAAGTCTATTAAATCCCCAGTCTCTGGTGGTGTCTGGAGATCGAGATTCACCATCTCCTGTCTGTTGAATCCAGAAGATGTTACTGGTGCTGGGCAGAGGCTAGCAGAGCTCTGCCCTGTTGTCAGCACTTCAAGCTTTGGGGGCGGCAATCTCCGGAGATTCCACTGCAGACTCTAAGGCATGCTGCTGAACTTGTTCTAGCAGTCTCCTGTATGCCCTTTCCAGATGCTATTCTTTCATTAGCAAGTGTTCTAGATTAGGTTTAAGCTCTGAGACCCCTGTGAGACTGAGCATAGCCTCTCTGTATTCCCACAGGTCCTCAAGGGTAGGTTCCCCTTCATCACCAAACACAAATGCATCTGTAAGGCTCTCCCACAGCAATCCAGGGCCACCAAAGTCATATCCCTCCAGTGAGCATTCTGATGTCTCTCCTAAATATTTCTGCTCTGCATGCCATTCCAGAGCCCGATACTGGTTGTCCAGCTCTATCTCCTGCTAGACCAGTGTGTCTAACTCCGGCACCCATTGCTCCTGGGGCCGCTCTCCCAGGAATGCCATCCGCAACTCCAATTGGTCACTGGCCCATTGCCCTGGGGTTGTCAAACAAATGCCACAAAGGCTGAACACTGCCCTGGGGAACATGTATCAAAGCAAAAAACAAAAACTGAAGAAGTATGTTTGGATGTGCTCCGTGAGATGCCTCCATCCCCACTCAATATATAAAGAAACATGAATTGCCCTTGGGACTTTAGATGAGGCGCAACACACTCTTGCATCAACTTGCATCTATGTAACCCGACGTGTTTCGTGACATAGCATCACTTTCTCAGGGGTTGATGCACACACAATTGTCTATAAAGTAGAGCCAGTTTAAGAATATATGACACACATAATAAAATTTATTCTGTTAATGCCAACATTGGTTATCACTCAAAAGGGGACCCATACCTACAAACTGCAAGACATCACATGCTCATGACCTAATGGTAGTCGCCTGGAAATGTCTGAACCGGGAACTGTGGGTATGAGATTCGAAGGGCCGACCAGTGCAAACAGGGCAAAATGGAATGGCTGGCATGCAGAGCAATCCAACAAGTCATCCACTGTAAAAGCTGTGAAAAACGTGTCTTATGTGTTAGTTTACATGACATAAAACTACGACTTTGGTGTTGACAAGGATAGGAATAATATAAGTGTCCCCACTGACAGCTGAATGTAAAAAAAAAAAAAAAGAATACACAGCAGGTCCTTTATGCCCATTCCAGACCACATGCCCTCAACATGGGGGGAGGTGCTTTGGGGCGGGGGAGAGGCTCTTCCCCCCAAAGCACCTTGTCCCCATGTTGATGGGGACAAGGGCCTCTTCCCTACAACCCTGGCTGATAGTTGTGGGGATTTGCGGGCGTGGAAGTTATTGGAATATGTAAGCCCCCTATAACAGGGGAGGCCCCTAGATCCCACCCCTCCATGTGAATGAGTATGGGGTAAATAAAATAAAAAAAAATGTCTCCCAGTGTAGATCCTTCATCAATCACAAGGCCACTGCAGACCAAAAAAATAATAAATACAAACAAAAACACAAAGGCCTGGTATGCAATGGGGGGGGGGGGGGGGGGGGGCATGCTGTTTTTTTTTTTTTTCATTTAATTTTCGTTGTCCAAAACTGATCGACTGATTTGAATTCTGTGTGAAGAATCGCTGGTTGTTAAGGAGTGGGCTGGAAAGCGCGTTCTTAACAACCAATGACTCATTAGCTGTCAGCTGGTTTCCCCACTGACAGCTGAATGTAAAAAAAAGAATGCAATGAAAAATAAATTAAAAAAGTAGACAGTATGTCTCCATGATGGTCTTAAAGTTTTGGTATGCTAAACTGGCCAATTGATGTTCAAAGCGCCATGTGTGTTGGCAACCTAATGAACGTGTACTGTACGTTCAGTACATTAGGTACTTTAAGCTTCCATGATACATATGTAAATAGACAAAAATGGTTGCATATGCATCACCGAGTTTCTAGATAAGGCTGGAGTTTAGCCAAAAACAAACAAATATTCTTCATAGCTTTAGTAACCCAACTTACCTGTAATGAAGTGTATACCACAATGTGCAGACAGCTGGATCCTAGATAAATCTTCTGTGCAGGGTGCCACTGCCCAGTCCTCTTTCTGTCCTGAAGGTATGGCACTGCGGGAGTTAATAGCTTGCTTCATGTTTTCTGTAAAGCTGCAGTGAATAAGCTCCCGATGGGACTCCCCCCCTCCACTAAGAAAAGTTGTTTTGTATTATATACTGTATATAACACAATCTGTCAATGAATGGGGGAGGGAATCATGTGACTCATCACAATCTCTCCTATTCAGAGACTGTGTTATATGCAGTCTACCAATAAAACAATTTTTTTCCAATGTAGGAGGAGGGGGAATGTGTTTACTCCAGATTCACAAAGGACCAAAAGCTATTACATTCCTCAGCGCTTGACAGTCAGCAGCAGGAAGGGTACTGGGCGTCCTGCATATATTTCTCCAGGACTAATGCACATTTGTTTCTAAATTCAAGCTTCCCTATGTACCAATATACAAATATTGCACCTCTGTTGCAGAAAACATTTCTATATATTCTAGGGTAGGCTTTACCTCAGACTCCAGTGTCTCCTATTGAAAACTCGTCCAATACTCCCTGCTTTTCATCCTTTGGAATGTGAAAACTGTTAGAAGGAAGCACTTCAGCGGTTGACTTCATTAACACAAACCATACACCTGCTCCCCTCTGCAGTTACAGTCATTGTCAGTGAGCACCATTCTCCCTAAAATACATAATCAGTGCCTTCTTCTGTTGATCAATCATTTTGTACCTTACTTTCGTCTTGCAAAAATCATTCATTTGGCAAAGTGTGCAGGAGCTGAGCAATCACATAACAGCCTATGTGGAGCAGAGCTGTAGCAATGAAAACAGAAGTGTGTCCCTGAAAGTCTGTAAAGCCCACCATACACTATACAATCTGATTGTACAATCTCTTCTAGATCTACCATCAACTATGTAGTACAAGGTCCTGCCGGATTAGATACTGAGTGATTGGATAGATAGATCTGTCTTCATATTTATAGTTTTGGTAAATCTAAAGAAGATTGTACAGAGATTGTACAATCAAATTGTATGAACACCTTTATACACTTAAAATCAACAAATAGTGCTTTTGGTGTAATTTATTGTTAATGGCAACACAGAAGCAAACAAGCATTCTGCCACGTGCAAAAAGGTGCCACAAATGCGGTGAAACAGCAAAAAACCTGTAACCCGCAACATGCCAACTTGTCTCATAAGCTACTTTGGCATGTGTAGGGCAGCCCATTAAAATCTGTACAAGCAGATTGTACAATGTATGGCCACCTTAAAGGAAGAAGTAAGAAAGTGGAGGAAAAAAAAGAGGTGATATAATAATGAAGGAGGTGTGATCCAGACTGATAAACATGCCCTATTCTGTGATGTAGTAAGGCAGTGCATTACTGGATATGAAGTTTTCTGGATGGATTGACCCCCAGCAACATTTTGAGACCAAGATTTGCGAGTTTGGGGACATTCTGAAATCGCGGCCTAGTGCCTGACGCGAAGCCGCGGACTTTCCTGCCGCATAGCGCGATCGCGCGCTCGGGCTGTGCTGCGGACTTGAGCAGCGCAGGAGCAGAGGCTGACAAGGCGCGGGAGCAGAGGCGGACAAGGAGGACGTGTGTGTGACTGAAGGAGCGAGTGAGTGTGTGTGAACACCCCCCCCCTAACAAGAGCGACGGCGAGCGGTGCGATAACCCCTCCCCCCAGAGGAAAGAGCGTGGTGTGCGGGCAGCGAGCGGTGTGGTAACCCCCCCCCCCCCTGCAAGGGCGAGCAGGCGGCAGACAGACAGACAGAGAGAGGGCAGGGGGGCAAAGGAGACGCATAAGACCTGACCTGACCATTGGCAGGGAGAGGAGCTGAGGGGAGACTGATAGGCAAGTGACAGAGGAGGGAGGCAGGAGCCTAAGCAAGTGTCAGGCTTAAAGGGACACACACAGGACTGGTGACTGAGGTTGAACACCGAGGCTCTGAGAGTACCTGGTGAGTATCTTTGCGACTGGGGAGTATCCTAGCGACTGGTGAGCATCTTGCGACTGGGAGTGTCCTTGCGACTGGTGAGTGTCCTTGCGACTGGTGAGTGTCCTTGCGACTGGTGAGCATCTTGCGACTGGGAGTGTCCTTGCGACTGGTGAGTGTCCTTGCGACTGGTGAGTATCCTTGCGACTGGTGAGCATCTTGCGACTGGGAGTGTCCTTGCGACTGGTGAGTGTCCTTGCGACTGGTGAGTATCCTTGCGACTGGTGAGTGTCCTTGCGACTGGTGAGTGTCCTTGCGACTGGTGAGTATCCTTGCGACTGGTGAGTGTCCTTGCGACTGGGAGTGTCCTTGCGACTGGTGAGTATCCTTGCGACTGGTGAGTGTCCTTGCGACTGGTGAGTGTCCTTGCGACTGGTGAGTATCCTTGCGACTGGTGAGTGTCCTTGCGACTGGGAGTGTCCTTGCGACTGGTGAGTGTCCTTGCCACTGGTGAGTGTCCTTTCGACTGGTGAGTATCCTTGCGACTGGTGAGTGTCCTTGCGACTGGTGAGTGTCCTTGCGACTGGTGAGTATCCTTGCGACTGGTGAGTGTCCTTGCGACTGGTGAGTATCCTTGCGACTGGTGAGTGTCCTTGCGACTGTGAGTGTGGTGCGACTGACTGGGCTGTGCAACGGAGTGTTGGGCAACTGAGAGTGTTGTGCGACTGACCGGCTGTGCGATTGTGAGTGTGGTGCAACTAAACCGGGCTGTGAGACTGTGAGTGTGTGCGACAGGAGTGTTGTGCGACTGACCGGGTGGTGCGACTGGGAGTGTCGTGAGACTGACCAGGCTGTGAGATTGTGAGTGTTGTGCAACTGAGTGTCAAGTGAGTGAAGCGGAGTACCAGAGGGTGAGAAGGTAGAGTTAGGAAGCCAGGAAATAGCCACATAGGATAGACTTAAATCACTGAATCCCCATTAGATTAGATTAGTTGGTACAATGCCCGGCGGGTGTGGAGATGCGACTCGGTGTACATCTTGTAATATGTATGTTCCTCAGACATGTGATCGAGGGCGAATACAAATGCGCAAAATGTAAGCACGTTGCTTCCCTGGAAGCTCAGGTCCTGAATCTAGGGAAGCAGCTGGCAACACTGAGACGAATGTCCATACCGGAGGAGAGCCAGGATCGTACCAGTCAGGTGCAGGCAGGGGTCTGCACAGAGGTGGGCGGAGTATTGGAGGTGCAGGCATCAGAGCAGTTTAGAGGGGTGACAGTTAGGAGGGGTAGAAGGGAACAAGGCAAGGAGGCTGGTCCCGGGCTGGAGCACCCCAATAGATACGCCCCGTTGTGTGATGTTGGGGAAACCAGTCAGGGACCAGCATTGCTGGAGCAGAGCGACGCCCCTAGCTGCCAGGGGAAGAACTCCTCCAGTGAGGCCGGGAGAAAGGGAAAGGAAAGACAGGTGCTGGTGGTAGGGGACTCAATTATTAGAAGGGCAGACAGTGTAATCTGTGACAAAGACCGTGTGTGCCGAACAGTCTGTTGTTTGCCGGGCGCTCGGGTTCGGCACATCGCGGATCGGGTGAACAGATTATTGGGTGGGGCTGGGGAAGACCCAGCTGTCATGGTACACGTGGGTACCAATGACATAGGCAGAGGAAGATTGAGAGTCCTAAACGATTTCAGGGACTTAGGCGCTAAGTTGAGGAGAAGGACCTCCAAGGTAGTATTTTCCGAAATACTACCTGTACCTCGAGCCACACCAGAGAGGCAGCGGGAGATTAGGGAAGTTAACGAGTGGCTGAGGAGCTGGTGTAGTAAGGAGGGTTTCGGGTTCCTGGAGAACTGGGCCGACTTCTCTTTCGGCCACCGGCTCTTTGGTAGGGACGGATTGCACCTAAATGGGGTGGGTGCAGCTGTACTGGGTGAGAGGATGGCCAAAAAGTTAGAGGGGCTTTTAAACTAGGGAATGGGGGGGAGGGTACAGATGTAGAATTAGCCAGTGGAAAGCAAGATTCAGAGGGCAGAAATGGGGGCATTAGCGGTAGGGTGTTCGGAGCTCCTAAACCCAGGGTGGGTATGGGGAAAAATCAAGAGAGCAGCCTAAAAACATCAAATGAGGATATATGTAACCGATCAAAATTAAGAGGTTTGTATACCAATGCCAGAAGCCTGGCCAACAAGATGGGAGAGCTGGAGCTGCTGATGTTTGAGGAGGACTTAGATTTTGTGGGGATAACTGAGACTTGGTTTGACAGCTCTCATGACTGGATGGCGACAATTCAGGGGTATTCCCTTTATCGCAGGGATAGAGAAGGTAAAAAAGGGGGAGGGGTATGTCTGTATATTAAGAACAGTATAAAGGTAAATATGAGGGATGATATTAATAATGGAGCTATGGATGAGGCAGAATCCCTATGGGTAGAGCTTCAAAGGGAAGGCACGGCGGGGAAGGTAATATTGGGCGTATGCTATAGGCCCCCCAACCAGAGGGAGGAGGGTGAGGTGGACCTTCTTTTACAGATAGGATTGGCAGCAAGGATGGGAAATGTCATTATAATGGGGGACTTTAATTATCCAGATATAGACTGGGCAGAAGGAACCGCGCACTCAGCCAAGGCTAGGCAGTTCCTAAATGTTTTGCAGGACAATTTCATGGGTCAGATGGTGAATGCACCGACAAGAAACAATGCAGAACTTGACCTACTGATTACCAACGATACAGACCTGATCACGGATATAGAAATACGGGACAACTTAGGGAACAGTGACCATAGGTCAATAAGTTTCAGTATTAATTACAGTAATAGGAAGCAGAGGGGTAATATAAGGACACTGAATTTCAAAAGAGCCAATTTCCCTAAACTGCGCTTGCTGCTAGAAAATATCAATTGGGATAGAACCCTGGGAACAAAGAACACGGAGGAAAAATGGGAGTGCTTCAAGAGCATACTAAACAGGGGGATTGGCCAGTGCATTCCAAAGGGAAATAAATTTAAAAGAGCAAAAATAAACCCTGGGTGGCTAAACTCCAACATAAAAATGTATATTAGTGCTAAAGAAAAGGCCTTCAAAAAATACAAGACTGAGGGGTCATTGGCAGCATTTAAGCATTACAAAGAGTGTAATAAGAAATGTAAAGATGAAATCAGGGCGGCTAAAATAGAACACGTGAGACATATAGCGGAGGAGAGTAAAAAGAACCGCCATGGTTAACAGAAGATAGACTTAGAGCTAAACTAGAGAAACTTAACATAAATAAATCCCCGGGACCGGATGGCTTGCACCCGAGGGTTCTTAATGAGCTCAGCCAGGTGATTGCCAGACCATTATTCTTGATCTTTAAGGATAGTTTACAGACGGGTATGGTGCCAGCTGATTGGAAAAAAGCCAACGTGGTACCAATATTTAAAAAGGGGCAGAGATATATCCCGGGTAACTATAGGCCGGTCAGCCTAACATCTGTAGTCTGCAAAATTTTGGAGGGGATGTTAAGGGACCACATACAAGACTTTAGTAATGAAAACGGTATTATAAGTAGTAATCAGCATGGATTCATGAAAAATCGTTCGTGCCAAACCAATCTATTAACCTTCTACGATGAAGTGAGCAGCCACCTAGATAAAGGTAAGCCTGTGGATGTGGTGTATCTGGACTTTGCAAAGGCCTTTGACACCGTTCCCCACAAACGATTACTGTACAAACTAAGGAAGGTAGGTATGGATCAGAAGGTGAGTACCTGGATAGAGAACTGGCTCCAGGGGAGAGTCCAGAGGGTGGTGATTAATGGGGAATACTCGGATTGGCCGGGTGTGGAAAGTGGGGTCCCCCAGGGTTCTGTCCTGGGACCAATCCTGTTTAATTTGTTCATAAATGATCTAGAGGAGGGGATATCGAGTACAATCTCAGTATTTGCAGATGATACTAAACTAGGCATGCCAATATCTTCTATGCAGGATGTGGAAACCTTGCAAGCAGACCTGAACAAAATAACGGGGTGGGCAACTACATGGCAGATGAGGTTTAATGTTGATAAATGTAAAGTAATGCACTTGGGGGCCAGAAACCAGAAAGCAAGCTACTCACTAGGGGGGGAACCTCTGGGTGAGTCTAGGATGGAAACGGACTTGGGGGTACTGGTAGACAACAAGCTTGGCAGTGGCATGCAATGCCAAGCCGCCGCAAGCAAAGCCAACAGAATACTGGGATGTATAAAAAAGGGGATTCACTCCAGAAATAAAGAGATTATTCTCCCACTCTACAAGACTCTGGTCCGGCCACATCTGGAGTATGCTGTCCAGTTCTGGGCACCGGTCCTCAGGAAGGATGTGCTGGAACTGGAGAAAGTCCAGAGAAGGGCAACAAAAATAATTAGGGGAATGGAGGACATCAGCTATGAGGAAAGACTACAAGCACTGAACCTTTTCTCTCTGGAGAAAAGACGATTGAGGGGGGATATGATATCAATGTACAAATACTGTACTGGTGACCCGAGAATAAGGAACAAACTATTCAGAGAAAGGAGATACAATAAGACACGTGGCCACTCACTAAAACTGGAGGAAAGGCGGTTTAACCTTAAAGTGCGTAAGGGGTTCTTCACTGTAAGAGCGGTAAGGATGTGGAATTCTCTTCCACAGGCAGTCGTATCAGCAGGGAGCATTGATAGTTTCAAAAAACTATTAGATGGACACCTTAAAGACCACAACATACAGGGGTATACAATGTATGGTTAAAAGCAAACACACACATGCATCATAGGTTGAACTGGATGGACTGTTGTCTTTTTTCAACCTCACTAACTATGTAACTATAAGATGATGATACAGGAAGTGATGGGCTCAGAATGCATTTTTGATCATTTTGAAGCGGGGGGTAAAGATTCAAAGATGCCATGGACTACATAATGACTATAGTCGCTAAAGTTGTAGAGAAGGTTTTTTTTTTTTTTTTATTTTGGTAAATTTTAGCTTTCAAAGTAAACCACTGAGAAACTTTATAATTTATAAACTTTATAATGCAAATTAAGCACATGAAAAAGAAAACATATATTTTGGTAAAAAGACCATCACATTAAAGAACCAGAAAGATAGCACAGAATTTGAAAAGGGAGGGGCTAAGCCTAACTTTTACATGGTGTCAGGAGCATCTAGCACTCCTGCTCCTTATTCCAGCATCCTGGTTTTGGCTGTGGCACTCTCCTTGTCTGTCTGTCCACCTGCAAGGTGATTGATGTGACCAGTCTCTTCATATAAACCAAACTTGTTATAAGCCAGCCAAACACTCACTTGCATGCTTGTGATAGAGAGCGATACATGTGTAATCCTCTGCTAGTTTGGATTCCCCTGTGTATGATCTTGGACTGAGTATTGGACTATTCCTTGAACTCATCCTGATTTTACCTGGACTGTCATAGAACCACTCTGCCTGTCTGCTGACCACAAGTACCTATTTGCTTTGCTTAGTTATTGGCCAGGCACTATAGCATTGTGTATAAGACCTGGGGGCAACCGAGTGCCAGTAGGCCTAGTTGCCTTTTGGGAAAGGGGGCTGCTATAGGTGAAGAACACAGTAGCCAGCTATAGTGTCTGACCACCAGCGTTGGGGATAGACGTAACACATGGAAACTGTACCTTCAGCTGCCTTTACATAGTTAAATAGTGAGGTTGAAAAAAGACATCCGTCCATCCAGTTCAACCTATGATGTGCGTGTGTGTTTGCTGTTAACCATACATTGTATACCCCTGTATGTTGTGGTCTTTAAGGTGCCCATCTAAAAGTTTTTTAAAACTATTGATGCTCCCTGCTGATACGACTGCTTGTGGAAGAGAATTCCACATCCTTACTGCTCTGACAGTGAAGAACCCCCTACGTATTTTAAGGTTAAACCGCCTTTCCTCTAGTTTTAGTGAGTGGCCATGTGTCTTATTGTATTCCCTTTCTCTGACTAGTTTGCTCCTTATGCTAGGGTCGCCAGTACAGTATTTGTACATTGATATCATATCCCCCCTCAATCGTCTCTTCGAGAGAGAGAATAAGTTCAGTGCTTGTAGTCTTTCCTCATAGCTGATGTCCTCCATTCCCCTAATTATTTCTGTTGCCCTTCTCTGGACTCTCTCCAGTTCCAGCACATCCTTCCTGAGGACCTGTGCCCAGAACTGGACAGCATACTCCAGATGTGGCCAGACCAGAGTCTTGTAGAGAGGGAGAATAATCTCTTTATTTCTGGAGTGAATCCCCTTTTTTATGCATCCCAGTATTCTGTTGGCTTTGCTTACAGCGGCATGGCATTGCATGCCACTGCCAAGCCTGTTGTCTACCAGTACCCCCAGGTCCTTTTCCATCCTAGACTCACCCAGAGGTAGGGTTGCCACCTCATCCCTTTAAAACAGGACACACATTAATTACACAGGTTCTGAGGCTGATTAATGTGGTAATTAAACTCACTTGGTGCCTTATCTGCATTATATTAGCCCCAGAACCTGTGTGAATCATATGTGTCCTGGATTAAAGGGATGAGGTGGCAACCCTACCCAGAGTTCCCCCCCCCCCCCCCCTAGTGAGTAGCTTGCTTTCTGGTTTCTGGCACCCAAGTGCATTACTTTACATTTTTAAACATTAAACCTCATCTGCCATGTAGTTGCCCACCCCATTATTTTGTTCAGGTCGGCTTGTAAGGTTTCCACATCTTGCATAGAAGATATTGGCATGCTTAGTTTAGTATCACCCGCAAATACTGAGATTGTACTAGATATCCCCTCCTCTAGATCATTTATGAATAAATTAAACAGGATTGGTCCAAGGACAGAAACCTGGGGGACCCCACTTTCCACACCCGCCCAATCCGAGTACTCCCCATTAATCACCACCCTTTGCACTCTCCCCTGGAGCCAGTTCTCTATCCAGGTACTCACCTTATGGTCCATACCTACCTTGCTTAGTTTGAACAGTAAGCGTTTGTGGGTAACGGTGTCAAAGGCCTTTGCAAAGTCCATATTTACCACATCCACAGGCTTATCTTTATCTAGGTGGCAGCTCACTTCATCATAGAAGGTTAATAGATTGGTTTGGCAAGAACGATTTTTCATGAATCCATGCTGATTACTACTAATAATACCATTTTCATTACTAAAGTCTTGTATGTGGTCCCTTAACATCCCCTCCAAAATCTTGCAGACTACTGATGTTAGGCTGACCGGCCTATAGTTACCCGGGATATATCTCTGCCCTTTTTTAAATATTGGTACCACGTTGGCTTTTTTCCAATCAGCTGGCACCATACCCGTCTGTAAACTATCCTTAAAGATCAAAAATAATGGTCTGGCAATCACCTTGCTGAGCTCTTTAAGAACCCTCGGGTGCAAGCCATCCGGTCCCGGTGATTTATTTATGTTAAGTTTCTCTTGTTTAGTTCTAAGTCTATCTTCTGTTAGCCATGGCGGTACTTCCTGAGGTGTGTTATTTAGTTTGGCCTTACAAGCTGGGTTAGTGTAGCCCCCCCAATTCTTTTGTGAAGACTGAAGAGAAGAAATTATTTAACACTACCGCCTTTTCCCTGTCCTCTGTGGCCAAATCTCCTTTGTCGTCTTTTATGGGGCCAATGTGTTCTGGCCACGCTTTCTTACTGTTTATATACTTAAAGAATTTCTTGGGGTTCTTTTTACTCCCTTCCACTATATGTTTCTCGTGTTCTATTTTAGCCGCCTTGATTTCATCTTTACATTTCTTATTACACTCTTTGTAATGCTTGAATGTGTAACGTTCATGCGTTTTTGTTTGCGGATGGATTTACAGCTGCAGAATTATTACACTCAGTAGCCTTGTAGAGAATCTGTTGAACAACATATCCAACTCTCAGGACTTCATCACCGTGTACAGCCTGTTATACACTATATATATATTAATAGATGTTTCATGGAGGGATAGAGTATATGAGGATATATAGATGAGAGACAGGCTATTGTATGGTGAGCACTAGAAGTAGTATAGGAGAGTTGCAGGTGATGGTAAGCAGATAGGTTCTGATGTCAAGTATAGTGCAGATGGTAAAGGACACGGATGGAGTATACTTTAGACAGAGTAACCTAGTGCAAGGATAGTTCAAGGTAGTCCCAAGAGCTAACAGTCTTATGCAGATGATAGTGAATAGATAGATACAGATAGTCTTGGTAATTGCAGTAGATGACAGTAGGAGATTGGTTAGTAAGAATCCCCTGCGGGGTACTTATCACTTAGATAGGTTAGGAAATACAATGTCCAGAGGAGAGGGGTGATCCCGTAGCGGGATACGGATCACCAGCGAGGTTTCCGGCTTAGTTCAGCAAGGAAGGTATGTCAGCAGCTCCGACTTCTCAGGCGTAGGTGCGATGAACATGTGGGTTTGAACGAGCGATGAGTAAGAGCAAACCGGCGATTGAAATAGCCGCCCATAGCGGCACTCTGCAGTGATGTCATCCGGTCTTAAAGGTGTATGCGTCCTTTGTATATACAAGATGGGACGCAAAGAGAGGAGAAATATAGGAACAAGGGTACCATAGGTACCGGAACATTACAGTACCTCCCCCTTAAGGCCGGCTCCGGAAGGCCTCTAGAACTGTTTTTTCCGGATATTTCGAGTGAAAATTGCGAATCAGTCTAGGGGCATGGATATCGGAGGTATCCAGCCAGGTGTCATCTTGGGGCCCATAATTCTTCCATCGTACAAGATACTGGAGTCTTCTTCTATAGAAACGGGAATCCAAAATTTCTTTTATCTCAAATTCTTCTCCACTATTCTATTCCTCTTTACATCAACAATATTCCCGCATAGATTACTTTTTAATCCCACATAATCAATTACATGCAATAAAAGACATAGTGATAGGCTCAGCAACTTGGTCAGACCATGCCCCAATCACAATAACCTACGAATTACCAGACAAAAGAGAAAGGAGAGAAACAACGTGGAGATTGAATGAAAACCTTTTACAAGACCAGGCGACTATGACAGAAGTTGAATCAGAAATGGAATTTTTTTTTTAACCAATACTATTGCAGATTCAGACCCAGGGATAATATGGGAAGCGCATAAAGCAGTTATAAGAGGTATTTTCATTAAGCATGGGGCTAGGATAAAAAAACAACGAACTAAACAACTAGAACAGTTACTCCAACTGCTAAATAAAATAGAAGCGAAACATAAACATGCACCGTCAGAGGAGGGAAAGGCAGAACTTCTGAAGATAAGAAGGGACATCAACGAACTTCTAGCCTTTAGAGTTAAAGCAGCAATTCAAAAAACTAAAAGGATTACATATGAATCAGGGGATAAATGTGGGAAGTTATTAGCAAAATCACTTAGAGACCAAAACTTGACAACTTATATTCCACATTTAGTAACGGACGCAGGACAGAAACTCACATACCCTAAACAGATAACTCAGGAATTCAAAAAATACTATGAAACATTATATAATTTAAAAACCCCCATAACCCCACAATCTCAAATGGAGGATTACGTACAAACTTCACAAATGCCCCAGCTGTCTGAAGAGGAGAGTAAGATACTTAAATCACCAATTACAATAACAGAGATAATGGAGACTATAAAAAATACGAAAGTTGGGAAGGCGCCGGGACCTGATGGGTTTACGATTCATTATTATAAGAAATTAATTCCATACCTGAAAGAATTCATGAAAGACATGTTTAACGCATGGGGGGCAGGGAAAACAATCCCCAAAGAAACTATACATGCACATATTTCGGTAATCCCCAAGGAGGGGAAAGACCCCACCTCGTGTAAAAGCTACAGACCAATTTCCCTGTTGAACACGGATTTTAAAATTTTTACAAAGACCCTAGCAGTTAGATTACAGAAATATTTGACGAAATTGATCCATCTGGATCAGGTGGGATTTGTCCCAACCCGTGAGGCGAGGGACAATACGACCAAGTTGCTGAGTCTATTACATATAATCCACCAAAATAAGATACCAACCGTACTACTTAATACCGACGCAGAGAAAGCGTTCGATAGGGTACGGTGGGAGTATATGTTTGTAGTCCTTCGTTACATAGGAATAGGGGAAAAAATGTTAAGATGGATAAAACAGAGTTACTCAACCCCCTCAGCAAAAGTAAAAGTAAATGGAATTCTTTCCACAGAGTTTTTAATTACAAACGGAACAAGACAGGGATGTCCCCTGTCTCCGCTCCTGTTTGTATTATCATTGGAACCTTTCCTGTGTAGAATCCGAATGAACCCAGACATTTCGGGTATCAAAGTGGGGAGGGACCAATATAAATTATCAGCGTACGCCGATGACGTTCTATTTTCGATTACGAAGCCAGTTATATCACTTCCTAATTTACTAACCGAACTAGGGAAGTACGGAACCCAATCTAATATGAAGATAAACTTTATTAAATCCGAAACAATGGGAATAGAATTAGCAGGGACACTTCAACAACAATTAAGGGCAAATTTTAAGTTGAACTGGACAAAGACGGCTTTAAAATATCTAGGGATGTTAATTACTCCAAAAATATCACAATTGTTTAAGATGAATTTCATTCCCCTATCAAAATCCATAAATGCATTATCACAAAAGTGGAAAGGAGGAATGTATTCATGTATGGGAAGGTGCAATATAATTAAAATGAGTGTTTTACCAAAATTCTTGTATATCTTCCAGGCACTTCCCATCCACATTCCACCTCGATACTTGTCCCAGATTGAAACCATGATAATGGATTTTATTTGGAAATCAAAACGCCCCAGGGTAGGGAAGAAATACTTATTTAAATTCAAAACAGATGGGGGGCTGGCGATGCCGAATATGAAGAGATATTATCATGCCGTTCAATTAGGCAGAATTATTGATTGGTGTCGCCATAGAGAATATAAGTTATGGCCGAACATAGAGCAGGCACAATGTGAGGTATCACTGAAAAGAGCCCCCTGGTGTCATAAGAACCTGCCAACAGCTATTAAGAATCACCCTATTAAAGGAAACACGATTAAAATATGCGCAAAAATATTTAAACAAGACAATCTTATACGGGAGAACTCCTTACTATACCCGGTCTTGGGGAACCCCCTCTTTGAGCCAGGATGTCAAGACAGGAAGTTTAAGGCTTTAGCAGAAAGGGGAATTTTTCAGATTCTTGATTTCCGCTCAGAGACAGGATGGGTGACCACAGAGGAGTTAACAGATGGGTCAGGCCATTTTGGCCTAGACTCATGGAGGGCTTTTCAGTTACGCCATTTTTTGGGAACATTGAAAGCCCCCCCTCAGGGAGATAAAGATGTAACACCCTATGAAAAAATATGCACCCAAAATGGAATACTGGAACATACTATATCCAAAATGTACTCCTTGTTAATGACATCAGTAGTACAGCATAAATTTCCTTTCTTGAGGGAGTGGGAAAGGGAAATGGGTATTACTTTCTCACCAGAACAAGAAAATCAAATAATTAAGTCACTATTTGCTACTTCAATGTGTGCTAGAATTCAAGAAATGAATTATAAAATTTTTTCCAGGTGGTATTATACTCCGGTTAAAATGAATAAAATTTCTATAGCAAACACAGATCGATGCTGGAGATGTGGGACAGAGAGAGGCACAATGCTTCATATATTCTGGGCATGTTCTAAATTAGAAATGTATTGGGAACAGATTTTGAAGATAATACAGAAAATTACGAAAAGCTATATCCCCAAAGAACCGGCATTGTTTCTGCTCCACGTCCCTAGCATACCGATACAAAATTATAATAAATCTATTATACCACATTTAATAAATGCAGCTAGGACATGTATTCCTCTCAGGTGGAAAGAGACTGAGCCACCTAACATAATTATGTGGTTCAGGAAGGTGGAGGAAATAAATAACTTGGAAAGCTTGGTCTTTTCCGCCCGCCAACAAACTGACAAATATGAGAAGAAATGGAAACAATGGATAGATTACGTAAACTCAGGAGAAGGACAACTTTAAAATACAGAGCAAGAATTAGATATAACGGATACATAAGTATAAGGAAAAAGTTCGGGAGATGAGGGGAGAGGAAATTTAAATTTTTTTTTTTTATTTTTTTTTTTTTTGGGAGGTGGGGAGGAGGGGAGAGAGGGAAAAGGATTGAAATGGGAGATTTGGGTTCGGTTATAGAATGCCTAAGGAAGACTATGGTCACTTTTGAGTTGAACTGAATATTTTGAAATTTGTAATTGTGAAAGTTGAAATGTTCGGTTATAGAATGTTTAAGGAAGGCTATGGCCCTTTTGAGTTGAACTGAATATTGTATAATTTGTAACTGTGAAAGTTGGAATGTATTGAATACAGTGTATATGTAACTGAACTTAAAGAAATAAAGAAATAATTTGAAAAAAAAAAAAAAAAATTCTTCTCCACCCTCCACTTGTACAGGAGGTAGAGGTGAGATAGTAGGCCTTATTCCTTGGTTAGGAACATGGGGCTTCAGTAGAGACACATGGAAGACAGGATGTATCTTGAGGTCTACTGGCAATGTGAGTTGTACTGCAGCTTTTCCAATAAGCTTCTCTATTGGAAAAGGTCCCAGAAATAGAGGTCCAAGTTTTTTACTAGGGATCTTTAGTCTCAGATTTTTTGTAGAAAGCCAAACAAGATCCCCAATGGCATATTGGGGAGAGGGTTTCCTACGGAGGTCGTAGTATTTTTTTTGTTGGCTATGAGCATGAGATATTGTATTGTTGAGTAATCCCAGAGAATCCTTTATCTGGGCAAGATAATCAGATACTACTGGATTACTTGATGGTAAGATGCGTGGAGGAAGGAGTGTGGGATGAAACCCATAATTCAGGTAAAACGGACTTTGCTTAGTAGTGCTATGAGTAGCGTTGTTATAGGCGAATTCCGCCCGTGGGAGGAGATCTGCCCAATCGTCCTGCAGATACGAAGTATAGCAACGCAGGTACTGTTCAATACACTGGTTAACTCTCTCTGTCTGTCCGTTGGTCTGAGGGTGGTAGGCAGAAGTAAGGTTACGCTCTATTCGCAGTATCTGACATAGAGCTAGCCAAAATTTTGAGATGAATTGTGAACCACGGTCAAACAGCAGTGTTTTTGGAATACCATGTAACTTAAAGACATGTTTCACAAGTAATTCTGCTGTTTGTTTGGATGAAGGTAGTTTTCGGATAGGGGTGAAATGTGCCATCTTGGTCAGATGGTCCACTGATACCAAGATGGTGTTGAATCCTTTGGAAGGTGGTAGTTCCACTATGAAATCCAAGGATACCACTTCCCACGGAACCTGGGGTATCGGTAAACTACAAAGTAATCCTGATGGTTTCGTGTTGTCAATTTTAGACCTTGCACAGATATCACAAGATGAAACGAACTTTTTTACGGTTGTCTTCATGTCTGGCCACCAAAATTGCCTAGTGAGTAGATTGAGAGTTTTAGTCATACCCATATGTCCTGCCATAGGTACATCATGGGACAATTCTAAGATCTTGGTTCGCATAGTAGGGGGTATGTATAATTTATCGTTGTAGTAGAGGAAGCCTTCTGCGTCAGTAGTTAGTTGTGGTGGAGGTGAATCCAACCCTATGCTGTGCAAAATCTCCTCCTTCAGTGAGCGAAAGACTCCGATAATACGTTCAAGTGGTATTATAGGAACTGAGGGAACCTCAGTGCAATCCTTCTCGGCTAGTCGTGAGAGTGCATCCGCTTTTTTATTTTTGTCTGCGGACGTGTAAGTTACTAAAAAATTAAATCTCAGAAAGAATAACGACCACCGTACCTGCCGGTGGGAAAGAGTTCTATTAGTCTGAAGGTATTGGAGGTTTTTGTGATCAGTATATATCAGAATTGGCAATTGAGTGCCCTCAAGTAAATGTCTCCAATTCTCTAATGCCAGTTTTATGGCTAATAACTCCTTCTCACCTACTGGGTAGTTCACCTCGGGGCTACTTAATGACTTTGAAAAGAAAGCAACTGGGTGAAGAGGTGAGGTGTTTGTTGGTCGTTGTGAGAGAACTGCTCCTACTGCCATATTAGACGCATCTACCTCCAAGATATATTGAAGGGATGGGTCTGGATGGCATAGTATGGGGGCAGTAGTAAAGCTTGATTTCAGCAGAGAGAATGCTCCATTTGCTTCCTTGGACCAATTAAATGGTCTCTTCGTGCTTGTAAGTTGTGTGAGAGGTTTCACAATCGCAGAGAAGTTTTTAATGAATTTCCTATAGTAATTAGAGAATCCTAGGAACCTTTGTAATGCTTTGCGAGTGGTTGGCACAGGCCAATCCAGAATGCAGGATATTTTGCTCATGTCCATTTTGATTCCACTTTTAGATATAATATATCCTAGGAATAGTACCTCCTCTTTATGAAAGAGACATTTCTTTGATTTAACATATAAGTTATGTGCAAGTAGTCTTGACAACACAAGTCTCACATGTTTTATGTGCTCAGGTAAGGAATGAGAATAGATAAGTATATCGTCCAAATATACTACCACACAAACATCAAGCAAGTCTCGGAATATCTCGTTTATAAAACGTTGGAAGGCTGCGGGGGCATTACATAGCCCAAATGGCATTACAAGGTACTCAAACAGTCCGTATCTGGTTCTGAATGCCGTCTTCCATTCATCCCCTTTACGGATTCGAATTAAATTGTATGCCCCTTTTAGGTCCAATTTTGAAAAGAAAGAAGCCCCACGCACCTGTTCGATAAGTTCAGGAATAAGAGGTAAAGGATAACGATCCTTTATTGTGATGGCATTTAATTGTCTGAAATCAATGATAGGCCTAAGGCTAGAGTCCTTATTGCGGACAAAGAAAAGCCCAGCAGCAGTGGAGGAAGTAGAAGGTCGGATGAATCCTTTTGCCAAGTTTTCATCCAGATACTCTTTAAGGTGAGAGAGTTCATCCTGTGAGAGAGGATATACATGTCCGTAAGGCAACTTGCTATTAGGGAGCAGATCGATACAACAATCATAGTCCCTGTGAGGAGGTAACATTTGAGCGTTTTTCTCGAGGAAAACCTCCGATAGATCTTGATAACACTTAGGAATAATGTCATCTGGCAGTACTGACAGGATCCTATCATGTGTGGGGAGGTTACACGTCGTCTCGCAATAGTGAGAAGAGAAGGCTAACGTTCTTGTTTTCCAATCAATGATTGGTTGATGTATGTGTAACCAGGGAAGTCCCAAAATGATTGGAAAATGTGGCGAAGTTAGTACATCAAAGGTGGTGGTCTCCACATGAGAGTCGTCAGCAGTTACAAAAAGTGCCTGTGTCTGACTGGTGATAGGACCAGAGGATAAAGGGGTACCGTTAATAAAACTAACGGAGACAGGTTTGGGTTTTGAAACAATAGGTATTTTATTAAGGGAGACAAAACAAATGTCAATGTAGTTTCCACAGGATCCTGTGTCAATCATAGCCTTGGTGGTGATCCTAGTTTGGTCCCACTGCAATGTTAATTGAACAAAAAGATAAGGATTAGGAAAGGAAGTTGTGAGTCCCCCTAGCAAGACATTTGAACACTCACCCTCTTTTCTGCGGACAAGAGGACAGTCGTTTACCAGATGATTTGGGGATGCGCAGTACATGCAAAGATGTTCGGTTTTCCTCCTGGCACGTTCAGAAAGGGTCAGAGGTGGACGTATCATTCCTACTTCCATAGGAGTAGGGTCAGCAGGCAACATCCGAGTGTAATGTTCTGGTACCTTTGGGTACCCTAATTACTCTTTCATAAGTGTATGCGCCCCACCATTCTCTTTTGGTAAGGTGCGCATACACCTTTAAGACTGATGCTGTCATCACTGAGCACCGGACTGGATGGCTTTTTAGATCGCCGGCTCTCACTCACATGTGTTCGTTCAAACTGCTTTGTGCCTTGATGCTAACCTGTCTTGAAGCTCACATGCTTGCAAGCATACCTCGCTGTCGGAACCACGCTGCGCTGATCCCTGTATCCCGCTACCGCATCATCCGCTCTTGCCGAACCTCTCCTCTGCTACATTGCTATTAGTGATAAGTACCCCACAGGGGAAACCTCTATAACCTTTATACTAAAGCTTACACTATCTAGTTCTGCATACTAAGGACTATTACTACATCTGCATTATCTAAGATTGCTAGCTCTTGAGCCTACTACCACCTGTTCTTGCACTGGGTTGATCTCTCTTGTATGTCCACCTGCTACTCTGTCATCTACTACCATACATGATTGCTAAACCTATCTGCATCCCATCTGCTACTATCTTACTTTCAAGAACATTTCCTTTCAAGTGTCTGTCATCTACCATCTCTACCCAACCTGTCTCTTCAGCCTATCATCACTGTGTTACTATATACATAAGTCACTCTAGGAAACATCTTATTGAGTGTGTGTATTTACTTGCTGAATTGAGATCATCCACACATGATGAGTCATTGAGAGTTGGGAATGGTGTCTCAGCGTTTCTCTACATGACTACTGAAGTGGAATATTTCTGAAGCTGAAAATCCACATCATACGTAAAACGCAGGAGCGTTACAGATTGAACGAACCACAAATGGATTCAGCAGAAATAACCACTCAGATGACACAATTAAAACAGCAAGTACCTGCGTTAATACACGCACTTGCTGAATTAAAAGAAGACAATCAGGCTCTGTCGCAGCAGGTAATTAGACTGACACAACTTACCACTGCTCAGTCCCCTGAACCCAAAATAAATCCTCCTTTGGTATTTACAGGCGATCGCAAAAAATTTAGCGAATTTAAAAACGCATGTGAGTTACTTTTCTTGCTAAAACCCCGTACCTACCTTACTGATCACATTAAGGTTTGTACTATTATTTCTTACCTAACAGGCGATCCTCGGGCCTGGGCAGACTCTCTTTTTGATAAAAGCGACCAGCTTCTCAACTCCTATGCCTTGTTCCTAGCAGAATTCACTAGCCTATATGATGATCCCAATAGGCAGAGTACTGCCGATCTTCAATTAAGATCCTTGAAACAAGGTGGGAGACCTGTAGAAGACTTTGTCGCAGAATTCAAGAGATGGACCCTTGATTCAGAATGGAATGATGCATCTCTGAAATCCCAATTTAGGCTTGGCCTATCAAAGGCCGTTAAAGACGAGCTCGCCCGAGCGGATCTGCCAAAAACCCTGGATGCATTGATACAACTCAGTATCACCATAGATAGAAGACTACGAGAAAGAAAGGCTGAGAAAATGGGAATGCCATTATCCAGTTCTTCTCGGATTTCGGCCGTTGACCCCGTTCCTATGGAGGTAGGAACCATACGCCCACCTCTATCAACTATGGAAAGAGCCAGAAGACGATCTGGTAATCTCTGCTTGTACTGTGCATCCCCGGATCACAAGATAAACGTCTGTCCCCTAGTCTACAAAAAGAAGGGTGAGTGTTCACATGTCCTCCTAGGGGGATTGACAACTTCAATCACTAACCCTTACCTTTCTGTTTGCTTAACATTACAGTGGGACCAGAACAGGATTACTACTAAGGCCATGATTGACACAGGATCTTGTGGAAATTATATTGACATACGTTTTGCTGCTTTAAATAAAGTTCCTATTATTTCTAAACTTAAACCTGTCTCAGTGAGTCTTATTAACGGTGTTCCTTTATCCTCTGGCCCGATCACTGATCAGACACAGGCACTCCTAGTCACTACTAACGGGTCTCATATGGAGACCACTACCTTCGATCTAATACCTTCACCCCACTTTCCCATTGTTTTGGGACTTCCCTGGTTGCACACACATCAACCAACCATAGATTGGAAGGAACGGACCCTGACCTTCCTCTCTTGCTATTGCGAGGGTACGTGTAACCTCCCGTCTTTCGGGAAGATCCTGTCTGTGGTGACAGATGAGATTGCACCACTATGTTATCAGGATCTCTCTGAGGTTTTTCTTGAGAAAAATGCTCAAGCACTACCTCCCCATCGAGACTATGATTGTAGCATTGATCTACTCCCAAATAGCAAATTGCCGTTCGGTCATGTTTATCCTCTTTCACAGGATGAACTTTCCCATCTCAAAGACTATTTGGATGAGAATTTGGAAAAAGGTTTTATTAGACCTTCCACTTCTTCCACAGCAGCAGGACTCTTTTTTGTCCGCAATAAGGACTGGGGGCCGGATTTAAAGAAACTGCAGCTTCAAACATCTATGACGTGTTTCAGTTTCGCCGCGTTCAAATCAATTAACTGGCGCTGCGGCGAATTGGCTAGTGAAACAGCAATAATGAATTCCGCCGTCAGCGGGATTCACTTACGATCGCGGCTTCGCCAATTCGCAAACTTATGTCTTCGTGCTTATAGCAGTTTCACATAGCGATGTGGGGTAGTGGATTAGTGCACACATCACACGTCTGTAATTCATCTCCCTCTGCTGTAGGTTCGAGGCTTACCATCTCCACCTACTTTTTTTATTTTCTTTTTTTGTTTATATTGCTAAAATGTAACGGATTACATCATATATATTGCTAAATAATGTTACACTCAGAAGCGCTTGCAAGCTTACACCATTTTAAGTGTTTTTTTGATCTTGTCTGTGTGTCGAATCGATCTTATGATTGAAAGTACCAAAGGCAAGTGACCAAACCCCTACCCTACTTCAGGGCAAGCTGAAACCTCACAATTTTACCATGGTCTTCTTCCCACATTCCATACAATGTTTAGTTCTTTAGCTATATGTGCTTTTTAGCCTTAACACACTCCTTTTTTTCCACCATACAGCTTTATTCTGCACAATAGCTAAGTGCTTTGCAACTTCACTGTAGTTAACAACGTCATGGGTTCAAATCACATCACTACACTTGGGATCTCTTTTCACTCTCATTTTTTTTAACAGTTTTTTTTAAACTATCTTGAATTGGGGGGGGGGGGGGGGTGTCCTACCCAAATTTCAAGCACATCAATGGAAACAACACAATTTTGATTTTATGAGTGTGGTCCTAGTTTTATCGAGATGCAATTCTTTACATATTTACCATGGTTCTTACAATTTCTTGACCAATAAACATAGGTGTCTGATATTGGACTCTCTCCATATTTCAACAACACAGACCCTCATAGTCCAACACTACATTTGCCTCACACCTCAACACAACACTGTCACATCCCTACTCTACATTACAACCCCTCACATCACCAGTACAAGCAGCATGCAAAGTGCAAAACTCCGGCCTTGGCAGCTTAATGGGCCATACACTAACAATTTGTCTAGACTTTTTCCTGTAGACTTAACCAAACCATATAATATAAGCTCAAACCTCAACACTTTCAATTTGGATGCAATCAGGCAGGCCCTTGCACTACATAGAAAATGTCAATCTGAAGGATAAAGTCTTCTCTAAATCTTACAGTGTGTATGGCCCTTTTGTCTGTAGGCACCCACACAAAACAAAAAAACACATGTTCAATTCTAAAGTCTTTATTTATTTGAGAATGACAGCATAAGGAGGGATGCAGCAAAATAATATTGTCACTCTCCAGTCCGTGTGCCTTTACAGCGCCAGACCACGATCTTTGCTCCATGGCTACGGGATTCTGATGTCTTCCACAACTTCAGGCAGAGTTCAGAATCCATTCTGCACCTCTACCAGCTCATAGGGGACAGGCATGGCAAGGTTGCTGGTCAGCTTCCAAGCCACTTTCGAAGTTCCAGGGTGTTCATGTTGGTCATTGGCCATGTGCCTTACCAAATATCCACTGACCACAAAAGAAGATGAGTGGAGTCCATCAAGGTGGGTTTCTACCACCTACACCCGCAAGCAGTACCACTCCTGGAAAAATAAAACAAAGGATAAGACATTTCATTATGAAAATCACATCTTAATGCCTGTTTGCTTCATTCTGAACTTCATTTAATTTCGACATCACGAGTGAAATAACACATTTTATGCCAACTTACACAAACCAGAAATCATTAATGTAAACATTTGAATACACACCTGTGACGCCAGACAGCCCATCACCACAGGCTTCTCATGGTACATGCCATGATTCCAAGATGTTGACGTTGTGGAAAATTACAACACCATAAGATACCAAGCAGCCGTTCATGTTATCAATAACTACACAGGTGGCATAGACACAAATAAACACCTGCCAGCTCTTCTCAGCCCTTTACACTATTCACAATACCAACATGTTTATGGTTAGAGGTGCATGTTTTTGCTCAAGTAACACAATTTTACCAATGTTGACTACACTTTATCTACAATGGCAAGTATCATTGGCAGATGATAATGACCCTCTGTCTCCCTGTGAGTGGCACCTCTGCTAACTAGCTAATTAATACACATGCCCTATCTTGACCGGTTACAGTACTTACATGTAAAGTGGCTAGCAACCAGGGTATTCCGGGTGGCCATACCTGCAGCGGTGCTCCGCCGCCTGGGGGCCGCCGGCTGACGGACCTCTGGCTCCCTCTCCTCCGTCAGCTCCCAAGATTCATCCCGGGCAACGCACATGTTGTGCAACACGCAGCACGCCAGGATGATCTTGGAAGCCTTTGTAGGAGAGTACAGGAGTTCACCCCCAGGCCGGGCCAAGCAGAGAAACCGGGATTTGAGAAGACCTATGGTCAACTCAATGATACTCCGGCTTCTCCGCAAGGCCCTGTTGTAATTCCTCTCTGCTGGGCCCTGGGGGTACCTGATTGGAGCCATCAGCCACGTCAGCTGCGGGTAACCAGCATCCCCTGAAAAATAAGAAAAATATACATTAGTTCTTCATATCATGTGACTTTAGATGACTCCTCAAAATGGGAGACAATTAGGCATTTTACTAAACAACCTGCTCGTCTGTTTGCAAAAACTCATATGAAACATCTCAACTCTGTCTAACTGCCTAAATCACTAATACAAATGGGAAAAAGGACACACAAAGTGGTGGGTTTCTCTTGCAAGTTCCAACTTGGCCCCTATTTTGTTCCTATTACATTAGCCTAGGTATTACTTCTGGAATATATCTGCAACTAGAGTGAGGAAACCAATATTGACTCACTTATGCAAAGTACTTTGGGGTTATGGCAATACCATTGGAATCATTTGTAGGTTTTCTTTGGGTGGCTAGAGGACACCATTTACACATTGGTTAACCACCTTCATTGGACTCAAAGACAACTTTGGAAATCTTTCTTTTGTGAGCTGCTAAGCTGCTGATCTGGTTGTGTGTGAACAGCCTGCCAACTCCTAACACATCCATTTTAGGTAGGCTTTGCTTAAATCAGGGTGTACACCGATGTAGCTTATTCCTATGTCTATGTAATCTTACAGTTTATGTTGTTAAGACAAAATACTTTACCAATAAGCCACCCTTGGGGCATTTGTCCACTTTCAAACACCTCGTACAGAGTACTGGTTCTTAACATACTGGAATCATGGCACGACCCTGGGTGACCAGTGTTGACACTCATGATGCGCTGTTTGGCGTCACACACTAATTGGACGTTCACGGAGTGGTACTGCTTGCGGTTCCGGTACTCACTTTCGTGGCTCCTTGGTGGCCTAATGGCTATGTGGGTGCCATCGATTGCCCCTAGGATTTGCGGCATGTGTGCCCGCAGGTAGAAACCCAACTTGACTTCATTCCACTCATTTTCATTCTGTGGCCAGTGGATAAAATTGGGCACTATATCGACTATGGCATTAATGACCAACATGAACACCCTTGAAACTGTGGGCTGGCTAATGCCCATGATACTTCCCGAAGTGGCTTGGAAGCTGCCACGCCCTAAAATATACAAAGTGGCCAGCAATCTGGCCATGCCAGGCACCGCATGGCCGCGCTGTGTGTCCGGGTCAATTTTGTCTGCTATGAGCTGGTAGAGGTGTAGAATAGTTCCTCGCTCGAGCCGGAACTTCCTCCTGACATCAGAATCCCGCAGCTTGTCCAAATAGATCCTTGGAGCAAAAATGCGTGGCTGGCGAGGTAAGGGCACACGGACTGGAGGTGCTGCTGCTGGAGGTGCTGCTGCTGCTGCTGCAGCTTCCCCACCTTCTGCTGCAGCTTCCCCGCCTTCTGCTGCCTCCTGTGCTAGGGCCTCCTCAAACAAGGCACCGATAAATGCCAGCATTGCACCATCTAATGCGTCTGGGATATCGTCCTCCATTTTGAACGCGCAAATTCGCGAATGCGCAGATATATATAGAAACGGCCGCTAATTATCACACCTGTGAGCCAGCTATAAAAGGAGCACATGGCCAATATGGCTGCTGGATGTTATAGATCGATGTTTCTTATGTGCTAGCAAGACCCTGTGACCCACAACCTACATTATCTGGAGGTAAGACAATTGTATCTCTCTCTCCCAAAAAAAAGGAAGGAGAGAATTTGTACTTATCTTGGGTGTGCTTAAGTTGTCTATGGTGAATCCCCTCCAACCCACAATAGCTTGGGAACCCCTCAAGTGTCTTTTAATCATTGGCAGTTGGCCCCATGTGCATGTGGTTTGGACATGTGTTTTCTCATGTTTGTTAAAGGTGTGCAGTCTAGATTTGGCATCTAAACCTGCCCCCTTACCTTCCCAGCTTCCAAAGACACCATTTTTGCTTTCCTGATAACTGTAATTTATTATGTCCACGTATGTAGGTCATGCGATTTCTCATGTATGTTTAATGTTTGCAGCCTCCTTTTGCCTATAAAGGATTACACCACCCCCCCTCCACCAAGTCTGTTTGTGCCATTAGGTAAGTGTTTGGAGGGCCTCGTGTGATTTGTACCCATATGCGTTTTCTTATGTGTTTTTTTTTCCATTTCTTTGCAGCCTCTTCTGCTCTTTGCCCACTACTACCACCACCACCACCGTGTTTGTGCCATTAGGTAAGTGTTTGGAGGGCCTAGTGTGATTTGTACCCATATGCGTTTTCTTATGTGTTTTTTTTTCCATTTCTTTGCAGCCTCTTCTGCTCTTTGCCCACTACTACCACCACCACCACCGTGTTTGTGCCATTAGGTAAGTGTTTGGAGGGCCTCGTGTGATTTGTACCCATATGCGTTTTCTTATGTGTTTTTTTTTTCCATTTCTTTGCAGCCTCTTCTGCTTTTTTTGCCACCACCACCACCACCACCACCACCACCGTGTTTGTGCCATTAGGTAAGTGTTTGGAGGGCCTCGTGTGATTTGTACCCATATGCGTTTTCTTATGTGTTTTTTTTTCCATTTCTTTGCAGCCTCTTCTGCTTTTTTTGCCACCACCACCACCACCACCACCACCACCGTGTTTGTGCCATTAGGTAAGTGTTTGGAGGGCCTTGTGTGATTTGTACCCATATGCGTTTTCTTATGTGTTTTTTTTTTCCATTTCTTTGCAGCCTCTTCTGCTCTTTGCCCACTACTACCACCACCACCACCACCACCACCAAGTCTGTTTGTGCCATTAGGTAAGTGTGTTCTGTAACTGTTCACTAATTATACTGTATATGAAGAGCAATCTGCAAATCATGTTTTTTCTGTTTTCTCTTTTGTCATTTCAGATTTAGGAGTTTGGGGCTCTTTGCTGCTGCTGGACAGCCAGATTCTCTGCCCACCTCGTGCTCCCATGGCCCCACCCACTGGAAGGATGAGAAGGGGCAGGGTGGCCAGGGTGGCCAGGGGGGGCAGGGGGGGCAGGGTGGGCAGATCGTCTGGCTCTGGTGTGAGGGAGGCTCCAGCTGTATCCATGAGGGCGTCCACCATCCCCATCCCGGAGGAGGAAGCCGGGGGAGGTGGTAACACACCAAGTGGACAAGCTGGCTCTTCTGACAGTAGTCCTGGAGAGGGTCTGTCCACCAGAGTCAGCTTGTCCACATTACCCCGGCTTCCCCGTTTCACCCACAATCAGTGCTGTGCCCTGGTCCACGCCTATATGGCCAGATATCAGGCGATACATGGGACCAGGGCCGCGTCTTACTCAGTAACAGAGAAGAACAGATTGTGGGATGAAATCCGGGATGCTGTAAATGCACTGGGTGAAGCACCTCGCCACCGTGACAGTGTGCGGAAGAAGGTCAACGACATCTGTGGGTCCGTTCGGAAGAAGCTAATTGCATGGGCTGCGGAGGGTCTTTATGACCGACAAGGTCGGCTGGATGAACGTGCACGAAGTTCTCTCTGGGATTATCAATTACCTTTCTTGAAGATCATAGGACCCGATACCATCTTTCCCAGAGAGGACTTAGATTCGGATGCTTTGCACCGAGGTAGGATATTATCTTGGATGTCAATTGTGTGAGTTGTTTTGAAAAGATTAACTACTATCCTATGTGTGACATGAATAGAATTTGATACTTGCCCTTACAATTGTCCTTTTTTGGTTTTCCCCAACCTGCAATTTGTTCATCTGTAGCACGGATCTCAGCCCCTCCACAGCCCATGCAGCTTGGCGAACCAGACGGACTCACAGGTGTTGACATCAGTGTTGACCCTCCTCCTGGTAGGTCCAATATCATACTGTGCCAAACAATGTAGATTTTTTATTTTTTTTGCCAAGATAGCTCATATTGCTATGTCCTTTACAGAAGATCCGCAGCAGGGAACACACCCAGTGCAGCAAGGCCTGGAGGAAGGTGTTGGTATGTCTAGCCAAATAATGTTTTTTGCTATCTTATTAACCCCATTAACACACATGTTTTTTCTTATGAAAGAGTGTTGCCTTTTAGATGTTTACCCTGCAAAACACAGTTGACAGCATTAATGGGTGCCGTCATTAGTAGGCAGACCAAGCCTTCTTAACCTTTGGGAGGGTTTAGCAAGTGTCCTATGAGCCCAGGAAAGCACTTTTGAATGTTTGGCCTCAATGCTTCATTCCTGAAGCTAGGAGGGCAATCTGGCCATAATCATTACTGCCTAAGGTTATGTACTAAACATGTTTTTTTTTTTTTTTTTAAAAGAACATCAGGCCCCTCTTGACGTAGCAGCTGGAGTTGGATCAGGAGCTGGCGACGATTCTGCATCCAGTGCTGTGGTATGTGATATAAGGGAACAAGGTGCACATGTAACATTTCAATGGTAGTAATGATTTTGGGCTAGATGTGGCTTACATTGTGTGTGTTAAATTAGTGCTATGACATTCTGACGATGCACCAGCACAACAAGAGTTCTATCTTGAACATCAGGGAATTATGTTATAATTTGGCGTGGCACTAATGTTCCAAAAACATCCAGGATCTTTAAAGTCCGGCCAGTCTTTGATTTTCCAGGTCCAAATTCATGGGTATCGTTTGGTTGGGTTGTCCTGTAGCCGATTGATGGCAAGATTTTAGACAACATACGGAGATGTATAAAGTCATTGGTGTAGTAACCGATTTACCAAAAGCATAAACAACCTACCACACCAGGGTTAATTGGGAACACCTTCATGTTGAATCTTTTTTGCCTTTGTCATATTAGTCATACCAATATAATATGTACCCATTATCAGAAGTGTTGCTAGCTTGTATAATCTTACAATGAACAAGTACTTATTAGAAGTACATCAAACTTTTCAATGTTCTGCTTGGGGTGTTAATTTGTCAAACTAATCTGAAATATTTAGTCATGATGTTTGATAATGATTTGGTCTATTTCTTCTGCTTTCAGGTAGCCTTAGATGCAGAGGGATTGTCACCTACCCAAACTCGTCCATCTATGCTGGATGTAGCTGAGAGGCTGCTTGATGAGTATCGGATCCAAAATGAGTTAAGGAGGCGTACTCAGCAATCTATTGAGGTAGTACGTCTGCTCGGGCTCATACAGGAATCTGTAGCAACAATGGTACAGGTTCAACAGGATATGCGTAACAGCTTGGTAAGTTTAGCAGACCAGCATCAACGGGATCGGCAAAGTGTTGACACTCAGGTGCTGGCCACACGCCAATGCCTGTTTGGATCTGAAGATGCCCCATTGGCAGAGCCCTCCCAAACATCTCACTCACCTGCCACTGCAGGTTGTGGTAGTGGGAGGGTAATGCCAGTGTTGGCCACTTGTCAGGCAGCTGGGGATGGGACAATTCCTCCTGTAGCCACTCCTAGCACTTCACACTCCGTTCGGACTCCCACACCCCTCAATGAGCAATCCTCCTGCACAACCTCAATGCGCACTGGTTCCACAATACCCCTTCCACCTGACTACATTCCCTACACACCTTTATCACTTCACTCCTCCCCAGGCCGTCCTCCTTTTTTCTCACCAATGCGACATGTCGTTTCCCCCCGCACCGTGGACCACAACAACCAATCAACCACCACTCCCCACACATCTTCACAACCCTTGCACCACCAGCAGCATCAAATAGCCTCGGGGCAGCAACTATCCCATCTCATGGTAATGGCACACGTTCCCCAAATTCTTAGGCTGAGCACAGAGCAGATTAGACTATTGGCACAAGATCTTCAGTCTGGGACATTTCCAGGGTTCAACACCCTGCATCATCAGCAGCCTCAGACACAAGATCTGATCCTAATGGGCCACTTGACCAGAACTCTACGGCTAACCCCAGACCAGATGGGACTATTGTCCCACCATTTGATGGCAGGAACCTTAACAGTGCTCACCACACTACTTCAGTCACCACCACCACCACCAACTTAATTTTTTTTTTTTTTTATTATTTTATTTTGGTTAGTTTTGTTAATGATTGTTACATTGGCCAATTTGTTGGCCCATTTATTTGTTTAATTTGAGGGTGGCACAATATGATTTATTATAGTGTTTTTTTTGGGGATGAAATTAAATTTTATGCAAAATGATTAGTTTGTGTTTGATCTTTGGTTTTTTAGGAGTGTTGGTGGCCAAGTAATGGCCCTGGTTAATGTAGGCATTTATACACACGTGCTTCTCTATCTCCAAACAAATGATTTCATGTAAATTTTGAAAACTCAATGTTCACATAATGCCCCAAGAAAAGGTCTCCCTTCAAATGTAGCTTCAAAACAAGTCTCAAGGCTAACATAAACCAAAGCCAACATACTAACAATTACAGACCACACCACTCGACTAAACAAATACAACACAAAAGACATTCGATGTGTACACCAAAAAGAAAACTTTGGTAATAAAATAAAAGTTTTAATAACACATGTGGGTGTCTACCAACTGTAGCGTACAAAAAATATATTAAAATATATAATAGAATGAACTAAATTGCCAATGTAACATTTGTGTTGCAACGAGCAACATACTTTTATTTTATTTATATAAACATTTTTTTTGGTTGTACAATTTTTTTTTCGTTTCACAAAAACAAGGCTTTTTAGTAAACATTTTTGGTTTTTTTGGTTGCCAAAAACAACAAGGCTTTTTTGTAAACATTTTTGTTTTTTTTGGTTGCCAAAAACAACAAGGCTTTTTTGTAAACATGTTTGGTTTTTTTGGTTGCCAAAAACAACAAGGCTTTTTTGTAAACCTTTTTGGTTTTTTTTGTTGACAAAAACAACAAGGCTTTTTTGTAAACATGTTTGGTTTTTTTGGTTGACAAAAACAACAAGGCTTTTTTGTAAACCTTTTTGGTTTTTTTGGTTGACAAAAACAACAAGGCTTTTTTGTAAACATGTTTGGTTTTTTTGGTTGACAAAAACAACAAGGTTTTTTTGTAAACATGTTTGGTTTTTTTGGTTGACAAAAACAACAAGGCTTTTTAGTAAACATTTTTGTTTTTTTGGGTCCCAAAAACGAGGGTTTTTTGTTTTTTTATATTCTTTTTGGTCCCAAAAACGAGGGTTTTTTGTTTTTTTATATTTTTTTTGGTCCCAAAAACGAGGGTTTTTTGTTTTTTTATATTTTTTTTGGTCCCAAAAACGAGAGTTTTTTGTTTTTTTATATTTTTTTTGGTCCCAAAAACGAGGGTTTTTTGTTTTTTTTATATTTTTTTTGGTCCCAAAAACGAGGGTTTTTTGTTTTTTTATATTTTTTTTGGTCCCAAAAAAAAGGGTTTTTTATATTTTTATATTTTTTTTGGTCCCAAAAAAAAGGGTTTTTTATATTTTTATATTTTTTTTGGTCCCAAAAAAAGGGTTTTTTATATATTTTTTTTTTTTTGTTTTTTGTTTTTTAAGGGAGAAATGTGACATTGCTGTGTACAATTAACAAAACCAATTAAAAAAAACTACAATCTTTTTAACGGGGTGACATTCCTCACAAATGGCTCCTGAGGGTCTGGATCCGCCCCATAAATGTTTTCCAAAACTAAAATTCTGTCGATGCACCATGTGACATAATCCAAAAGGACCTCATAGGTGAGGTGGGTGTGTCCTGGGTAGAAAAAGACATGACAATTAGTTTTATGCAAAATGATCCAAACAACGATTGTAATTAATGTGCCTCAACAAATATGCTTAGGAGTCTATTGGTTGGCTTTTATCAACACTCTGAAGCAAATATGCAAAATTGCTGGTGTAAACCTTAAACTCAAACTTTCACAGCAAATTGTTCAAAAGGTTACATAAGATGGCTTGGAATGTTAGTAGCAGTTCCACCAAAGCTAAGTAAAAGGCTTTTCTTCATGTCAACACAAGCAATCATTTAGAAGAATGTAAGGTGTTTTGGGTTCAATTGGTCAACACGATACATGTGCACACATTTATCTCTATCACCATTGGAGTTTGTGTAGCGTTCTCTCTCCCTCTTACTGTCTATAGATTGAACCTGACACATAGTAGAGACTTACCCTTTGGAATTCGGAGGGCCAGTTGTGGCCGGAGTAGATATGTCTGCTCCACTTTTTGGTTTTCCGCCATCCCAGCTGTGTTAAGAGAAAAGAAAAAATTTATCTAAAAATCGAATCACGCTAACTGTAGGTTACGCAGTCATGAAAACGCTCTAACACCCACTCATTACCCCTCCACATTTCCCTGAAAGTTTTATTTAGACTTTGATATGGTGGTGATGCAGATTTGTACAGTGCAAGCGTCATTCTACTGGGTGAAGCTTGTAGCGTTAAGGATACGTACTCCCTGCTTTTGTGCTGATTGTGTTTTTCGGATGTTTTTTGTGCCTCAGCCCTGCCTGTTCTAAGTGTTGGAAACATATCATTTTTGGAGGGCTGCGGAAAACTAATCAGGTTAGACTTACACTCTCTAGGTTTTTGGGGACGAGAGAAATAACAATCCTCCTTTTTACATGGCCCCTGTACACACCTCTAGGCACCTCCCTCCTGTTGGTTGACCCCACAGCAGGCAGCTTGCTATGGAGGCACATGAGATGAAGCCAAGCACCCTGTGCCTGTTCAGGCACTAGGCTGTGAGCCAGCCTTGCCCCCCTCCCTTCCGATGGTCTCAATGATTAGGAGTGACAGCATCAGGAGGCAATATTGGCATGCTGTCACCTCAGTTAAGGAGGAGGGGGAGTCTGTTCCAGACAAGTATTTGTGCAAAATTTTGGACAGTAAGAAAATGGTCCCAGTAAGTCTTAGGGGGAATATGCACACCTATCACTTGGAATACTAATGCATAGAATGCATTCACATAAAGAACCTGCTGCCTTTAGAACAACTTGAAGCCTGAGCGGGGACATACACAGTTAGCATTTCTCCACTTACTAAGTAGACACATTACTGGAAAAGCACACAACTTACCATCATCAGTTTTTTTTTTGGGCCCCCGAAGTGGATGGCGTTGCTGGCTCTGGAGAAACTGCACAAAAAGAACACAAATTGAGAGCTGGAATGTGGTACATTACCGAGGAAGAGTATTTATGAAAGATTGATAAACACACATTTTCAGTGTTGACTAAATCAGGACCTGATTAAATTACAATGTCCCCAAAAAATTTACAAGTACAAAGCACACCATTTCCAATGTAGAGAAACTAACACCAATTTAGAATAGGGTGGCTTGAGATAACTTACAAAAGATAACATGTCCTGTAATGCTCCCCAAAACCACCTTTCAAACATGAAGGTTAAGCAAGAGTGTTTCATGACCAACCTTCCTGTCACATATAGCAAAACTACACTTGCTTTGACTCCAACTTAGATTATCCTAGATACACATCATCCTAGCACACACAATTCATGTGAGAATCTAATTTTAGGTACTTACAGACTAGTTCAGGGGAGCCTGGAGTGGGGGGGGATGGGGGAGACCCTACATGGGGGGATGGTGTCCCTTCATGGGGGGATGGCGTCGTATCTCCTAGAAACACAAAGACACAAATACAATCCTTGAACCAAAGCTATTTGATAAAGGCACACAGAAAGTAGTTGGGAAACATTGAAGGTAGTAGTTACATTGGACTGGGTAAGCAGCGGCCCCTCTTCCCCAGTCCTCCACAACAAACATCCTCAATGTCAGCTGCTACATAACCCCAATGGCAAAATATATATATTACAGCCCTTATATTTCCCAGGACACATTGAACACACAAACACATGTAGAATACTTACTTCCCATTTGAGGAGAGCCCAGGTCCTCATCACTGGGTGTCAAATGGGCCTCTTCTTGGGCACCAATGTCCTCCTGCCCCAGATCCTGGCTACTTGGCCCTGCCTGAGGCTCCTCTGTTGCTGAAGCGACATCAACCACAAAAGAAAACAAAACAAACAATCATTCCTCCAAGTTAGACCTAATACACAACACACCAGCACATCCACATTACTTAGAGTGGGCCTGAGAAGGCTGAGCCTCCACATCCTCATCACTGGTTTCTAAAATAAAAGAAAAACATTATATATTATTTATGGACACAAATAGGCAGTAACCTCTCATCATGCTAGCACCATACTCAATGCCCCTACAATTCAGAACATAGAAGTGCACTTACACCAATGAGATGCATTGACCATGTTTTAAAACAGGAGGGCACCATGCAAATTAAGCGGGCGCCTAAGGCCTCGCACCTACAGGGGCCTTGCGGCCAGTGGCGGAGCACCAACATTTCGAAGGGCGCAGTCAGGGAAATCTCCCAAGTAAAAGATTGCTTTCAATCCTCGGATATAAAATTTGCTGCAGTCCCTTCACTGCGTCTGCCAGGTGTCTGTTGTCCGCTGACACTTACTCCTCCTTCTCTGACTGGGGATTGGCCGTCTGATCATGTTATCCTAAGATGTGGAGGAATCGGTAGGTGTGTACCTGCACCAGTAGGAAGTGACTGGCCGGTCAACTCACTCTGCTATCATCAGTTGTTGCTCTGGGAGGAGAGCTCCGCCCTGGACCCGGAACATACAGGTAACCAGGCCCAGACTTGATATTTTGCAGGCTGGTCATAGATTTGTGGTGTCCACTATGCAAAGGGGTTGAGTAGCCCCAGGGAAGTTGGAAGAGTCTGAAAATGGTTGGTGGAGGAGGAGGAGAAGAAGGCCCTGGGTGGCTGGGGGACAAGGAGAGGGCCCCTGGGTGTTTTCTAGAGGAGGAAAGATCCACAATGACGCCAGAGTCAATTGCCAGGGAAGAGAGTGGAGCTGAGCAAGTCCTGCCTATCTGACCTGAAAGCCAAACATGGTGTAGATGGAGCCCTTTGCCCTACACAATGACAGCACCGGAGGTGGAAGGTGAGTGGTAGCGGGTCTTTGACATTATAGAGCATATGGACTCTGTCCATTATTGGTAGTTTTGTTTGGAGTTGTCCTTTAGATGTTTAACTGTGTTGTTTTTGACCTGAGCTGTGAGGGACTGAGGTATGACAGCCCACTATGCTGAGACTTATAGTGCCCTAGAATGTTGAGGACTGAGGAATCCTTAGTCCCTAACAGAGGGCACTACAAGTCTTAGCATAGCAGGCAGTAGTTCCTCATTCCCCTACAGAGAGCATTACAAGTCCAAGCAGGTAGCCTTCTGCAGTGGGACTTGTTGTGCCCTTGACTGTGGTGGACTGAGGAAGGGAAGTGTAAGAGGGTCTCTGTAAGCTCAGATGTATGGGGGAGCTTTGGGGACCACAGAGTTCCCTTTTACACCAGAGTCCCCAGCTTCCCCCCTCAAATAATGGTTCCCAGAACTCTCCTTACATCAGAGTCTTCACACTTCCCTCTTACAGTGTAGTAAGTCTGGAGACTCTGATGTAAAGGGGGCTCTGTAAAATGTGATTAGAGATTTGAAATTTCTACCATTTTTATTTTCTACTTACGATCCACAATTTTCAGCTGCTCAAATGGCTCGCTGTCTCGGAAGGCATATTGGAGTGTGGCCGTCCTCCTCCTCCCCTTCTTCACCAAAAGCACAAGAGGGTGCCGGCCGTCCGCTTTGGCTAGAAGCAGAAGAAAAAAAAGAAACATAAAAAATACGAATGTACATAGTAGTATTAAAGGTTGTGAAGAGACACTTGATGGAGGTAGGAAAGGTAGGAGCGAGAGGGAGGGGGGGGGGTGTTGGTATTAGTGTTGTTGCATAGCTAAACACATGTCCACCTACCCAAAAAATTGTAACCTATCTGGTCACATGTAATGTATATTTTTACTTACCGGAGATTTGCTCCACACCCTTTAGCAGGAGCCTGGGTAAGCGCCTTTTGGCATCACTCCAGGCCCGCTGCAGATCCACCATCTCAGCCTGGAACTGGAATCTCCGCTGCAGCCTCATCTGGACACGACACATCATCTTGTGCTTTTGGTGAAGATGCATATTTATGTTATCATACCCCCAGAGGAGGAGGAGCTGTGGAAAGAGCAGTGTATGTTTGAGTCCAAGTATGTCCAAAATAGTACAGTCTTCAAATAACATGCTAGGTCGTCTTTGAGATATTGTAGAACAAAGAATTCCATTTCTGGTGATACATATACATCGATGTCCAAATCTACCTCCATGACATAGGTTGCCCCACACTGGTGATTTCCTCTACATGATATAGCCATTTTCTCAATTGGCCTTTCATGACACACCCAGGGCCGCCATCAGGGGGGGACAGGCAGTCACTGTATTTACAACCTTATTGCTGTCCATTTAGCAGGGTGAAAGTAACTTTACACACATGTAGCATAGGTATCAACTTTTGTCACCATGTTAAAAGGACAGCAGTATGGGTAGCATTACAGTGACTGTTATTAGTCCAGGCTCACTCAACTAGCCAATGCTTGGAAAAGCAAGCCATGCAGATTGCTTTTCAGGTCCCTTTTAACATGAGCTGTCTGATTGGGTGTGGCTGTTAATTTTTGACGCAGACCTGATAAGCCCCTCCATTCTCCTTTATGGAGTGTTATATGTAAATGGGATTGCTTCATTTGAGATGCAGATTTAAACTATGTATGGCCAGGCTGAAGGTACCCAAGTTGATTGATCGATCACCTTGAGGACAACGTACAACCAGTCTGTCAGATTTTACACACACTTATCGCTAGCATCTCTTGTAGCCACTAGCAATAATCACTGTGTTTTCCTGGCAGGGGCAGCACCGGGAGAACACAATGGCTCCGCAGGAGTGTTTCCCCTGTCTGTGTTGATGGTGGAATCAAGGCAAAATGTTTTTCCTGCAAGCCACGGGACAAACAAAGATAGTTTTTTAATTAATCCATGATTTTGCCAAAATGGGAAAAAAAAGATGTTTGCTTTGTATATTCTTAAGTTTGCTACATAACTAGAACATGTAACAGTGTTATATCATTGCAGGAGATTTCCCCTCACTTCCTGTCTTGGTGTCACCAGGACAGGAAGTGAGGGAATCTCCCGTGGGGATATAGCCAGCAATTCTTTCCTTTTATATATACTATGGACATTATAAGGCAACAATTGCAAGCTATTTCCCCACCATGATATTCCCCTCACTTCCTGTCTTGGTGACACTAAGACAGGAAGTGAGGGGAAATCTCATGCAATGATATCACCCTATTAGAAATTGGAGTTCCGTCTAAAAAGTATACATAAAGTAAGCACTTGGTTTCCAAAGTGGCAAAATTATGGAGGAGTTAAAACCCCATAGTGTGATCGGGGAATCTGACGGTGTGCTCCTACACTCCTCAATGTGTCTGTTCATTATGCTGTGCTGAATTATCCTTGATTCGCAATTCCTGCAAGAGTTGCACATGGTATGTGGGAGATGCAAATTTAAGGTGGCATAATTATCCACACAATCACACATAATCCTTTTTAAAGGTCCCCAGCAGAATTTGATGGCATAGTGGTTCACAGCAGTGCCATCAGATTCCAGTTAGATCTGTCAATTAACAAAGCAATGGGATCTGGGGGTGTATTTAACTTGCAATGGACACCCCCATTCATTATCATATGGCAGTGTGAGATGGGTCTGTTGGGAATGTGATCCATTAAGACAAGTGATTATACACTCATGTGTTTCTTTTAGAGGTGATTTGTTCAAGGCAATCCTTTGAAGACATGACCATTCCAGATTTTTGTGATCACTGATTCCATCTCAGGTGAACCAATTAGCTGCTGTGTGCAGATCCAGCTTATGATGGTAAGAGTGTCAGACAAGACAAACGGTGCAGAGCTTGCAGTATGTATGGATGTATGTAAGGCAATAATTTTTGGCATTATGTATTTAGGGAATATAATGTTTCTAATCTTGCATATATGAAAAGGGTCATTACATTTGTCTTTATCTAGACAGATTCCAAAGCGTTAGAGCAATCTGTCACAGATAATTGTGTTTCATTTTGTGTAAAAGTTGAAACTAATCAAATCTATCTATATACAGGCATAGCCCACTTTAAGTACACAATGGGACCAGGGCATGTATGTAAACTGAAAATGTACTTAAAGTGAAGCAATCCCTTTTTTCTTTTCTCAATGCATGAAAATACACCAGCTCCATTGTAAATTTTGGCCACATTGACATGGCCTTGCTCCCAAACCATGTGGGAGCATGTTAAGGGGATCCAGGACTATGACATGATAGATTACCTAGGCAAGCTGGCCAGCCACAAAATGGATATGTTGCAGTCCTGGGTACCCTCTCGTTGCTCCCTAAGTTTGTTATCCCTGTCACTTATGGTTTGTGAGCAGTGTCATGCCAAGCTGAACAAGCTGTGTCCTTACTCACGATTGTATATAAAGTGAGTGTACTTAAAGCAGGGTATGCCTATCTATATCTATATAGAAAGTTCAGAGATGTGAACCTGTTCCCTATTATATACACTAATATATGGTATATAACATATTCTATAATGTATATATATTGTATATAATGTATATATTGTATATAATATATACATAGTATATATATATATATTGTCTCTAATATATATATTTTCATTAATATTTTGTGTGTGTGTGTGTGTGTGTGTGTGTGTGTGTGTGTGTGTGTATATATACATATACATATACATATACATATACATATACATATATATACATATATACACATATATACACATATACATGTGTAGGGAACAGGTTCACATCTAGGAAGTTTCTATAACAGGAAGCTTCTAGATCACGTCTAATAGGCAGAAAGTGCATGCGCAGATCAGCAGACCAAAAGTTTATTGCACACCCGCTAGATAAGCGAGCGACCCACCCATCCCCCCAGCCACCATCCCGCACATTCACACCCCCTCCTTACCTTACACACAAATGCCACTATTTCGGCAGTATAGAGCGCAGGAGCCATGATGCACACACTTGCGAGAGGGCCTGGACAATTTCCGGAAACGTGTGCACGCACCAAAAGTTTCGTTTCCGGTTTCAATGTATAATGTATAAATGTGAGAACGCGGGTTTGTATATTAGCGAATTCGCGAACAATAGTCAACATACACAACCATTAAGCATATTTAACTTACAAAAAGAAATACAAATACATACATTTGTGGACACCAGAAAACTTTATTTAGACACATGAAGACATTTGAAAAAAAGATTGGAAACATGCTGTTTATTACACAAATACACAGCTCAAACATTTCACATGACATATTTTTGGCACAGTCTCCACAGTATCCCATTGAAGCCACTGATTTGTATTTTTCAAAAAAAAACAACCTTTGTACAACATTTAGACCATATACATCGACAAAGAGCCCATAATCAACAGATGCATGTGCAGATTGACAGAACAATACACTATTATGTTAACAGCAATAAATACTTACATAGAGTCAACACACAACACAGCCAAACCTCACCTCCATAAATAACAAAGGCCCACAAATGTTAACCATAAAGCATGTGACACACAAATATATTGGACCTCTTCGTAGGTCAAATCTTTCCTGATGTCTGAGTGAGCTATATATAATCAAAGCAAACACACACCCAGAATGGTAACGCCCAGTCAAAAAATTAACTGTGTGTGTCCTGTGTGTTTTGGAGCATGCTCAGTTGCCAAAACAAGGGAAATAGAAATGAGGAGGAGGAGAGAGACCTAAACAGCCCAAATCCATGTATGTATGTATGTAGGTGTGTATATATGTGAATTGATAAAATTCTCTCTTCAAGTTTGCTAGTCATTATTTAGAATGTTTAGATACAGGAATACATACATATATATACAATTACATGAGAGAGCGAGAGAGAGAAATATATATTTAGGGAAACAATTGAAACACACCTTTTGGTATTTGGGAAGTGAGATTGTGACGATTGCCCAGATATGTAAGCCAACAATCTGACTCATCACTCATGAACATCCCTAAATTTGGCATGGCAATTATATCAGGCGTTCTTATGGGCGTTTTTGCTGGCGTTTTCACAGGCGTTTTGACATGCATTTTTTGTGCAGGCATTGTTATATGAAATCACCTAAAAAAGCCCCAAAAACAGACCACAAACACGTACATGTGAACGTAGCCCATTTGGGGGCGTTTGAGGGGGATTTGTACAGCTCAAGGATCAACTCCCAAAACAGGCAAAAAATCCAATCCTATTCAGTTCAATGGCCCCTGTTCCCATGTGAGCATTTTGCCGGCATGAGGAAAACACCCAACGCTCACTGAGAAATAGCACAATGATTAGGGAGTCTGCCTTCCTGCTGTAGGTTTGTAAGTTCGAATCCGGAAGGAGCCCTCTGTATGGGCAACACTTTGATATCTCCAATCCTCCAAATGTTGACATCATTAATTTTGTTCATGTTTGAAAAAGGCATGTGTATCAACAAACTTTTAATCTAAAGACATGAACAAAATACAAAAGATGCCAGTCAATATGTAGCAATATTGTGAGCTAAAGCTCTATTTGTTTGTTGGGCATACTTTGCTAATTAGCCAAGTATGAGGGATATATATATATATATATATATATATACCTTCAGTTAAATGTGTAGTAAAATGGTAACACTTGGCCATACCCATATGGAAGAAAATGTAGTATTTGCTCTATATTTCGAAAAAAATTCTTTTGAAACACATAAAATATTGTCAAAATTGTGACATTTCCTTGATATGTGTGAAATGCTAATAATCTTTCTTTGAAATATGTTTTCCATCTATTTTTGTTCTATCTGACGACCCGTTCCCCAATGTAATATTTTGTGGGTTTTTTCAGATAATGTGGAGGTTCTATATAAACACTGTAGATTTGACTGTTATGATTTCTGAGTTAGCAGGAAAGGTGTATGGAATGTGATGGTCTTTACTAAGGGATCCCTTGTTGGAAGTGTGCATGTTTTTCCAATTCCGCCGGTTTTTGCCATTTTCTATGGGCGAGACAGCGGATTTCCAAGCGGTATTCAAAAAAAAATCGGCCCAAAATCGCGCTGGCGAAATTTTTTGAGCCTATTTGGCATTGCGCATGCGCACATTCGCGCGTTCGCAGCTCGGGGCTGGAGGAGCTGTTTAACCTTTCTACACTTTCGCAGATATCTCTCTTTCTAAGTCAGTTTTTGACATTTTTTAAACGCAAGTCATCTCCAAATTGACTTCCACACCTTCCACAGTGATTTGGGATTTTTGGGGGTACAGGGGAAAATTTGGCTAAACTTTAGTCGAGCTTTTAGCTGGCGTGTACAAGAAAAGGAAGGTGCCATGCCTAGACTGGTCAATGTACCCAACAAGCCAACACCACATCCCTATTGATACATAGAACAGGAAAAAATAAAATGGTATCACTATCCCTGCGGACTCTATTTGTGCCCCAGAGTAACCGCTGTAGGTGGGCGTGAACCAAGGTGATGGGATTTTAAGGGTGAGGCTTGTGAGGGTATATGTTTAAGATAAATAATTCAAAAACAAGATAAAATAATGATTTTTATTACAAATTCATAAAAACAGTCACATACAGTGATACATCTTGATATCGCAAAGATACTTAAATGTATATAGAACCATTGAAAAGTGCTAGGGGTCACTCGTGTCCAACATGTTTCGCCGAGAGGCTTCTTCTGGGACAATACAGGAATGGTGACCTCTACTGGTTCACAAATTGTATCTAGAGCAAAGCAGCCATATCAGCGTCCGTGTATCAGGGATCATGGCGATCCATCCAATGGCGGGTAATAACCCTGAACTACAAAGTCCAGCCAGACCTGATCCCGCTACTTTAACAGGAACCGGACCGAGCTCGGTCGAACGGAAGTAAATCTCATATGCTCCGGTTGATTGGTAACAGACAGCCGCGCCACTAGTCGTGGCCTTTTAGCTGGCGTGGTTTTAAGTCGCGCTCTGACCATATTGCATCTTAATGAATCTCACACTAGGCGCTATTTTCCGCCCGCCGTTCTTTGAATACCAATTTCAGACTTAAACAATCGCCGGTTCGCAAAATCCCGCCGAAACGCCAATTCGCCGTACTATGAATCAGGCCCTTAGTCTCAGGCCTATCATCGACTATAGGCAATTGAATGCTATTACAATAAAAGATCGCTATCCTCTACCGCTTATCCCTGAGCTCATTGAGCAGGTGCGTGGAGCTACCTATTTTTCAAAATTGGACCTGAAAGGAGCATACAATCTCATTCGAATCCGTGATGGACACGAGTGGAAGACTGCATTCAGAACCAGATACGGATTGTTCGAATATCTTGTAATGCCATTCGGGCTATGCAACGCCCCTGCAGTTTTTCAACGATTTATAAACAATATTTTCAGAGACTTACTAGATGTCTGTGTTGTGGTATATCTGGACGATATACTTATATATTCACGATCCCTGTCTGAACACATAAGACATGTAAGACTAGTATTATGGAGATTGCTTGCACACAACCTTTATGTGAAACTGAAAAAATGCTTGTTTCATAAAGAAGAGGTACTGTTTCTAGGCTACATCATATCCAAAACAGGAATCGAGATGGACATGAGTAAGATATCCTGCATTCAGGATTGGCCTACACCAACCACACGCAAGGCGCTACAGCGATTCCTTGGATTTTCGAATTTCTACAGGAAGTTCATTAGAAACTTCTCTGCCATTGTGAGACCCCTCACACAGCTCACTAGCATTAAAAAACCATTCAAATGGTCAGATGAAGCAAATAAAGCTTTTCACCTGTTAAAGACAAGGTTTACTTCTGCTCCCATACTACGCCATCCAGACCCATCCCTCCAATACATTCTGGAAGTAGATGCGTCAAACATGGCAGTAGGAACAATACTCTCCCAACGACCAACTCACACTTCACCACTTCATCCAGTCGCCTTTTTTTCTAAATCCCTAAGCAGTCCAGAGATAAATTACCCCGTGGGTGAAAAGGAACTGCTTGCTATAAAATTGGCTCTGGAGAATTGGCGACATCTACTCGAAGGCACCCAATTACCAATACTTATATACACGGACCATAAAAATCTCCAATATCTTCAGACTAACAAAACTCTCTCGCACCGACAGGTACGATGGTCACTATTCTTTCTAAGGTTTAACTTCCTAGTGACCTACACACCTGCAGATAAGAACAAAAAGGCGGATGCACTATCACGACTAACTGAAGAAAACTACTAGTTCCTATAATACCTCACAAACGCATTATTGGAGTTGTCCGTTCCTTGAAGGAAGAGGTTTTGCATGGTATAAGTTTGGATTCACCCCCACCACAACTAAATACTGATGCAGAAGGCTTCCTCTACTACAACGACAAACTTTACATACCTACCATACGCACCAAGATCTTGGAATTATCGCATGATGTGCCTATGGCAGGACATATGGGTATGACAAAGACTCTTAATCTGATTACCAGGCAATTCTGGTGGCCTGACATGAAAACATCTATACAAAAATTCATGCAATGTCTGTGCCAGGTCCAAAGTTGACACTACGAGACCATCCGGTCTACTATGCAGTCTACCAATACCCCAAACTCCATGGGAAGTTGTGTCCTTGGACTTTATAGTGGAATTGCCTCCTTCCAAAGGATTTAATACCATCTTAGTGTCAGTGGACCATCTGACAAAAATGGCACATTTCATTGCTATTCGCAGACTACCTTCGTCCAAACAAACGGCAGAACTCCTGATGAAACATGTCTTTAAGTTACATGGTATCCCAAAAACTCTTTTGTCTGACCGTGGATCACAATTTATTTCCAAGTTCTGGCAAGAACTATGTCACATACTACGGATTGAGCGGAAGCTCACATCTCCTTACCATCCACAGACCAACGGACAGACTGAAAGAGTCAACCAATGCATCGAGCAATATTTACGTTGTTACACTTCTTACCAACAGGATGATTGGGTGGATCTTCTCCCTCTGGCAGAATTTGCCTACAACAACGCAACCCACAGTACGACCAAGCAGAGTCCGTTCTACTTGAACTATGGGTTTCATCCCTCTATTCTTCCACCACGCATCCTTCCTTCAAATAACCCAGTAGCTTCAGACTATCTTACCCAAATAAAGGACTCTCTGGGTTTGCTTAATACTACCATTGCACACGCTCATAGTCAACAAAAGAAGTACTATGATCTTCGCAGAAGACCTTCTCCTCAGTACGCTATCGGGACCTCGTTTGGCTCTCAACAAAAAATTTAAGACTGAAAATCCCTAGCAAAAAGCTTGGACCTCTGTTCTTGGGACCTTTCCCAATCAAGAAACTTATTGGAAAAGCTGCAGTACAGCTTACATTGCCAATAGACCTCAAAATACATCCCATTTTCCATGTGTCGCTACTGAAGCCCCATGTTCCTGACCAAAGAATAAGGCCTACTATCCCTCCTCCTCCTCCTGTACAAGTTGAAGGTGGAGAAGAATATGAGATAAAAGAGATTCTGGATTCTCGTATCCACAGAGGAAGACTTCAGTACTTGGTTCGATGGAAGAACTATGGGCCCCAAGACGACACCTGGCTAAACACCTCTTACATACATGCCTCTAGATTAATCCGCAATTTTCATGCGAAGTACCCAGACAAACCAGCTCCAGAGGCCTTCAGGAGCCGGCCTTAAGGGGGGGGTACTGTAATGTTCTGGTACCTTTGTCTACCCTAATTACTCTTTCATAAGTGTATGCGCCCCACCATTCTCTTTTGGTAAGGTGCGCATACACCTTTAAGACTGATGCTGTCATCACTGAGCGCCGGACTGGATGGCTATTTAGATCGCCGGCTCTCACTCACATGTGTTCGTTCAAACTGCTTTGTGCCTTGATGCTAACCTGTCTTGAAGCTCACATGCTTGCAAGCATACCTCGCTGTCGGAACCACGCTGCGCTGATCCCTGTATCCCGCTACCGGATCATCCGCTCTTGCCGAACCTCTCCTCTGCTACATTGCTATTAGTGATAAGTACCCCACAGGGGAAACCTCTATAACCTTTATACTAAAGCTTACACTATCTAGCTCTGCATACTAAGGACTATTACTACATCTGCATTATCTAAGATTGCTAGCTCTTGAGCCTACTACCACCTGTTCTTGCACTGGGTTGATCTCTCTTGTATGTCCATCTGCTACTCTGTCATCTACTACCATACATGATTGCTAAACCTATCTGCATCCCATCTGCTACTATCTTACTTTCAAGAACATTTCCTTTCAAGTGTCTGTCATCTACCATCTCTACCCAACCTGTCTCTTCAGCCTATCATCACTGTGTTACTATATACATAAGTCACTCTAGGAAACATCTTATTGAGTGTGTGTATTTACTTGCTGAATTGAGATCATCCACACATGATGAGTCATTGAGAGTTGGGAATGGTGTCTCAGCATTTCTCTACATGACTACTGAAGTGAAATATTTCTGCAGCTGAAAATCCACATCATACGTAAAACGCAGGAGCGTTACACCGAGAAGGACTGGAAAATGGTGAGCCCATCTTCTCAGCCTTTCTTTCTCGTAGTCGTCTGTCAATATTGATACTGGTCTGGATCAGTCCCTCTAGAGTGCCAGGTAAATCCGCTCGGGTGAGCTCGTCTTTAACGGCCTCAGATAGGCCGAGTCTAAACTGCGTTCGCAAAGATGTGTCGTTCCACCCTGAATCAGGGGACCATCTTTTAAAATTTGCCACGAAATCTTCAATAGGTCTCCTTCCTTGTTTTAGGGCCCGTAACTGGGTGTCAGCGGTACTCTGCTTGTTGGGGTCTTCATATAAAGTAGCAAGTTGTGCTAGAAATAAGGGATAAGAATTAAGGAGTGGATCATCCTTTTCAAAGAGAGCATCTGCCCAGGCCCGGGGTTCACCCGTTAAATAGGAGATGATGGTACAAACCTTAATTTGGTCAGTGGTGTAGGTTAGAGGTTTTAACAAAAAAAACAATTGACATGCGTTTTTAAATTCACGGAATTTCACGAAATTCACGGAATTTGCACCAGAAAACACTATAGGAGGGTTTATCTTAGGCTCACGGGGCTGAGCAGCAGGAGGCTGTGTGAGACGGTCAAGCTGCTGTCTCAAGGTTTGATTGTCATTTTTTACCTCTGTAAGTGCAATGGATCAATGCATCTACTTGTTGTTTTAATTGTAGTACATGAGTGGATAATTCTGCTGAATCCATATTTTTTTTAAGGTCTCGTTCAATCTGTAACGTTCATGCGTTTTTGTTTGCGGATGGATTTACAGCTGCAGAATTATTACACTCAGTAGCCTTGTAGAGAATCTGTTGAACAACATATCCAACTCTCAGGACTTCATCACCGTGTACAGCCTGTTATACACTATATATATATTAATAGATGTTTCATGGAGGGATAGAGTATATGAGGATATATAGATGAGAGACAGGCTATTGTATGGTGAGCACTAGAAGTAGTATAGAAGAGTTGCAGGTGATGGTAAGCAGATAGGTTCTGATGTCAAGTATAGTGCAGATGGTAAAGGACACAGATGGAGTATACTTTAGACAGAGTAACCTAGTGCAAGGATAGTTCAAGGTAGTCCCAAGAGCTAACAGTCTTATGCAGATGATAGTGAATAGATAGATACAGATAGCCTTGGTAATTGCAGTAGATGACAGTAGGAGATTGGTTAGTAAGAATCCCCTGCGGGGTACTTATCTCTTAGATAGGTTAGGAAATACAATGTCCAGAGGAGAGGGGTGATCCCGTAGTGGGATACGGATCACCAGCGAGGTCTCCGGCTTAGTTCAGCAAGGAAGGTATGTCAGCAGCTCCGACTTCTCAGGCGTAGGTGCGATGAACATGTGGGTTTGAACGAGCGATGAGTGAGAGCAAACCGGCGATTGAAATAGCCGCTCATAGCGGCGCTCGGCAGTGATGTCATCCGGTCTTAAAGGTGTATGCGTCCTTTGTATATACAAGATGGGACGCAAAGAGAGGAGAAATATAGGAACAAGGGTACCATAGGTACCGGAACATTACAGAATGCTGCCAATGACCCCTCAGTCTTGTATTTTTTGAAGGCCTTTTCTTTAGTATTAATATGCATTTTTATGTTGGAGTTTAGCCACCCAGGGTTTAGTTTTGCTCTTTAAATTTATTTCCCTTTGGAATGCACTGGCCAATCCCTTTTTTAAGTTTGCTCTTGAAGCACTCCCATTTTTCCTCCGTGTTCTTTGTTCCCAGGGTTCTATCCCATTTGATATTTTCTAGCAGAGAGCGCAGTTTTGGGAAATTGGCTCTTTTGAAATTCAGTGTTCTTATATTACCCTTATGTTTCCTATTACTATGATTAATACTGAAACTAATTGACCTATGGTCACTGTTTCCTAAGTTGCCCTGTATTTCTATATCTGTGAGCAGGTCTGTATTGTTGGTAATCAGTAGGTCAAGTACCGCATTGTTTCTTGTCGGTGCATTCACCATCTGACCCATGAAATTGTCCTGCAAAACATTTAGGAACTGCTGAGCCTTGGCTGAATGCACTGTTCCTTCTGCCCAGTCTATATCTGGATAATTAAAGTCCCCCATTATAATGACATTTCCAAACCTTGCTGCCAATCCTATCTGTAAAAGGAGGTCCGCCTCCCCCTCCTCCCTCGTCCATAGCTCCATTATTAATATCATCCCTCAAATTTACCTGTACACTGTTCTTAATATACAGACATACCCCTCCCCCTTTTTTACATTCTCTATCTCTGCAATAATGGGAATACCCCTGAATGGTCGCCACCCAGTCATGAGAGCTGTCAAACCAAGTCTCTGTTATCCCCACAAAATCTAAGTCCTCCTCAAACATCAGCAGTTCCAGCTCTCCCATCTTGTTGGCCAGGCTTCTGGCATTGGTATATAAATCTCTTCATTTTGACCGGTTACATATATCCTCATTTGATGTTTTTAGGCTGCTCTTGAGATTTTTCCCCATACCCACCCTGGGTTTAGGAGCTCTGAACAACCTACCGCTAATGTCCCCATTTGTGCCCTCTGGATCTTGCTTTCCACTGGCTAATTCTACATCTGTATTCTCCCCCCATCACCTAGTTTAAAAGCCCCTCTAACTTTATGGCCATCTTCTCACCCAGTACGGCTGCACCCTCCCCATTTAGGTGCAATCCGTCCCTACCAAAGAGCCGGTGGCCGACTGAGAAGTCGGCCCAGTTCTCCAGGAACCCGAAACCCTCCTTACTACACCAGCTCCTCAGCTACTTGTTAACTTCCCTAATCTCCCGCTGCCTCTCTGGTGTGTCTCGAGGTACAGGTAGTATTTCTGAAAATGCTACCTTGGAGGTCCTACTCCTCAACTTAGCTTCTGAAATTGTTTAGGACTCTCCAGCTTCCTCTGCCTATGTCATTGGTACCCACGTGTACCATGACAGCTGGGTCCTCCCCAGCCCCACCCAATAATCAGTCCACCCTTGCCTTTGTTTTCTTTCTCTCGCTATCTCTGCTTTTTTCATCACATGTTCATTGTGAATTGCCTAAGTCTTTTACTTTTTTTTTTTTAAACCAAAACATGTTTTTGTTATTTCTGGAAGTATTAAATTATACTGAAATTTCCCTTTTATCACACCAGAAGCATATACTTAGGTGAATGCACTATTGTTAGATCTCTGTTGTATTCCACTTTCTTCAAATTACATTATTTTGCAAAATATACCTTCTTTGACCAAAGTTTTGAAGGTTTTAGTTCTATTTTTTTTCCCATAAAGTTTTTATTGGAAATAAATGGGAACAAGCATAAAACAGTATATTACAGAAACACATAGTACAAGAAGTATGGTAAAAGACATACAGTACCTTGCAAAAGTATTTGGACCCCTTGAACTTTGCAACCTTTTGCCACATTTCAGGCTTCAAACATAAAGATATAAAACTGTAATTTTTTGTGAAGAATCAACAGCAAGTGGGACACAATCATGAAGTGGAACGAAATTTATTGGATATTTCAAACTTTGTTAACAAATAAAAAACTGAAAAATTGGGCGTGCAAAATTATTCAGCCCCTTTACTTTCAGTGCAGCAAACTCTCTCCAGAAGTTCAGTGAAGAACTCTGAATGATCCAATGTTGACCTAAATGACTAATGATAATAAATAGAATCCACATGTGTGTAATCAAGTCTCTGTATAAATGCACCTGCACTGTGATAGTCTCAGAGGTCCGTTTAAAGCGCAGAGAGCATCATGAAGAACAAGGAACACACCAGGCAGGTCCGAGATACTGTTGTGGAGAAGTTTAAAGCCGGATTTGGATACAAAAAGATTTACAAAGCTTTAAACATCCCAAGGAGCACTGTGCAAGCGATAATATTGAAATGGAAGGAGTATCAGACCACTGCAAATCTACAAAGACCTGGCCGTCCCTCTAAACTTTCAGCTCATACAAGGAGAAGACTGATCAGAGATGCAGCCAAGAGGCCCATGATTACTCTGGATGAACTGCAGAGATCTACAGCTGAGGTGGGAGACTCTGTCCATAGGACAACAATCAGTCGTATACTGCACAAATCTGGCCTTTATGGAAGAGTGGCAAGAAGAAAGCCCTTTCTTAAAGATATCCATAAAAAGTGTCATTTAAAGTTTGCCACAAGCCACCTGGGAGACACACCAAACATGTGGAAGAAGGTGATCTGGTCAGATGAAACCAAAATCGAACTATTTGGCAACAATGCAAAACGTTATGTTTGGCGTAAAAGCAACACAGCTCATCACCCTGAACACACCATACCCACTGTCAAACATGGTGGTGGCAGCATCATGGTTTGGGCCTGCTTTTCTTCAGCAGGGACAGGGAAGATGGTTAAAATCGATGGGAAGATGGATGGAGCCAAATAAAGGACCATTCTGGAAAAAAACCTGATGGAGTTTGCAAAAGACCTGAGACTGGGACGGAGATTTGTCTTCCAACAAGACAATGATCCAAAACATAAAGCAAAATCTACAATGGAATGGTTCACAAATAAACATATTCAGGTGTTAGAATGGCCAAGTCAAACTCCAGACCTGAATCCAATCGAGAATCTGTGGAAAGAACTGAAAACTACTGTTCACAAACGCTCTCCATCCAACCTCACTGAGCTCGAGCTGTTTTACAAGGAGGAATGGGCAAAAATTTCAGTCTCTCGATGTGCAAAACTGATAGAGACATACCCCAAGCGACTTACAGCTGTAATCGCGGCAAAAGGTGGCACTACAAAGTATTAACTTAAGGGGGCTGAATAATTTTGCACGCCCAATTTTTCAGTTTTTTATTTGTTAAAAAAGTTTGAAATATCCAATAAATTTTGTTCCACTTCATGATTGTGTCCCACTTGTTGTTGATTCTTAACAAAAAATTACAGTTTTATATCTTTATGTTTGAAGCCAGTTCAAGGGGGCCGAATACTTTCGCAAGGCATTGTATTTTCCTAACAAAGTAACTATGAGTTATTTAACATCAGGACATAACTTAACATAGTACAGTGTCTTCTAGAAAGAACGATATTGAAAATAATGTAGGAAAGACTATGAACGTTTCCATGTATATTGGATATTTTAAAGATTAAGTATATTGGTGGGTGGTCTATATGTCTCAGGGTACTAGTTAAAAATGTGCCAATACACTGTTGTGTGGCCAGGTGTCATTCAAGTAGTTGCTATGCATTCCAGGAGTGAATTCTTGGTTAAGACGGAGAAGCGTGAGTGGGCCAGGTATTGAAGATATGGAAGTTGATTTGCAAGTTTCCTGAAAGCATTGAATGGTCGGGCCAATTAAAGGGTGGTTGTGGATTTTGGTCGAATTATGTTTCGGGAGCATCCAAGGTAATGGGCGTAGGGGGGAGGTGGTAAAAGAAGCCTCGAGGTTGACCCAATCTTTAGATCTGTCATGGATATTTCAATCCAGGATTCTAGTAAGTTGACAGGCACGGAAATAATTTCTAAGGTCAGGCAGGCCTATTCCTTCTTTGCTTTGGTAGGGAGAGGTGGGAGTAGCTAATCCTTGGCCTTCTGTTTCCCCAAAGGAAATTAGTACATAATCTTTTGTAGTTTCGGAAAAAAGTTGAGGGAATATGGATTGAGGCTGCTTGTATGATGTATAGGAGATGAGGTAAAGCGTTCATTTTTAGGATAGCTTCTCTACCAAACCAAGAGAAGGTGGGTTTATTCCACATTTTGAAATCATCAGTGAGGTTTTGAAAGATGGGTATATAGTTCTTGGCGTATACGTTTTTAAGCTGCTGAGGGAGCTGAATGCCTAAGTAGGTGTTTGCTTCTTCCTTCCATTGGAAAGGGACATTTTCCTGACATTGGGTGGCTATTTGGTTAGGGAAGGAAACATTCAGGGCATAGGACTTGGAAAAGTTAATTTTGAGGTTACAGATTAATCTAAAGTGGCGGAATTCTCCTAGGAGGTTTGGCAGTGAGGTATGCTGTTCAGAATGAGAAATAGGAGGATGTCATCTGCAAAGGCAGCTAGATTGTATTCTTTGTTGGGAGTATAAATGCCTCTGATATCTTGATTGTTTCTAAGGCTTCGGAGGAAGAATTCTAAAGTGAGTGTAAATAGTATAGGGGAGAGGGGACAGCCCTGTGTTGTACCATTATGGATGGAGAAGGCATGTGACAGGAGGCCGTTGACTCGGACCTTAGCCATTGGGTTGGCATAGAGAGCTATTATAAAGCTTAATAGACGGTTACCCAATCTAATGGATCTAAGTACTGCTTCCATGTAGTCCCAGGCCACACTTTTAAACGCCTTCGCCGTGTCCAAGGATAAAAAAAGCCTGCTTGGTTTGAGGAGGTCAAAAGGTGATGTAAACATATCGTTTTAATTGTGTTGTCCCTTGCTTCCCTGCCAGGGACAAAGTCTACTTGGTCACAGGTGACGAAGGAAAGGAGAAGTGGAAGTATCCGGTCAGCTAGGATTTTCGTGAAAATTTTGATGTATACGTTTAATAGGAAAATTGGTCTGTAATTTGCTGTTTGGGTAGGGTCTTTTCCCTTTTTAGGGATGACAGAGATATGTGTCTCTAATAAGCCAGGAGTGAGAGGGTTCACGTCAGAAATAGAATTGAATGCTTTGAAGAATGGGGCAGAAAAAAGGTTTTGTAATAGATGGCAGACAAACCATCTGTGTAACGGACCGTTTCAGCAGACAAGGGGTTAAAATCCGTTTAGGCGATATGCCCCTTTCTGAGAGAGCAGGCACAGCTACTTGCAGGAGATCACACTCCCGAACTGGATACAATATAGCACTCCAACCTGGAACCTCACGAATAGCTGCTAGCAGACGAACAGGAGAAGCATACATCAGCTTACATTCCTAGCAATCGGTCTCCAACAGCATACAGTGAATCCCCCCAAGAACGAGACAAAGCTCCGTGTGGAAGGTCAAGCAGTGGTATGTTTATTGAGGGCTACCTGCCCCCGTATTTATACAGGTCTCCCACCTGGTGGACACTCCCATAGGGAACCAAATGGAACACTGTAACACAAACAGACATGTATCACATTACAGACTCCCAGAAGCAAAACATCCCCACAATGCATCCTGGCTTCCTCCCTTAGTAGACAGCCAGGTAAACTCATTAACATGTTTATCAATAGTCTCAGTTAATCAGTAGACATTCCTCAGGAGGGGGCTGCTGGAAACAATCCCCCCCCTCTCTCTCTGCAGCTAGAACTAGTTTTCACAGCGAGACTCCATTACACGCATGGGGACCCAAATACAGTATTCTGCTTTAAAATATATAAAGTTACTTTTTATACACTAAACATAGACATGTCACATATCCCCAGATAGCTCAGGTCTGAGTGCACATTATTAGGTGAATGGCACTCAGACCCCACGAATACAGTTTAATTGCCAGGGAGTCAAAGTCTTTTAAAGTCTGGTCCATAGTCCAAAGGCAGCAGGCGGGCAACCAGGCTCCTCCAATGCAATGTGGCGAGACTGGTCTCGTCACATCTCTCCCCCTTTCCAAAAAGACTAACAGGGTACCTGACCTCCTGCCGGTCAGTGCCCTTGTTAGTCCAGCAGTCCACCCACAAAACAGAAACAGCAGTACAGCCCACCCAAAAGAACTGGCTACTACACCTGGGTAGAAGAGAAATTTGTCCATGTCCAGGTGCCTCACCTTGGCTGTGTGGGGGACTGGTAGACTGCCTTGGTGGGTTGCTGAGTGGGCAGAGACCAGCGGTACTCTGCCCTGGTGCCAGCGCTACCACAGAAGTAGCCTGGTTGGAGACGGGTTGTTGGAGGGGGAGACCGCCTGTCTCCCCTTTAGATACACCACCATGCTGCTGTGGGGGAAGACCGACTGTCTTCCCTTTGGCTAAACAGCCCTGTTGCTGGGGGTCAGGACCGACTGTCCCTACCCCCTGTGCTGTGAGTGCAGAGACCACAGTCCCATCTGCACTGTTGGGGGGCTTACTGTCTCCCCCTGGTACGTTAAGCTGCTGCTGTGGGATGGAGACTGGGCTCCCAATTCCCAACAAATCAAACTGTCCATGGGGAGAGGGGGTAACAAGCTCCTCTCCCAAATATACTTCCAGCCCCTGGGGAGGGAGACCGTCTGTCTCTGCTCCCAATACAGTGTCCTGTTGCTGGGGAAAGGAGACTAGGCTCTCTGTTTCCTGCAGGACACTCTGCTGCTGTGGGATGGAAACTGGGCTCCCAATTCCCAACAAATCACGCTGCCGCTGGGGAGTGAGGACACTGCTCTCCTCTCCCTGCACTTCACACTGCCTTCCTGGCATATTACTCTGCTGCTGGGGGGCAGGAACAACTACCTCTGCCCCCTGTAACTCAGCCAGCCGCTGGGGAGGGAGGACGCTGCTCTCCTCTCCCTGCACTTTACACTGCCGCTGGGGAATGGAGACTGGGCTCCCAATTCCCTGCAGGACCGGTGGAGAGACCTCTGTCCCATCTCTACCGGCCACCTGGGGTTCTTCCCAGTAAAACTTTACCATCTCGTCCCCTCTGAATGGGTCTGGCTCTGGGTCTGTCCTGCTGCTCTCCTGCTGAGCCTTCTCATAGTATTGGAACAGCTGCTGGTAGCCCTGTTCTAGCTCCATCTCCCGGGTCACCAGGTGGACCAGGTCTTGCTCAATTTCGTGAGCGTCGTCCCAGTCATACCTGCTCTCCCTCCACTCCAAGAGATCATTGAACCGGGCTTGTGTAGGGCTCCCAAATTCCAGCTCTGAAAAAGACTCCCATAACAAGCCAGGACCATCAAACTCCTCTCCCTCTGGCTTGTCATGCTCGGCTGTCCAGGGCAGGTACTGTGCAACACACCACCACAGTGCCTGGTAGGCATCCTCCAGCCACATCTCCTGCCATACCCGGAGCTCCAATTCTTTTACCCATTCCTCCCGGGACTGCTCCCCCAGGAAGGGCATCCGCCGGGCTTACACGCTTCTGCAACCGCTGGTCTTCCTTGGGGAGTCTCTCACCCCGCTGGTACTCCACAATGCCCAGTGCCTGGTACCAGATGCCTTTACGGACTGCATCTCGGTCATCCATGGCACCCTCATCGAACTCCACTGCTGGTTCCATGCTGGTGCTGTCAGGGTCGCTGTACTGGGACATGCGTTGCCTTCAATTGTAAAATCCAGAGCAATGGTGTCTCCTGTAGCTGTCCTTCTGGCCGTAGGAACGATCTCGCCGCTTGCCACCAAATGTAACGGACCGTTTCAGCAGACAAGGGGTTAAAATCCATTTAGGCGATATGCCCCTTTCTGAGAGAGCAGGCACAGCTACTTGCAGGAGATCACACTCCCGAACTGGATACAATATAGCACTCCAACCTGGAACCTCACGAATAGCTGCTAGCAGACGAACAGGAGAAGCATACATCAGCTTACATTCCTAGCAATCGGTCTCCAACAGCATACAGTGAATCCCCCCAAGAACGAGACAAAGCTCCGTGTGGAAGGTCAAGCAGTGGTATGTTTATTGAGGGCTACCTGCCCCCGTATTTATACAGGTCTCCCACCTGGTGGACACTCCCATAGGGAACCAAATGGAACACTGTAACACAAACAGACATGTATCACATTACAGACTCCCAGAAGCAAAACATCCCCACAATGCATCCTGGCTTCCTCCCTTAGTAGACAGCCAGGTGAGCTCATTAACATGTTTATCAATAGTCTCAGTTAATCAGTAGGGATGATCGAACGGTTCGGGTCCACCATCGGTTCGGCCCGAACATTGGGTGTTCGAGGTTCGGCCGAATTTAGAACTTTTTGCCCAAAAAGTTCGGAATTCGGCAACCAGAACCGCCCAAAATGCAATGCTTCAGGAAATGGGCTTTAAAAGCCCGTGATTGGACCAGAACCATTAGCAAAAGCCAATTGAGGGGGCAGGAGAATGCTAGGAATGTGATTGGAGTGACTAGGGGGTCCCTAGACCAATCATTAGTGAATACGCCCCCCAGTATATAAGATCGCCCCCGCCATATTCCCAGCATTGTTATACTGGACATGGAAGAGAGTGGAAGCAGTTCTGTTAATTTTACTTTAAAAGTGTCATTTAGCTATTTTTAGTGTGAGGAAAGGGATATCTAGTGTAGTTAGAGTGCTCCTTTACACTTAAGTTAGCTTCAAAAATTTAGTTTCTGTAGGGAAAGTGTTAAGTGTCAGGGGACCGTAGTGTAGTGTAGGGTTAACTGACAGTGACTGCTATGGCAGGGTGACAAAACCCTTCCATAGCAGGGTGACCGCTATAGAGAAATGATCATTTCTCTGTGTTGCTTCGGGACAGGCATGTGGCTTCTCACCAGCAAGCATTTTTTAATGCTGCAGGGGCTGCCACTGCCAGTGCTTTTTTGAGGACATGTTTGATGTCAGACATGACATCTGAATATGTGTATAGGGGGAATATATAGACATATATGTCTGAATATATACCCCTAGACATATATAGGTGTGATAGTAGCAGAAATAAATGCTTGCGCTAATGAAATCATTTACAGTAATATATTTCTGCTACTATCACACCTATATATGTCTAGGGGTATATATTCAGACATATATGCCTATATATACCCCCTATACACATGTTCAGATGTTTTGCCTGCCTCAAAAGAACCCCAAAAAAATGCCAAAAAAACGCTAGCGTCAAAAAAAAAAGATGCCCAGGTGTGTTTTTGCTGGCATTTTTTGGGGGGTTTTGGAGGCAGGCAAAACATCAGAACTTGTGCACAGTACCACTATACACAAGTTCAGATGTTTTGCCTGCCTCAAAAGAACCCCAAAAAATGCCAAAAAAAACGCTAGCGTCAAAAAAAAAATGCCCAGGTGTGTTTTTTCTGGCATTTTTTGGGGGGTTTTGGAGGCAGGCAAAACATCAGAACTTGTGCACAGTACCACTATACACAAGTTCAGATGTTTTGCCTGCCTCAAAAGAACCCCAAAAAATGCCAAAAAAAACGCTAGCGTCAAAAAAAAAATGCCCAGGTGTGTTTTTGCTGGCATTTTTTGGGGGGTTTTGGAGGCAGGCAAAACATCAGAACTTGTGCACAGTACCACTATACACAAGTTCAGATGTTTTTCCTGACTGCAAAGAACCCAAAAAAATGCCTGCTATTAAACCGGCAAGGTGTTACAGCAGAGAAGCCATATTCCTGTGCTTAAAGTTTTCTAATACAAACGAATCGAGTCTGTGTTGGTACGTGTGAGAGAGATCCACCTTTCCAAGTTGTTGGGGTTCATCTCATACTTCTGAAGGTTTGAGGGTGCTGCCTGTTCCATACCCCCCCTACTCCTCATCTAGCCTTTTAGGGGTACAAACAATAGTAATTGGGGCCTAGTGTGGTTGTGTACGTGTGATATACATACACTTTTTTTGGATCATATTTTCTATTCCGCTATTTAATCAAAAACCTTTGGGGATCAGTTAAATTGGGGGATAGTCTGTGTTGGTACGTGTGAGAGAGATCCACCTTTCCAAGTTGTTGGGGTTCATCTCATACTTCTGAAGGTTTGAGGGTGCTGCCTGTTCCATACTCCCCCTACTCCTAGCCTTTTAGGGGTACAAACAATAGTAATTGGGGCCTAGTGTGGTTGTGTACGTGTGATATACATACACTTTTTTTGGATCATATTTTCTATTCCGCTATTTAATCAAAAACCTTTGGGGATCAGTTAAATTGGGGGATAGTCTGTGTTGGTACGTGTGAGAGAGATCCACCTTTCCAAGTTGTTGGGGTTCATCTCATACTTCTGAAGGTTTGAGGGTGCTGCCTGTTCCATACTCCCCCTACTCCTAGCCTTTTAGGGGTACAAACAATAGTAATTGGGGCCTAGTGTGGTTGTGTACGTGTGATATACATACACTTTTTTTGGATCATATTTTCTATTCCGCTATTTAATCAAAAACCTTTGGGGATCAGTTAAATTGGGGGATAGTCTGTGTTGGTACGTGTGAGAGAGATCCACCTTTCCAAGTTGTTGGGGTTCATCTCATACTTCTGAAGGTTTGAGGGTGCTGCCTGTTCCATACTCCCCCTACTCCTCATCTAGCCTTTTAGGGGTACAAACAATAGTAATTGGGGCCCAGTGTGGTTGTGTACGTGTGATATACATACACTTTTTTTGGATCATATTTTCTATTCCGCTATTTAATCAAAAACCTTTGGGGATCAGTTAAATTGGGGGATAGTCTGTGTTGGTACGTGTGAGAGAGATCCACCTTTCCAAGTTGTTGGGGTTCATCTCATACTTCTGAAGGTTTGAGGGTGCTGCCTGTTCCATACTCCCCCTACTCCTAGCCTTTTAGGGGTACAAACAATAGTAATTGGGGCCTAGTGTGGTTGTGTACGTGTGATATACATACACTTTTTTTGGATCATATTTTCTATTCCGCTATTTAATCAAAAACCTTTGGGGATCAGTTAAATTGGGGGATAGTCTGTGTTGGTACGTGTGAGAGAGATCCACCTTTCCAAGTTGTTGGGGTTCATCTCATACTTCTGAAGGTTTGAGGGTGCTGCCTGTTCCATACTCCCCCTACTCCTAGCCTTTTAGGGGTACAAACAATAGTAATTGGGGCCTAGTGTGGTTGTGTACGTGTGATATACATACACTTTTTTTGGATCATATTTTCTATTCCGCTATTTAATCAAAAACCTTTGGGGATCAGTTAAATTGGGGGATAGTCTGTGTTGGTACGTGTGAGAGAGATCCACCTTTCCAAGTTGTTGGGGTTCATCTCATACTTCTGAAGGTTTGAGGGTGCTGCCTGTTCCATACTCCCCCTACTCCTCATCTAGCCTTTTAGGGGTACAAACAATAGTAATTGGGGCCCAGTGTGGTTGTGTACGTGTGATATACATACACTTTTTTTGGATCATATTTTCTATTCCGCTATTTAATCAAAAACCTTTGGGGATCAGTTAAATTGGGGGATAGTCTGTGTTGGTACGTGTGAGAGAGATCCACCTTTCCAAGTTGTTGGGGTTCATCTCATACTTCTGAAGGTTTGAGGGTGCTGCCTGTTCCATACTCCCCCTACTCCTCATCTAGCCTTTTAGGGGTACAAACAATAGTAATTGGGGCCCAGTGTGGTTGTGTACGTGTGATATACATACACTTTTTTTGGATCATATTTTCTATTCCGCTATTTAATCAAAAACCTTTGGGGATCAGTTAAATTGGGGGATAGTCTGTGTTGGTACGTGTGAGAGAGATCCACCTTTCCAAGTTTTTGGGGTTCATCTCATACTACTGAAGATTTGAGGGTGCTGCCTGTTCCATACTCCTCCTCCTACTGCTCAACCATCCTTTTAGGGGTACAAACAATAGTAGTTGGGGCCTAGTGTGGTGGTGTACGTGCGAGATACATACACTTTCTTTTTGATCATATTTTCTATTCCGCTATTCAATTAAAACCTTTGGGGATCAATTCAATTGCGAGATAGTCTGTGTCGGTACGTGTGAGATCCACCTTTCCAAGTTGTTGGGGTTCATCTCATACTTCTGAAGATTTGAGGGTGCTGCCTGTTCCATACTCCTGCTCCTACTGCTCAACCATCCTTTTAGGGGTACAAACAATAGTAATTGGGGCCTAGTGTGGTTGTGTACGTGCGAGATACATACACTTTTTTTGATCATATTTCCTATTCCGCTATTCAATAAAAACCTTTGAGGATCAATTGAATTGCGGGATAGTCTGTGTCGGTACGTGTGAGATCCACCTTTCCAAGTTTTTGGGGTTCATCTCATACTTCTGAAGATTTGAGGGTGCTGCCTGTTCCATACTCCTCCTCCTACTCCTCATCCATCCTTTTAGGGGTACAAACAATAGTAATTGGGGCCTAGTGTGGTTGTGTACGTGCGAGATACATACACTTTTTTTGATCATATTTCCTATTCCGCTATTCAATAAAAACCTTTGAGGATCAATTGAATTGCGGGATAGTCTGTGTCGGTACGTGTGAGATCCACCTTTCCAAGTTTTTGGGGTTCATCTCATACTTCTGAAGATTTGAGGGTGCTGCCTGTTCCATACTCCTCCTACTCCTCATCCATCCTTTTAGGGGTACAAACAATAGTAATTGGGGCCTAGTGTGGTTGTGTACGTGCGAGATACATACACTTTTTTTGATCATATTTCCTATTCCGCTATTCAATAAAAACCTTTGAGGATCAATTGAATTGCGGGATAGTCTGTGTCGGTACGTGTGAGATCCACCTTTCCAAGTTTTTGGGGTTCATCTCATACTTCTGAAGATTTGAGGGTGCTGCCTGTTCCATACTCCTCCTCCTACTCCTCATCCATCCTTTTAGGGGTACAAACAATAGTAATTGGGGCCTAGTGTGGTTGTGTACGTGCGAGATACATACACTTTTTTTGATCATATTTCCTATTCCGCTATTCAATAAAAACCTTTGAGGATCAATTGAATTGCGGGATAGTCTGTGTCGGTACGTGTGAGATCCACCTTTCCAAGTTTTTGGGGTTCATCTCATACTTCTGAAGATTTGAGGGTGCTGCCTGTTCCATACTCCTCCTACTCCTCATCCATCCTTTTAGGGGTACAAACAATAGTAATTGGGGCCTAGTGTGGTTGTGTACGTGCGAGATACATACACTTTTTTTGATCATATTTCCTATTCCGCTATTCAATAAAAACCTTTGAGGATCAATTGAATTGCGGGATAGTCTGTGTCGGTACGTGTGAGATCCACCTTTCCAAGTTTTTGGGGTTCATCTCATACTTCTGAAGATTTGAGGGTGCTGTCTGTTCCATACTCCTCCTACTCCTCATCCATCCTTTTAGGGGTAGAAACAATAGTAATTGGGGCCTAGTGTGGTTTTGTACGTGCGAGATACATACACTTTTTTGGATCATATTTCCTATTCCGCTATTCAATAAAAACCTTTCTAGGGCAAGATCTTAAATTACAGAAATATGAGGAGACCGTCAAATAAGGGCCGTGGCCTGGGTCGTGGTGCTGCTGGTAGAGCTCCTGTTGCAAGGAGAGGACGTGGTCGATCTGTGCCAGCTACACGCACAAGTGAAACACCTTCCTCAAGTGTGAGTAGGCGACAGAACCTGCATCAGTATTTGGTAGGGCATCAAACGCCCCTAGAAGTGATGAGGCCAGAACAAGTTGAGGCGATAGTAGATTGGTTTGCTGCTGACAGTGCCTCCAGTTCCTTCACATTGTCTCCCACCCAGTCTACTGCAGAAAGGTCAGAGTTGGCACCTGCAGCCAATGTCCAACCGTCTTTCACCTCACCCCCTTGCAAATCAGGCCAGCAGTCTGAGCCCCAAGCCATACAGCAGTCTCTTATTCTTTTTGAGGACTCTGTCAGCAGGGTTTCCCAGGGCCATCCACCTAGCCCTGCCCCAGAAGTGGAAGAGATTGAGTGCAGCGATGCCCAACCACTTATTTCTCAAGATGAGTACATGCAAGGTTCATCGCAGCACGTCTCCGATGATGACGAAACGCAGGTGCCAACTGCTGCGGCGTTCAGCATTGTGGAGACCGACAAGGAGGGCAGGGGTGAAGACTGGGTGGAAGATGATGTGGAGGACGATGAGGTCCTCGACCCCACATGGAATGAACGTCATGCAGGTGACCTGAGTAGTTTGGAGGAAGAGGCGGTGGTCGCACAGAGCCACCAGCACAGCAGAAGAGGGAGCAGGGTGCAGAAGCGGAGCGGCCGTGCCCTAGACACTACGCCCGCTACTGCCCAACGCAGCAAGGGAACGAGCGCACCAAAGTCAGCTCAAAGGAGTTCTCTAGCGTGGAAGTTCTTTAGAAAATGTGCTGATGACAGGACACGAGTGGTTTGCACCCTGTGCAATCAGAGCTTGAAGCGAGGCATAAACCTTCTCAACCTGAGCACAACCTGCATGATCAGGCATCTAAGTGCAAAGCACGAGCTGCAGTGGAGTACACACCTTCAAAACCAAGAAACGTCTCTGGCTCATCCTGCTTCCTCTTCTGCTGCAGTCTCGGCCGCTCCAGCCACATCTGTAGTGATACCGGCACCTGCCACCCCGCAAACAGACGATCTGTCAGCAACACCACCACCTGGGTCACCAACAACCATCTCCACAATGTCCCGTGGAAGCGTTCAGCTTTCCATCTCCCAAACACTTGAGAGGAAGAGGAAGTACCCCCCTACCCACCCGCGATCCCTGGCCCTGAATGCCAGCATTTCAAAATTATTGGCCTTTGAAATGCTGTCATTCCGTCTGGTGGAGACGCACAGTTTTAAAAACCTTATGTCGGTGGCTGTCCCACAGTACGTCGTGCCCAGCCGCCACTACTTTTCCAGGCAAGCCATCCCTTCCCTGCACAACCAAGTGGGGGAAAATATCAGGTGTGCACTGCGCAACGCCATCTGTGCCAAGGTCCACCTAACTACGGATACGTGGACCAGTAAGCACGGTCAGGGGCGTTATATCTCCCTAACGGCACACTGGGTAAATGCAGTGGCGGATGGGCCTGAGGCGGATAGCAATTTGGCGCATGTCCTTCCACCACCGAGGATTGCAGGGCGCTTCAGTTTGCCTCCTGTTCCTAACTCCTCCTACTCCGCTTCCTCATCCTCTACCGCCTCCTCATCCGGACAGCGTAACACCTTCACCACCAACTTCAGCACGGCCAGGGGTAAACGACAGCAGGCAGTTTTACAACTTGCCTGTTTGGGGGACAAACCACACACCGCGCAGGAGTTGTGGAGGAGCATGGAACAGCAGACAAATGAGTGGTTGCTGCCAGCGAGCCTCAAGCCCGGCCTGGTGGTGTGCGATAACGGGCGAAATCTCATAGCAGCTCTGGGCCTAGCCGGTTTGACGCACATCCCTTGCCTGGCGCATGTGCTGAATTTGGTGGTGCAGAGGTTCCTTAAAAACTACCCCGATATGTCAGAGCTGCTGCAGAAAGTGCGGGCCGTTTGTGCGCACTTTCGGCGTTCTCACCCTGCTGCTGCTCGCCTGGCAGCGCTGCAGCGTAACTTCGGCCTTCCCGATCACCGCCTCATATGTGACGTGCCCACAAGGTGGAACTCCACCTTGCACATGCTGGAAAGACTGTGCGAGCAGCAGCAGGCCATAGTGGAGTTTCAGCTGCAGCAAGCACGCGTGAGTCGCTCTGCGGAACAGCACCACTTCACCACCAATAACTGGGCCTCCATGCGAGACCTGTGTGCCTTGTTGCGCTGTTTTGAGTACTCCACCAACATGGCCAGTGGCAATGACGCCGTTCTCAGCTTAACTATCCCACTTCTATGCCTCCTTGAAAAAACAATTCGGGCGATGATGGAAGAGGATGTGGCACAGGATGAGGAGGAGGAGGAGGATGAAGAGGTAACATTTCCAAGGCTTTCAGGGCAGTCATTCGCAAGGGGCTCCGAGGGTGGGTTCCTGCACACGCAAACGCCAGGGACGCAATTGTCCAGCAGGGGCACAGTTCTGGAGGATGAGGAGGATGAGGAGGATGAGGAGGAGGAGGAGCTGGAGGAGGAGATGGAACCATGTTCACAGCAGGGTGGCACCCAGGCCAGCTCATGGCCATCACTGGTGCGTGGCTGGGGGGATACAGAGGACACGGACGATACACCTCCCACAGAGGACAGCCTTTCGTTGCCTCTGGGCAGCCTGGCACACATGAGCGATTACATGCTGCAGTGTCTCCACAACGACCGCCGAGTTGCCCACATTCTAACTTGTGCTGATTACTGGGTGGCCACGCTGCTGGATCCCCGTTACAAGGACAACGTACCGTCCTTAATTCACTCACTGGAGCGCGATCGCAAGATGCGCGAGTACAAGCGCACGCTGGTAGACGCCATGCTGCTGGCATTCCCATCTGACAGCGGGGCCACAGTGGAAGCACAAGGCAGAGGAGGAGGAGGAGGAGGTCACCAACGCAACCAGGGCACCGCCAGCACCTCAGAAGGCAGGGTTAGCATGGCCGAAATGTGGAAAAGCTTTGTCAGCACGCCACAACAAACAGCAGCACCAGCAGCTCAGATGGAACGTCTTAGCAGGAGGCAGCATTTTACCAACATGGTGGAGCAGTATGTGTGCACACGCCTACATGTAGTGAATGACGGGTCTGCCCCCTTCAACTTCTGGGTCTCCAAATTGGGCACATGGCCTGAGCTTGCCCTTTACGCCTTGGAGGTGCTGGCGTGCCCTGCAGCCAGTGTATTATCTGAACGGGTATTTAGCACGGCTGGGGGCGTTATCACAGACAAGCGCAGCCGCCTGTCCAGAGACAATGTGGACAAGCTCACGTTCATTAAAATGAACCAGGCATGGATCCCACGGGACTTTTCCGTACCTTATGCAGAATAGCAATGGATACCGACCTTACCCACCCATTGTTCCATTTTTGCTCTTTCTCACTCTTTTGGGGTGTACCCTCATTTAAAATTTTTGAAAAGAAGCAGTGTTGGCTACCTCGTCCTCCTCCTCAGGGCCAGATTAATGTAGGGGCTATTGGAGCTGCAGCTCCAGGCCCCTACCTTTTATATAGGCCCCGGGTTGGCCATATTCACTGTTACCGCTCTTCTGTCACTTGTAAACACAGAAGTCTGGCTTCTATGCTCGCTTCCCCAGGCAGCACCCTCAGAACCTCCCCACACAGCGTGAAGGCCGGACAAGGAGGGACAGTTGGCGATGCATGGATGTGTTTATGGGCTTCAGAGACAGCATCCCATGTTGAATTAGGCATGCATGGCTGCACCCTTCCTCCTCTGGGTGCATGGCAAGGCACGGCCCTTAAGGCCCTTCAAAATCCTCAGCACCAAGCCCATGATGCTGTTAATCCGGCCCTGGTCCTCCTCCACCGCCGCTTCCACCTACACCGCCCATAGGTGTGCGCAGCCTATTGCATTAAGGTGTGCACCCCAAAGTTGAAATACACATGCATGTGTTTGCCAGCAGGGAGAGTAATGTATCGGGGCCATGTACCTGTAGGCAAGGAGAAATAGAGCAGAGCAGGTCCCACGGAGATCTTTCCCATCTCCTCACTGGCAATGCTATGTGCCCTAGGTGATTAGGGTGTGCCCAGGCACACCCAGCACACCCTGTGCGCACGCCTATGTCACCGCCACATCCACCACCACCTCAACCTCCCTCCTACTCCATATGGGCCTCGTCCTTCAGAGATGAAGAAGAACATTGTTTTATTTTTCTGTTTTTTTTGTTGTTTTAAGTTATTTCCCTATCCACATTTGTTTGCAGAGCACTTGCCATGCTCTTAATTACGTTTTGCTGCCATTTGCAGCACTCTAGCCCTTTCCTTTGGTGTTTTAGAGCCATTTTAGTGCCTTAAAGTTCGGGTCCCCATTGACTTCAATGGGGTTCGGTGTCCGGGAAAAGTTCGGTAAAAGTCCGGGACACGGACCCGGACTTTTTTTTAAAGTTCGGCCGAACCCGTCGAACACGGACATCTAGGTGTCCGCTCAACCCTACAAACGATCTTTTTTTTTATGGTTCTGGACATGCTACAGAGCTGAAACTTCACAGGTACACCTTTTAGACCCCCCAGACACAAAATCACACAAAAAAAGTTCTTAAAAATTGTAATTTTTGATAAAAAAGCCAATTATTGAAAAATTAAAAAAAAAAAAAGAGATTTTTTGATTTTTACTTTGGATTTAGTATCTGGGGGGTCTAAAAAGTGTACATGTGAAGTTTCAGCTCTGTAGCATGTCCAGAACCATAAAAAAAAGATCGTTTGTATTAGAAAACTTTAAGCACAGGAATATGGCTTCTCTGCTGTAACACCTTGCCGGTTTAATAGCAGGCATTTTTTTGGGTTCTTTGCAGTCAGGAAAAACATCTGAACGTGTGTATAGTAGTACTGTGCACAAGTTCTGATGTTTTGCCTGCCTCCAAAATTCCCCAAAAAATGCCAGCAAAAACACACCTGGGCATTTTTTTTTTTGACGCTAGCGTTTTTTTTGGCATTTTTTGGGGTTCTTTTGAGGCAGGCAAAACATCTGAACTTGTGTATAGTGGTACTGTGCACAAGTTCTGATGTTTTGCCTGCCTCCAAAACCCCCCAAAAAATGCCAGCAAAAACACACCTGGGCATTTTTTTTTTTGACGCTAGCGTTTTTTTGGCATTTTTTGGGGTTCTTTTGAGGCAGGCAAAACATCTGAACATGTGTATAGGGTGTATATATAGGCATATATGTCTGAATATATACCCCTAGACATATATAGGTGTGATAGTAGCAGAAATATATTACTGTAAATGATTTCATTAGCGCAAGCATTTATTTCTGCTACTATCACACCTATATATGTCTAGGGGTATATATTCAGACATATATGTCTATATATCCCCCCTATACACATGTTCAGATGTTTTGCCTGCCTCAAAAGAACCCCAAAAAATGCCAAAAAAACGCTAGCGTCAAAAAAAAAATGCCCAGGTGTGTTTTTGCTGGCATTTTTTGGAGGGTTTTGGAGGCAGGCAAAACATCAGAACTTGTGCACAGTACCACTATACACAAGTTCAGATGTTTTTCCTGACTGCAAAGAACCCAAAAAAATGCCTGCTATTAAACCGGCAAGGTGTTACAGCAGAGAAGCCATATTCCTGTGCTTAAAGTTTTCTAATACAAACAATCTTTTTTTTTCTGGTTCTGGACATGCTACAGACCTGAAACTTCACATGTACACTTTTTAGACCCCCCAGATACTAAATCCAAAGTAAAAATCAAAAAATCTCTTTTTTTTTTTTTTTTTAATTTTTCAATAATTGGCTTTTTTATCAAAAATGACAATTTTTAAGAACTTTTTTTTGTGTGATTTTGTGTCTGGGGGGTCTAAAAGGTGTACCTGTGAAGTTTCAGCTCTGTAGCATGTCCAGAACCAGAAAAAAAGATCATATAGGTGTTAAAGTTAAAGGAGGCTCCCGAACCACATCCCTGTTCTACTGAAAAATTATCTTTTTTTTTTTCATGGTTCTGGACATGCTACAGAGCTGAAACTTCACATGCACACCTTTTAGACCCCCCAGATACTAAATCCAAAGTAAAAATCAAAAAAATCTTTTTTTTTTTTTTTAATTTTTCAATAATTGGCTTTTTTATCAAAAATGACAATTTTTAAGAACTTTTTTTGTGTGATTAATAGTTAATGGGGCATGACCCAGAACCCTAGGCACTTTTTAGGGGCATTTATTGGGTTTTAGGGCTTAAAAATTGTGTTTTTTGATTACAGAAGTTCGGGTCCCATTGATTTCAATGGGGTTCTGAAATCCGGGCCGAACTTTCGTGAAGTTCAGGTGTTCTGGTCGAACCGAACTTTTCAAAAGTTCGATCATCCCTATTAATCAGTAGACATTCCTCAGGAGGGGGCTGCTGGAAACAATCCCCCCCTCTCTCTCTGCAGCTAGAACTAGTTTTCACAGCGAGACTCCATTACACGCATGGGGACCCAAATACAGTATTCTGCTTTAAAATATATAAAGTTACTTTTTATACACTAAACATAGACATGTCACATATCCCCAGATAGCTCAGGTCTGAGTGCACATTATTAGGTGAATGGCACTCAGACCCCACGAATACAGTTTAATTGCCAGGGAGTCAAAGTCTTTTAAAGTCTGGTCCATAGTCCAAAGGCAGCAGGCGGGCAACCAGGCTCCTCCAATGCAATGTGGCGAGACTGGTCTCGTCACAATCTGGTCCGGGGATTTTCCCTGGTTTCAGATGTTTGCGTATGTCCCATTCTTGTAGTGTTATTGAATAATCTAGTTTGTCTGTGATTTCTGAACTCAGGAGTTTGGGACAGTGTTTATCCGGGAAACTCTAAGAGGGTTAGCCTGAAGGTGGGGTCGGACGTTTGCGGTTCTGAAGCGGAAATATTGTATAGTTCTGCATAAAAGTGTTCAAATTCTTGTGCTATATCTGGGTTGCTTTTTAGTGTGTTACCGGATGAGGTCTTTAGCTGGTGAACTGCTGTTGTTTTAGCTTTTTTAGAGCGTAGTGCTTGTGCTAATAGGTGGCCGCTTTTATTGCAATGCTCGTAAAAGAGCTTCTGTGATAAAGTGTATTTTCTCCTCAACTTTTGTCTGAGTTTCTCAAGAAGTTTGCGGGCCTCAATATGTTCCTGATGAGTGTATTGAGCTAGGTTTCATTTGTGTTTTCTCTCTAGGGCTTGTATTTTGGCATTGGCAAGAAGGTTTCTATTGCATTTCTGTTTATCGCGTTTAAGTGCAGAGGCCAGAGATAGGAATTGTCCTCTTATCACACACTTACAGTATGTGCTTCCCATTGGGTGAGTGTTGAGGTGTCAAGGGTGTCGTTGTCCTGGAAATAGTTGGATATAAAAGTGTTTAGTTTACTAATTCTATCTTTGTCGGTTAGTAAATTTGATTCGAGAAGCCAATTTTTTGAAGTATGGGCATGTTCTGGGAACATTAAACTGAGAGTGATTGGGTGGTGATCAGAGATGATCATTGGTTCAATTATTGTTTTGGATAGGAAAGGGAGGTCTTGTTGACAGAGAAATAGGTAATCGAACCGAGAGTATTTATTATGGGGGACCAAAAAGTATGTGAAATCTTTGTCGTGGGGGTGTAGGGTTCTTCATGTATAAAGAAGGGCGAGGTCTTGGAGAGAAAGTCTAATTTGTTGCAGAGCACGAAATGGAAGATGGGAGGTGCCTCTAGAGGTATCAATAAGAGGGTCGAGAGGAACGTTGAAGTGGCCTTCTAGAATAAGGATTCCTGATTGGAATGAAGTTAGTAAGCGGGTAATCAACCTACCGAATGGAACCTGTGAGGTATTAGGGCTGTATATGTTGGCTAAAGTGATCGTTTTATCCCATAGTGTGCCTTTAGGAAAAATATAACGTCCTTGCTCATGTGCTAGGGTCTCCTAAATTTGAAGGATGAGATTTCTGGAAAGCAGAATAGATGTTCCCTTGGATTTAGAAGCGGGAGGGGTGGTGTGGCAGGCGTGAGGATGTAACGCTCCTGCGTTTCATGTATGGTGTGGATTTTCAGCTGCAGAAATATTCCACTTCAGTAGTCATGTAAGAGAGATGCTGAGATACCATTCCCAACCTCAATGACTCATCATGTGTGGAAGGTCTTAATTCAGCTAGTAAATACACACACTCAACAAGCTGGTTCCTAGAGTGACTTTATGTATGTAGTAACACAGTGATGAAGATTTAAGAGACAGGTTGAGTGGAGGTGGTAGGTGACAGACACTTGAAGGTAAGACAGTAGCAGATGGATGCAGGTAGGTTTTGCAATCATGTATGGTAGCAGATGACAGAGTAGCAGGTGGACATACAAGAGAGATCAACCCAGTGCAGGAATAAGTAGCAGTAGTCTTAAGAGCTAGCAATCTAGATATGCAGATGTGATAAATAGTCTTTACTATGCAGAGCTAGATAGTGTAAGCTTAGTATAAGTTTATAGAGGGTTCCCCTGCGGGGTACTTAGCACTAATAGCAATACAGCCGAAGGTTGGTTCAGGAGGAGCGGATGATCCGGAAGCGGGATGCAGGGATCAGCGCAGCGAGGTTCCGTCAGCGAGGTATGCTTGCAAGCTTGAAAGCTTCAAGCCAAGTTAGCATCCAGGTAAGGGTGTTTGAACGAACACATGTGAGTGAGAACCGGCGATTTAAATAGCCATCCAGTCCGGCGCTGAGTGATGACAGCATCAGTCTTAAAGGGAAACACACCTATATGTGTTTCTTCTATCTAGGTAGATGGAAATCACCCGGAAATAATGTGATAGGAGGCACTGAGAGTGCCAGAACCTTACAGTACCCCCCCCCCGTAAGGCCGGCTCCGGAAGGCCTCTAAGGCTGGTTGTCGATATAAGAATCGGAAAAGACTGGTTGCCGATACGAGAATCGGATAATACTGGTTGCCGATGCGAGAATCGGATCAGACTGGTTGCCGATGCGAGAATCGGATGAGATTGGTTGCCGATGCGAGAATCGGAAAATACTGGTTGCCGATAAGAGAATTGGATGAGACTGGTTTCCGATATGAAAATCGGGGAAAAAAAAAAAAATGGTTGCCGATATGAGAATCGGATGAGACTGGTTGCCGATGCGAGAATCGGAAAATACTGGTTGCCGATACGAGAATCGGATGATACTGGTTGCCGATACGAGAATCGGATAAGACTGGTTGCCGATACGAGAATCGGAAAATACTGGTTGCCGATACGAGAATCGGATCACTTGTTGCCGATATGAAAATCGGATCAGGTTGGTAACCGATCTGAGAATCGGATCACTTGTTGCCGATATGAAAATCGGATCAGGTTGGTAACCGATGTGAGAATCGGATCACTTGTTGCCGATATGAGAATCGGATCACTTGTTGTTAGGGTGTCTGCTACATGGACCCCTCACTAGAATCGGACGCATAACCATCCGAAGTAATCCTAGTAGTCCTAGCAACCAATGCTTCTTCAAACATCCTCAGACCCTTCCTACATACCACCGTGCCATTAGAAGCGCGTACGCAGTCAGGTGCAAGAATCTCAATATTTTCATTGGAAGCTAAAAATGTGCTTGCAAAAATAGGAGTATCTTCAGGAGGTGGTACAGGAGGTTTTTTAGAACGTGGTATCAAGTTCACTGGAGTTGAAGGAATATCTATTCCAATATTTGTTAATTTCTGGGTGTCCTTCTCTGATATAGAACGGGGACAGGGCTGGCAACAGCCTTGATAATTTCCAGGCTGTTTTTCAGGGAAGACCCTTCGGATTCGCCTGGCCTCCATTGGGAGAGCCTTAGGCCTATGGGGTCTGGTTGGGCAGAATGTAATGAAATGTCCCCCTTCACCACAATAAAAACAAAGGCCACAGATTCTCCTGTGATCTCTTTTTTCTTGTAAGGACAACCCAGTATGTATGGCACCAATCTCCATAGGCTCCTCATCCATCTCTGTAGGATCAGGGTTCAAATGGGATGTGTCAGAGTGACAAGGCTTACTGTTTAAGGCAGGCTTGGACCATGACCAGGCAGGATCACCATATTTATTAGGTTTCCTTTTTTCCCTAGGTAGCCGGGGTCTGTGGTTACCTGGAGCGGGTTTAGGAGTGGGGTCAATGGCCGAAATCCGAGAAGCACTGGATAATGGCATTCCCATTTTTTCAGACTTCCTTTCTCATAGTCTTCTATCTATGGTGATACTGAGTTGTATCAATGCATCCAGGGTTTTTGGCAGATCCGCTCGGGCGAGCTCGTCTTTAACGGCTTCTGATAGGCCAAGCCTAAATTGGGTTTTCAGAGATGCATCATTCCATTCTGAATCAAGGGTCCATCTCTTGAATTCTGCGACAAAGTCTTCCACAGGTCTCCCACCTTGGTTCAAGGATCTTAATTGAAAATCGGCAGTACTCTGCCTATTGGGATCATCATATAGGCTAGTAAGTTCTGCTAGAAACAAGGCATAGGAGCTGAGAAGCTGGTCGTTTTTCTCAAAAAGAGAGTCTGCCCAGGCCCGAGGATCGCCTGTTAGGTAAGAAATAATAGTACAAACCTTAATATGATCAGTAAGGTAGGTACGGGGTCTTAACAAAAAAAGTAACTCACATGCGTTTTTAAATTCGCGAAATTTTTTGCGATCGCCAGTAAAAACCAAAGGGGGATTTATTTTGGGTTCAGGGCACTGAGCAGAGGTAAGTTGTGTCAGTCTAATTACCTGCTGCGACAGAGCCTGATTGTCTTCTTTTAATTCAGCAAGTGCGTGTATTAACGCAGTTACTTGCTGTTTTAATTGTGTCACCTGAGTGGTTATTTCTGCTGAATCCATTTGTAGGTTCGTTCAATCTGTAACGCTCCTGCGTTTCATGTATGGTGTGGATTTTCAGCTGCAGAAATATTCCACTTCAGTAGTCATGTAAGAGAGATGCTGAGATACCATTCCCAACCTCAATGACTCATCATGTGTGGAAGGTCTTAATTCAGCTAGTAAATACACACACTCAACAAGCTGGTTCCTAGAGTGACTTTATGTATGTAGTAACACAGTGATGAAGATTTAAGAGACAGGTTGAGTGGAGGTGGTAGGTGACAGACACTTGAAGGTAAGACAGTAGCAGATGGATGCAGGTAGGTTTAGCAATCATGTATGGTAGCAGATGACAGAGTAGCAGGTGGACATACAAGAGAGATCAACCCAGTGCAGGAATAAGTAGCAGTAGTCTTAAGAGCTAGCAATCTAGATATGCAGATGTGATAAATAGTCTTTACTATGCAGAGCTAGATAGTGTAAGCTTAGTATAAGTTTATAGAGGGTTCCCCTGCGGGGTACTTAGCACTAATAGCAATACAGCCGAAGGTTGGTTCAGGAGGAGCGGATGATCCGGAAGCGGGATGCAGGGATCAGCGCAGCGAGGTTCCGTCAGCGAGGTATGCTTGCAAGCACGAAAGCTTCAAGCCAAGTTAGCATCCAGGTAAGGGTGTTTGAAAGAACACATGTGAGTGAGAACCGGCGATTTAAATAGCCATCCAGTCCGGCGCTGAGTGATGACAGCATCAGTCTTAAAGGGAAACACACCTATATGTGTTTCTTCTATCTAGGTAGATGGAAATCACCCGGAAATAATGTGATAGGAGGCACTGAGAGTGCCAGAACCTTACAGAGGATAGCAAGTATTTTCTAATTTGGGAGTGGCATTTGATTTAAAGTGGGTCTCCTGGAGGAATACAATGCCAGATTTCATACTGCGCATGTGGGCTAGGATTTGCAACCTTTTCTTGTGTATATTGAGACTTTTTGCATTCAGGGAGACTATTTTAGGTGAGTGAGGTGTGGAAAAGGTCAGGGATTGGGCCATGATGAAAGGAATGTAGGATGGGTGAGGTGAAAAAATTTGGAGTACGTCAAGTACTGGAGTGTGTATCTGTACAAGGAGATGGAGGGTGGTCTAGGGGGAGAGAGATATGGATTAATAATGGGGGGGGAGGGGTGGGTGTGCGGTATACAGTATATTAGATAAGGGAGGGTAATAAAGATAAGTGGTAAGAGGGGTTGGACAAAGTGGGGGTGAGGTGGGCTGGGTGGAGTGAAGTGAAAGGAATGGGGATGAGAAGGGGAGGGGGAGAAGGGGGAGGGCAGAAGGTAGATCCAGAGGTAATTATAGGCCGGCTAACTCACCCTAATACTGTATGTGGGGGAGCCCGGGATGGGTCAGCAAGAACTACCAGAGTTTGCTGGGTGTGGGACGTAGTGGTTGTAAGATGGGTGTATTCTCTGATACCCTTGAGGTTAGGGGTGTAAGTAAAGAGGTATATAATATTGAAATAATAGTTGTAGGGGAGTGTTGCTTGGTTATTATTGTGAAGGGGGTGTGTGAATGAGAGAGAGGACACTAGAAGTTGGTCGGTGTTAGGGAGTAGGTCTGTATGCAAAATGTTGAGGGAAGTCTATGTGTAGGATATGATGCTGGGGCTTTACCAAGAAAGGTGATGTAAAAAAAAAGTGAAGTAAAATAACCTGTAGAGGCAGTCTTCTGTTTTGGGGGCAGGGAGATGGTTTGTCATTTAGAAAAGTCAGCCTGGAAATAATCACCAAACAGGTATTGTAGTGTAGTTGTAAAGAAAACAGGTATTGTAGTGTAGTTGTAAAGAAAACAGTGCTAGGCATATAAAGCAAATATGCATTCCTCTGAACAGTATGAACATTGAGAAGAAAGAAAGAACCATAAGGAATAATTTTATTTTAACATAAACAATAAAAATATTTGGGAGGTCTCCAAGGGGGTGATGGTATGAAAGACATTGTGCAGATTGAATGAGAGTTTACCATATATGAACTCTATTTGGATCAATGGTATATCTTATTTTTGAGATGAGAAATATCTGGTGTGAATAGAGGGTGTTGGTATGTGAGAGTGAAAAAGACTTTAGAGATGAGGTTTGTCATAGATTAGGATAGGATACATCTAATAAGTCCCCTTGTAGGCTCTCCCCATTTGAGAATTAAAGAGAATACATAACCACGGATGAAGGCAAGGGGTAGGTAATCAAGGAGGGATATGCATACTTACATTGGTTTAAGACTTTGTGTTGTATACTTACAGAATTCAGGGTATTTAGGTAATAGAGGAGAGAGAGAGATAGAATTTTGAGTTAGAGGGGGATAAGTAGGGGGTTGAAAGGGTGTAAAGGGGGAAAAGCGTAGAGAGGTAGGAAGTAGAGAAAAGCGACAAGCGGCAAGAGGTGGAAAGCCTTATGAAATACTTCTAGAGACGTTGATTTTTTGGTGCATCTTGATACATGAATACAGTAGGCGGTGGTAAGGGACAAGAAAAGAAAGTTCTCAGACGGTAGACCTTCTAGTGCCTATTAGGATCGTACAGACTTCGATTAGTCAGTATATCGGAAGTTTTAAAAGGTCGGCTTGAGCAACTTTAATGGGAATGTTCATGTGTAGAGGAGATGAGGACTTGAGGTCTGCAATCTGTTGAGCAAAAGTGGATTTGGAAGGGTGACATCTCAGGTGTGTTTTGCAAAATGAGTTTAGTAGGAAGAGCAGGAAAAACGGAAAACAAAAGAAAAAAATTTACTCTGGATCTTCCAGCCTGGTTGCAGGTGACTGGAGATGAGAGGAGAGGGTTCAGTCCGTGAAGAGTGTTTAAAATACAGTTAATAAAGTAGTTTCACAGACCTTAATTCCATGGTATATAGTTCTGGCGTGGAAGGTATTGACTTTACACGGAGAGGTGAGCTCTATAAAGAGCAGGGGAGGCTGTTGGGCTTTCATACTCGGTGTGCCTTGGGTGGTTGGTGGAGGATGGTGCGGTTTCTGGGAGCGTCAGCATCCAGGGCCATGCTGGCCAGCTTCATGGATGTCCTCCATGGAAGTAGCTTCTCTTGCTGGTGGTAGATGAAAGTTGCTGTACCAGTCCGGTAGATCAATCACAGGAATCTCCAGAGGTTGCAGAAGTGTTCCAGATCTTCAGGGGCTACTAAATTTGCTGTGCACCCTTGGATGATTGCTGAGAGGCAGAAAGTAAATTTCCAGCAGTAGCTGAATGATTTTTAGCGTAAGAGGTCTAAGAGAGGTCTTAGCTCTTTTCTGCGTTGCAGGGTGATATTTGAAAGGTCTTGATAGATTTCAACTCCTGTGCCATTGAACAATAAACAGCCTATGTTGCGGGCTTGCCTTAGGATTTCTTTTTTCTGAGTGAAGCTGACCAGACAGCAAACTACATCCCTAGGGGGATCGGTGTCACTGCCTCGTGGTCTGAGAGCTCTGTGTAAGTGATCCATCTCTATTGGGGCATCTTGGGGCCTCACCAGTAGGTCATTGAATAAAGCAATTGTGGACTGGGCATGTCGATAAGGTTAAGAAAACTAATAAGATATGTAGCGCCAAAGGATAAGGTAATGAAACAAAGTGAATATTAAGTGTCTTACAAACATAAATTCATAAATAAATAAGTGAGTACCACAATAAACATCAATAAATGAATAGTGAGTACCACAATAAAAGTGCAAGTGCTTTTAAATCATGTGATAACGGATAATATGAATCCAGGTGATAAAAGACTATAACTGTGATTATTAATAACTAAATAAAAAATATCACAATAAAGTGCCCGTGCTAATAAATAATATTTGAGTGAAATGTCATCAACAAATGGTGCAAAGTTCATAAAAATAGGTGATCCTTTCTGCGCTGTGCGGATATCAAGTGACCAGGTGCTGATGCTTTCAATTCATGAGGTGACTTAGTGCATTAGTGATAATGCTTGCTGCTCACCTCCTGGTTTGGCTCACAGATTATAATGAGCCAAACCCGCTTTGTGCACACACACAGGTGCTAATGGATAATGGGTAGGCTGCTTCCTACTGTCCTCCCTCTGGATGAAAATGCCTCAGGTGGGATAAGGTGGCCAAGCTCGCCGTGTCAGTGACACAGTAACAGGGATGAAGTGGTCACTTCCTCATAACCGTCTCTCCACTGTCATGCATGGGTACATGTGTAAAATAAACAAATCAATCTAGTGCTCTCTGTATAATCTGATTTATTGGGGTAAAAACAACAAAAAAATCTTACATGGGATGGCACTCGGCCAGTGCTAGCATAGACAGCAATAATGGGTGCAACAGCGTGTGCAGGCTCCTCCCCCGTACGCGTTACATCGAATCCACGACTTCCTCAGCAAGGGTGATCTGTCGATAAGGTTCATTGGTTTCAGGTGAACCTCTAACCCTCAAGTTTTGGCACCTGCCACGGTTGTCAAGATCTTCTAGGTGTTGGTGAAGCTCTCTTAGGTGCATGGTATGAGACTTGCTGAACTTGGCTGGTGAGGCATCATGGCAGATTGTTCTCTCCACCTCCCCCATTCTGGAGTTAATGGAGTGTATGTCTTCTTGAAGTTCTGAGATAGCTGCTGATAGGGTGTTCTTGATATCGGATGCAATCGCATGAAGGTAATTTAGGCTCAGGGCTACTGCTGCTCTGCTGGAGCTTCTATTCTGCGATCGGAGAGGGCTTCTGCTTGGGAAGCAGTATCCAAGATCTCCGAGAGGAGGCCTGTGAGGCAGACATGGCATCCTTCTGTAGCTAAGTGCGAAATAATTCTGGGATATTCTGGCTTAGTTGAGTTCCTTGGTCTCGAGGTGATTGGGACCGAGTAGCAGAAGCACTGCAGTATGTTCTCCCCATTTTTAGTTGAGGGGGACCTCCGTTAGAGAAGAAGCTGGACCTCAGAGTGTCGGAACTCTAAAGTTAAGCGGCCACCTCAGACCAGTAGCAGACCACACCCTTCTTAGTTCTATTTTAAGCTGTCTGAACACATGGCTCCTTATAGAAAGAGATTGCTAATTAAACCTAGTTTGCGGCAATTATGGATATTTTATTGACTCCAGGAGTTTTCAATAAGTGTGTTGCGTATATGCAAAATTTTTCATAAATAATCAAATTCTTGTAACTCCCTGACAATCCTATCCTACTTTGTGGCATAGATGTAAAGCCCTTACAGCACGTAAATAGATATCATCCTATTTTATGAATGTAGATGTTATGTCACTATGATGTCACTTCCTAAATCCTGTAGAGAAATTCATCCTGGGAGAAGTGTGAAACTGTGGGGTCTAAGGTGTGATGGTCAAGCCTACACCCAAGGATCACAAAGACTGGCTAGGGGTATCTGGTATATCTCTGAGTATTACCCAAAACAAGATAAAAGTAGCAGGTGGGAGGGCCCTTATAGTGTAGTGGATTGATACAGAAACAGGGCAAAAAAAAAAAAAACCCCAAAAGACAAAAACCATGCCAAGTACCCCAGTAACAGGAAAAGATCGAAGTGAACTTATATGTTTGGAGGCTGCAGTCATCCAGCACGATGGTCAGGTGGAAGAGCATTTAGCCCCCCACAGTGTCCACAGTAGCCTTGGGGGGGGGGAACTAAAATGGGGGGAAGGGGGCGCAAGGACACGGCTGGTTGTCCCTGCCTGAACTTGTCCTTAGATCCTCTTTTATTTTACAGGTAGGGTTATTTTAATAGATGTGATCTCCAGTAACTGGAGGGTTGTTTGTGTTCTAAGATACTGTATGATTTTTGAAGATGCCAAGGTTGCATGTGCAGTTTCTAAACAGGTAGGAGCAGAGTGAACAAGTGGAGTGATTTTAGCAAAATTAATTTGGCTACAAAATTGCAGATTTAGCATTTTTATTTTTTTTTTGTGAAATTTAGTCAAAATTGGCTTCTAACTTTCCTTACATGAAACCTGCTTGAAAAAAAAAAATCAACCTACTTAGGAATAACTTCAAAAATTGCAAAGCCACCCCTGGCAATCAATCAGTGACTGGTATGGCGAAATAAAGTGGTTGTAAACCCTTACATATGCCCAGTAAAATAATTTTCCTCAGGTGATACACAGAAATGAAACAAATGCTCCTACATAAGTTGTATCTGTTTATATGCAGCCTCTCTTCTCTACATCCATCTAGAATTTATAAGCTTGTCTGAAAAAAGGGGTGGAGAGCTGCAGATACAGTCTGCAAAGCTCAGTGAGGAGACGACTGAGAGCTGATTGGAAGGAAAGGACATACCCCTCTTTACATAACACAAAAGAACAGAGCTGGAGGTCCTGCCCCTGTCACTATTTTATTATTGGTGTCAGGAAAATACAAAATTGAACATAAAATACTAACCACAATTTTCCTTTTCTGATGAGCTCCATGTCAGCCACCTCTGGGTAAGCCTCACCCACCCCCATGCTATCAGGACCTAATTCATAAATTTAACCCTCACCGCCCAGGATGGCGTTACGTAACTAGAACTTTGATAGATTCATTTAAAAAGTGGCTTTGGCGCTGCTATACAAGGGGAAGGCCAAAATTTAAGCATATTCAGATCCTATATGCACAGTGTGCTATAATAGATATACAATGGTTCACAACAGAAATAGCTTGTGCAAATAACATATAAAGTGACCAGTGCTGCAAGTGATAAATCCTTGTGTTTAGAAAAAAATAATGAACAGTATTTTAAAATTCATATAAAATAACAAGTGCTGCAAAATATAAATCCTTGTGTGATCAGAGAATGAAATTAATGAAAATTATATCCTGTAACCATTGTTCCAAAGCTCATATAAAGTAACCAGTATTCCAAATAATAATTCCCTTATGTGATTAAGGGGGTGACAACAAATAGTGCGTTCTTAATGGAGTGTTCCCAAAATCATGTATCCACACTATAAATCCATGATATAATGCTGCTGTGAGAACACTTATTTAAGGTGTTGCAACTTGCAACAGAAGAGAACTCCACACGCTTGTGCGGTGTGCTTGGTGTCTCCACACATGCCCCCCTCCTATTGCTTCACTCACCAGAAATTTCTCTCCTCAAGGAGGTAACTGGCATTCACAGCACTACCTGGCTGTATATGGATGTCAAGGACCAGCCCTAGGGTATTTCTCCTTGTCTTTAATTCCCTTGCTACAGCAGTCTCAAACGTGCATAAAGATAAAAAAAAAAAAAAAACAGGCTTAATAGTGTAATACCATAAACCACAGTTTATTAAAATATGTAGTATTGCACTTACATTTCATTTAAAATCAAACCGCATAAAGAAACCAGGAAGTCCGGGAATCTATGCGCTCCACAGATCCGAAGTGAAATTCCGGAAGTGATGCAATGAAGCTGTAGCTCTGCTGTAGCTCTGCCCTATGCATTTTATCACAACAGCGTCATCAGGAGTGGCCACAATAATACTGTTAGTGGGATTATTGGGATTACTGCCAACACCGTCTTTTCAGAGCATTTCCGTCTGTTCAGAAAGGACAGGATTAGAGTCACCGGGAGAAAGGCGTAAGCTGTCCGAAAAACCCACCTCGAAGTTAGTGCATTCACCGGAGTTGCTGGATGATGCCATTTCGCACAGAATCTGGGGAGTTTCGCATTTTCTGGAGATGCAAAGAGGTCTATTTCCGGAAGAAAAGACCAGGCTTTAAGTTCCCTGAACACTTGCATCATCAGAGACCACTCGCTGTTGTCCATTGCAGCCCTGGACAGGTAGTCCGCCTGGAGGTTGATGTGTCTGTGCAAAAATACTTCCAAGCAAATTACAGATTACCGGGGCAAAGGCCAAGAGATCTTGATATGCCACCCTAAGTTCCAATTTGTTGGAAACAATCTTTGGAGGGTGAGACCCCCTGCCTTGAACCCACTGGCCTTCTCAAACAGCCCCCTATTCTGTTTTGCTGGTGTCCAAAGTGATCATTGATCACTATGCAAGATGTTGGGAGAAGAGAGTGACACTGTAGTACAATAGATTCGTCTTCTCTACCCACCAGGCGAGATTTTGTCTAATGGACTTTGTCAATGATATGTCAATGATTACAGAGTTCTCGCCTAGGCGGGATAAATGAGGGCTTGGGAAAACCAAAAAAAGGGACTTTACCGGTACCAGTAGACATTAAATATTCACAAAGGAGTTAAAAATATTAGAACTTTATTAATTAGGATATAAAAATAATCCGCATAGCATATGCTGGATGAAAAATATAGATATTGCAAAAAACAAAAACTAAACAATCAAAATCAAAACCTACACATGATAGATAGAATACATCACATAGATAGGTACAATAATGTATACATGACCATATAGAAGTGATAGAAATGTAGCTACTCAAAGTGAACACTCCTGATTGCGTCCACTAGAGCAGCGCCCGACATGTTTCCCCGGATGGCTTCTTCAGGGGCGTTAGTAACTAGGATCAATGGTCGTGATACTACATTAATTATGAAGAGAAAAAAAAAAGAGTAAATATTACAGACATTCAATATTATCACAATGTTGATTAAATGGACAAAACATCATGCCGGTCCAGGGAGGAAAACCACACCCATAGGACAGATAGCCAAAACCATCAGAACGCACCCCCAAGGTGACATGCACGAAAAGGAAGTGGCAAGAGACGCATGAATGCAACTGGGGGGGGGACGAGTGCGGGAGCGGGTATTAAATAACATCACCAAATATTGTAACCACGTAATGAGAAAAGATAAAATAATAAAGTATATTGGTGTGATGCATGCAACATGCATAGATATTATTATAAATGAGGACCCATACCTTAATAGATACCTAAATAGGCTGGATGCATCTCATAGGATGTATTCTAATATCAATTTAAAGATATTGAATGGAGACACCTCAAGGTGTTAACCTTGGTTTTATGGGCAAGTAACTGCTCTGTAAAAAGATATAGGTACATATGTTTATATAGAACAGTAATAGTTTGCTCTTATAGTGAGTAAAACAGGGAACAGTATAGAGTATGTGTCTCATACAAAGGAGACAAAAAAGCTATATACCTGAGCTTGCACTTGTACTCCAGAAGGCTGGTGCAGGAGTAGAGAGTAGCACACATGAAAGCCAAAGTACTTTATGTATTCATAGTTGCCAATTGAATGAAGCTAATGGCAGTAGATGACAAACGTACTGCAGAGATATAAAAATAGGGAAAGCAGACTATATATTAAACATTCCCATTATGCATATGGATAGAGTACCATTGCTGCTCAGAAAATCAAATAAAGTGAGGTAAGGTTAAAGTAGATAGCGGTACTTGCCTGGGTGTACACTCCACAGCGATTCCCCATGAACTGACACCGTAATGAACGGTGCCAGTTTAAATATCCGCTCCAACCCGACCGCGCACTAACAGGAAGTGACGACATTTGGGTCCGGCCTCGAACTCATGCGGCGCACGCGCAGTGCTACAAGAAAGGAACAGGGGAGGCCCGAGTTCCTGCAGCCAAAGGGCAGCTGGGGGCGCCGAACGAGGCACATCCGCTGCCCAATGAGGAGACCGCACACCCTTCCCCCACCAGATGGCACCCCTATTAACTGACCAAAACGTGCATGTCCCCATGAGAGCCTTCCAGAGGGTGACACTCCGAGTGGATCCGCATGATGTCAACACACAACACATATTAAACTGCCATACATTTGGAAAAACAACAGCAATATCGGTATAAGCCAGCACAAGCAAATACATGGCTACATAAAGCATGATTATAAAAACTGAAATGATTACAGCATAATTTGACTGAAACATAGGCGTGTATATCAGACAATAAATCATGATATATTATAGAAAATAAAGATGAGGTATACATGAAATAACATGATATGAGTACATTTAGAACCTTAGGCGATTCTAATTGTCTCTGTGTTTCACCAAACATAAGAACATGGTCACAGGGACATGCCAGATGACCCAACCTCATGAATCACAATAGGATATCAATGAAAGGTCAGTGAGAAATGGCATATCTCCTAGACTAATCAGAGTAGACTGACATGGGTAAAAGGGAAAAGAAACACATGAATAGAAATGGAAAAAAAAAAGGGGGAAAAGAAGGAAACGGGAAAGGAAAAGGGACAAAACTACCAGAAAGGGAGGGGGAAGGGGAAAAAAACAAAAATATGAAGAATAAAAAGAAAATAAACTTGAACCAGCTCATTCAAGCGCACAAAGGGCTATATTACACATTGGTAAGTAATAGGGAACCCTAGAAAAAATCATACCGTGTTGCTCTGTGGTTTAGGGCGGGTACTATATATTAACTCCTCTCTGGATCGTTTCTTTGCTCGATTAAATGCTTTTCTCAGCATAGACTTGGAATAACCCCTTTCCAAAAGACGATCCCTAAGGGGCGTCAGATTGGGTTTGGAAGGTAATTTCGCTTGAGCAATTCCTTCTCAAGCGGATAAATTAAGCATAAGGAATACTTTTGACCAAAGGGGTGGGATGGGCACTTGCTGCGCATAGTACGGTGTTACCCGCACTCGGTTTTCTGAACAGATCGGTTGCCAATTCGCCGTTCGGTAAGATGTTGATACTGAGGTCAAGGAAAGAGATCCTCTCGGGACTTATGGTGTGGGTAAATTTTAAATTGAGATTGTTAGTATTAAGGCTTTCAAGAAATATATTTAGATCTACAGATGTTCCTGTCCATACAAGGAACAGATCATCTATATACCTATGCCAACATAGGATATAGAGTAGCCAAATTTCCATATAGTCACTAGAGAAGATCTCTCTCTCCCAACCTCCCAAATAGAAGTTAGCATAAGATGGTGCGCAGCAAGTGCCCATAGCCACCCCCTGGGTCTGTAAGTACAGTTGGTCTCCGAAGGTGAAATAGTTTCTGGTCAACACAAAACGTAGAAGCTATAAAACAAAATCTACCAAAGGCCATTCTCTGTGGTTGGTCTCTTTAAGAAAGGATTCCGCCATCCGGATACCCTGCTCGTGCGGGATACTCGAGTATAGTGCCTCGATTTTCCACTGCTACGAGCAGGGCATCCGGAGGGACCTGAATCCCCTCGAGGTGTTTAAGTAGGTCCGTAGTGTCACGTATGTACGACGGCAATCTAAGTACGTGTGGCATGAGATGAGAGTCCACATATCTACAAATTTTTTCTGTTAGAGATCCACTCCTGGACACTATGGGCCTACCAGGTGGCTGGGTAAGGTTTTTGTGGACCTTTGGGATGGTATAGAAGGTGGGGGTCCTAGGGTGTTTGGGTATAAGGAATTCCATGGTGTCTTTGCTGATTAAACCACGAGCAAATACTTCTGTGATTATTCCAAGCAATTCACAGGTGAAGTCTTGTATAACCACATCTTCTATTGGAGTGTACCAAATGGAGTTGCTAAGGACATCAAGGCACATGTTTTCATATTGGTCATAGGTCATAACCACAATATTGCCCCCCTTATCAGAAGGTTTGATAATTATGGATTTATTAATCTGAAGTTGTTTAAGTGCTACAAGTTGTTCGTCATTCATATTGCTTTCAAAGGGGGGCCATTGCATGTCCTTGATGCCCCTAGCAACACACTGCACAAATGTCCAGATATGGGGATTCTGCGTCAAATCAGGAAAACGTTGAGACTTACTTTTAAATTTGTCCATTAATGCAACTGGGTTTGCAGATGGGTCTGGGGCAATATCGGTATTTACCCCATCAATGATGGAGATCACCTCCGGATTGCCCTCCTCATAGAGGAGGATAAGATCCCTAAGGGCTCGACATTCCGCCATAGTGTAATTTTTGTTTTTTTCAGCTAACTCTCTCTCTAGTTTGCTTTGCTTACGTTCCTCATCAAAAAGATATTTGTAGGTCAAGTTACGTACAAAAAGATGGAGACCAACAAACTGAATATAATAAACTTATCCAACAGTATACTCACTCAAACACAGATAGAAGTGTTACAATTAGGTTTGGGTTTTTGCCCATCTAATCCTATTGATCCTAGGGAGACCATCAAGGATCTCCATCTTTTTGTACGTAACTTGACCTACAAATATCTTTTTGATGAGGAACGTAAGCAAAGCAAACTAGAGAGAGAGTTAGCTGAAAAAAACAAAAATTACACTATGGCGGAATGTCGAGCCCTTAGGGATCTTATCCTCCTCTATGAGGAGGGCAATCCGGAGGTGATCTCCATCATTGATGGGGTAAATACCGATATTGCCCCAGACCCATCTGCAAACCCAGTTGCATTAATGGACAAATTTAAAAGTAAGTCTCAACGTTTTCCTGATTTGACGCAGAATCCCCATATCTGGACATTTGTGCAGTGTGTTGCTAGGGGCATCAAGGACATGCAATGGCCCCCCTTTGAAAGCAATATGAATGACGAACAACTTGTAGCACTTAAACAACTTCAGATTAATAAATCCATAATTATCAAACCTTCTGATAAGGGGGGCAATATTGTGGTTATGACCTATGACCAATATGAAAACATGTGCCTTGATGTCCTTAGCAACTCCATTTGATACACTCCAATAGAAGATGTGGTTATACAAGACTTCACCTGTGAATTGCATGGAATAATCACAGAAGCATTTGCTCGTGGTTTAATCAGCAAAGACACCATGGAATTCCTTATACCCACCACCCTAGGACCCCCACCTTCTATACCATCCCAAAGGTCCACAAAAACCTTACCCAGCCACCTGGTAGGCTCATAGTGTCCGGGAGTGGATCTCTAACAGAAAAAATTTGTAGATATGTGGACTCTCATCTTATGCCACATGTACTTAGATTGCCGCCGTACATGCGTGACACTACGGACCTACTTAAACACCTCGAGGAGATTTAGGTCCCTCCGGGTGCCCTGCTCGTAGCAGTAGATATCGAGGCACTATACTCGAGTATCCCGCACGAGCAGGGTATCCGGATGGCGGAATCCTTTCTTAAAGAGACCAACCACAGAGAATGGCCTTTGGTAGATTTTGTTTTACAGCTTCTACGTTTTGTGTTGACCAGAAACTATTTCACCTTCAGAGACCAACTGTACTTACAGACCCAGGGGGTGGCTATGGGCACTTGCTGTGCACCATCTTATGCTAACCTCTATTTGGGAGGTTTGGAGAGAGAGATCTTCTCTAGTGACTATATGGAAATTTGGCTACCCTATATCCTATGTTGGCATAGGTATATAGATGACCTGTTCCTTGTATGGACAGGAACATCTGTAGATCTAAATATATTTCTTGAAAGCCTTAATACTAACAATCTCAATTTAAAATTTACTCACACCATAAGTCCCAAGAGGATCTCTTTCCTCGACCCCACTATCAACATCTTACCGAACGGCGAATTGGCAACCGATCTGTTCAGAAAACCGAGTGCGGGTAACACCGTACTATGCGCAGCAAGTGCCCATCCCACCCCTTTGGTCAAAAGTATTCCTTATGCTCAATTTATCCGCTTGAGAAGGAATTGCTCAAGCGAAATTACCTTCCAAACCCAATCCGACGCCCTTAGGGATCGTCTTTTGGAAAGGGGTTATTCCAAGTCTATGCTGAGAAAAGCATTTAATCGAGCAAAGAAACGATCCAGAGAGGAGTTAATATATAGTACCCGCCCTAAACCACAGAGCAACACGGTACGATTCATTACTAAATTCTCTGCCCATGAAAGGGAACTGCGAACAATCATGGAGAAACATTGGCATGTTTTAACCAATGATTATACGCTCAATAAATATCTAAAACCCTACCCCGAATTTGTGTTCAGACGTGCTCCTTCAATAAGAGACAACTTAACATCTAGCCACTTTCAAACTGATGTATCACATCAGCTGGCACGTAAAGGAACCTATCGGTGTGGCGAATGTTCACGATGCAGCTGTGTTACAGAGGGCAGGGGAATACGCCTACCCAATGGCAGTTGGCACAGAGCTAGGCAACATGCAAACTGCACCACTAGAGGCATCATCTATCTGATGCAATGTATCTGTAAAACCTACCAAGTAGGTAAAACCAGTAGACAGTTCAACCAACGCATAGGTGATCACCTCTATTACTCAGAAGGAGGGAAAGTCCTTACAACAGTGACACGCCATATTGGCCTTCACCATAAATATGACAATTCAGTCAAAAATCTTGCAGCGGGAAACCTACTGGATAGAGTACCTAGATGCCACTATACCTCCCGGCATCAATGAGGTACTCGCATACAAACCCTTCCTATAAATGACAGTATGATGTGCAACGGGGTTTAATCCCTGGTTGCTCCTACTGCCATTTTTTCTAGGGTTCCCTATTACTTACCAATGTGTAATAGAGCCCTTTGTGCGCTTGAATGAGCTGGTTCAAGTTTATTTTCTTTTTATTCTTCATATTTTTGTTTTTTTCCCTTCCCCCCCCCCCCTTTCTGGTAGTTTCGTCCCTTTTCCTTTCCCGTTTCCTTCTTTTCCCCCTTTTTTTTTTCCATTTCTATTCATGTGTTTCTTTTCCCTTTTACCCATGTCAGTCTACTATGATTAGTCTAGGAGATATGCTATTTCTCACTGACCTTTCATTGATATCCTATTGTGATTCATGAGGTTGGGTCATCTGGCATGTCCCCGTGACCATGTTCTTATGTTTGGTGAAACACAGAGACAATTAGAAACGCCTAAGGTTCTAAATGTACTCATATCATGTTATTTCATGTATACCTCATCTTTATTTTCTATAATATATCATGATTTATTGTCTGATATACACGCCTATGTTTCAGTCAAATTATGCTGTAATCATTTCAGTTTTTATAATCATGCTTTATGTAGCCAAGTATTTGCTTGTGCTGGCTTATACCGATATTGCTGTTGTATTTCCAAATGTATGGCAGTTTAATATGTGTTGTGTGTTGACATCATGTGGATCCACTCGGAGTGTCACCCTCTGGAAGGCTCTCATGGGGACATGCACGTTTTGGTCAGTTAATAGGGGCGCCATCTGGTGGGGGAAGGGTGTGCGGTCTCCTCATTGGGCAGCGGATGTGCCTCGTTCGGCGCCCCCAGCTGCCCTTTGGCTGCAGGAACTCGGGCCTCCCCTGTTCCCTTTATTAGCACTGCGCGTGCGCTGCTCATGCGGCGCACGCACAGTTCGAGGCCGGACCCGACTGTCGTCACTTCCTGTTAGTGCGAGGTTGGGTTGGAGTGGATATTTAAACTGGCACCGTTCATTACGGTGTCAGTTCATGGGGAATCGCTGTGGAGTGTACACCCAGGCAAGTACCGCTATCTACTTTAACCTTACCTCACTTTATATGATTTTCTGAGCAGCAATGGTACTCTATCCATATGCATAATGGGAATGTTTAATATATAGTCTGCTTTCCCTATTTTTATATCTCGGCAGTACGTTTGTCATCTACTGCCATTAGCTTCATTCAATTGGCAACCATGAATACATAAAGTACTTTGGCTTTCATGTGTGCTACTCTCTACTCCTGCACCAGCCTTCTGGAGTACAAGTGCAAGCTCAGGTATATAGCTTTTTTGTCTCCTTTGTAGGAGACACATACTATATACTGTTCCCTGTTTTAGTCACTATAAGAGCAAACTATTACTGTTCTATATAAACATATGTACCTATATCTTTTTACAGAGCGGTTACTTGTCCATCCAACCAAGGTTAACCCCTTGAGGTGTCTCCATTCAATCTCCCCCATGATACTCATTTGTCCATTATCTTTAAATTGATATTAGAATACACCCTATGAGATGCATCCAGCCTATTTAGGTATCTATTAAGGTATGGGTCCTCATTTATAATAATATCTATGCATGTTGCATGCATCACACCAATATACTTTATTATTTTATCTTTTCTCATTACGTGGTTACAATATTTGGTGATGTTATTTAATACCCACTCCCGCACTCGTCCCCCCCCAGTTGCATTCATGCGTCTCTTGCCACTTCCTTTTCGTGCATGTCACCTTGGGGGTGAGTTCTGATGGTTTTGGCTATCTGTCTTATGGGTGTGGTTTTCCTCCCTGGACCCGCATGATGTTTTGTCCATTTAATCAACATTGTGATAATATTGAATGTCTCTAATTTTTACTCCTTTTTTTTTTCATAATTAATGTAGTATCACGACCAATGATCCTAGTTACTAACGCCCCTGAAGAAGCCATCCGGCGAAACATGTCGGGCGCTGCTCTAGTGGACGCAATCAGGAGTGTTCACTTTGAGTAGCTACATTTCTATCACTTCTATATGGTCATGTATACTGTGACAGGAGTCACTTTGGGCATGGGGGTTGTGGACCCCAAATTCCTTTAAAGAGGTTGGGAGGCACTATGTCCAGCCTTGTGTGGCTTTCTTATGTTTAAGTCACCCTGCATCTTTTATGGATGCAGGGTGACCGGGAGGGTGGTGTACACTGAGAATATGGTTTGGACTATTTCAAATGGGACAGTATATGCATTACCCATATCTCTCAGGAAATATGGAGATCTACCTTATTCCTGTAAACTGTAAGGCACAGGAAGTGCACTCCTAATATGGTCATTCCAGGAAGTCCAATGAGGAGACGGACTGTCTGAGGTGGCTCTCCATTCACCTATTGTCGGGTGTGCTAATGAACTTGCCTGCTGTCTGCTAAGAGATGTATTGACACTCAGAGTAATGTGTATTGAGGGCTCGTTAGGGAACCATTGTTCTGTGTCTGGCTATTGTGTACATTGATTACCCCCTGGGGGCTTCTGTCTCCTTGCACATGGCAGTCCTTCTGGTCAAGCTATCTGACCAATCACTGCTGACTCATTTTCAAGCCCTCATTTGCATGGCTGGAGAGGACCTTATGGGGAACTGCAGGTACTGTGCAATTGACCAATGGGAAAGCGGTTGTTGGGGGAAGGATGTTCCAAATTCTGTATAAAAGTGTACTGTTTTCTTCCAATAAATGTTGTTCCTGTTTTAACCTCAACACGGAGCCTTGTCTTGTTATTGGGGGGGATTTATTGTATGCTGTTCCAGTTTGACTGCTAGGAGTGTAAACCCTTCATATGGTTTTTCCTATTCAGCTGTATGCAGCATTCATAAGGTTCCAGCTACACTGTTTGTATCATTCCTTGGTTTCCAGTTCGGGAGTTTGGTGTCCTGCAAGTAGCTGTGCCTGTAGCTCTGGAAGGGGAAGATCTCCTAAACGGTTTTAACCCTTTTGTGTCCGGGGTGTCGTAACATATACATTATTGTACCTATCTATGTGATGTATTCTATCTATCATGTGTAGGTTTTGATTTTGATTGTTTAGTTTTTGTTTTTTGCAATATCTATATTATTCATCCAGCATATGCTATGCGGATGATTTTTATATCCTAATTAATAAAGTTCTAATATTTTTAACTCCTTTGTGAATATTTAATGTCTACTGGTACCGGTAAAGTCCCATTTTTTGGTTTTCCCAAGCCCTCATTTATCCCGCCTAGGCGAGAACTCTGTAATTTCAGAGATATACTTTATACAAGTAATTCAGGGATGTTGGTACCATTGTGTTAATTTTTTTAACATATCCATATCATCTTTTGACACACCTTAAACTTTCTCTCGATATGTCAATGATATGCTCTGATACAGACTCCGGGAATTCCACTGACAGAGGAGACCATACTGGAATGGGTGAGGGTGCCTCTGAGCCCATCTCACCTTGGGAATTACCGATGTTATAGTGTAGTGGCCAGCAACTGGAGACAGGCTCTGGCTGGAAGATGGCTGGCAGACCTTGCAAAGTTTGAACACTCCAGGATAAGGGGAGTCTTCAGACGTTTTTTCCTCTGCATTAAATTCTGCGCCTAGATAAACCGGTAACTAGGACGGATCTAACTGGCTCTTTTCCCAGTTTATGAGTCACCCAAATTGTTGAAGGATAAAGATTACTTTGTCGCAGTGAGCCAGCAACTGGTTCTTGTCCTGGTCAAGCAGCAGAATATTGTCTAGATAGTGATAAATGCGAATTCCATGTTTCCAAAGCTGTGTTACTACTGCCAGCATAACTTTGGTAAAAACTTTGGTAAACGCAGGCTGCGTCCTTAACAGCAAATGAGTCATGCTTATCAAAGCCCCAAAACCAGCAGCAGGGACCCTACACAGCCAAAGCATTTAGCGGGAATTACGGGGGCTACATCCAGGAGGACCCACACTGGACGGACAGCTGAACTTTTAATCCAGCGAGGTAGGAGACAGCACCAGGTCCTGACTACACAGAGGGAAAAAAAGGAATGCCATCCTGGGTGGTGGGGGTCAAATTTTATGAGTTAGGTCCTAAAAGCATGGGGGGTGGGTGGGACTTACCCAGAGGTGGCTGACATGTCAGGAAAACTTTTAGATGTGATACATGCTGATAGCAGAGGAACAAAGCAGCAGATAGAAATGACACCTAGTGCTTGAAAAGTACACACTATAAAAGGATATACTTTGTTCATATTTCATGTCTGAGGTTTACAACCACTTTAATGGGCATAATAGCATTGCACAGAAAAGAAATGATCAATAATGATCGTATATAGAAAATAAATAGCAATCCTGACATAGTGACAATACATGGGCAACAACTTGGCTTTGTGACAATACATGGACAGCAAACAGGCAATGGTGACAATACTTGCTCAACAAATAGGCAATTATTACAATACACAAAAAAAGAAACCATTTGTTTTTACAATACACATAAACAATGGCAACAGTGAAATTATGACTGCCAGAAATTGGCAGCTGTGACAATGCATGGGCAAAACATGGGCAATTGTTACAATACATGGACAACAAATGGCCAATTATTAATATATGTATATGGCAACACATGAGCAATTTTATTAAAAGCCAGGTAAGCAACAGTCTTGACAAAAAGTAGGGAAAGAAGTGGGAAACCATGACAATAGCTGAGGAACAATTAACGCAGTTGTCACAAGAGGTAGGTAACAAATGAACAATTTTTATGATTCATTGGAAAAAAAGTGGGCAAAATATGTTGGCAAGAAATAGGCAATTATAACCTCACTTAGGCAACAAGCAGGCAGTCTTTGCAATATGCAAGCAACAATTGGAGAATCTTGACAACGCATGGGTAAGGAAAAGGCACTCATTACAATATGCAAGGAACCAATAGGTAATTATTACAATACAGTATGTGGACAAAAAAGGCAACCTTAACATGTGGGCATGAATCAGGCAAATGTGAATATATGGGACAATGCATGGGCAACAAACAGGCAGTAGTGACATTAAACAGTCAACAATTATACAATCATTAACTGCTTGACCTCCAGAAGATTTTACCCCCCTTCATGACCAGGCTACTGCATTGCATTATTTTAACTGACAATTGTGCGGTCATGCAATGCTCTACCCAAATAAAATGTATGTCATTTTTTTCCCCACAAATGGCGCTTTCATTTGATGGTATTTAATCACCACTGTGTTTCTATGTATTGCTCTATAAGCAAAAAAGACCAACATTTTTAAAAAAAACCTTCTGTTATAAAACATATCCAATAGAAATGTAAAAAAATTAGTTCCTTCATAAATTTAGGCCAATATGTATTCTGCTACAAGTTTTTGTGAAAAAAAATCCCAATAAGTGTATATTGATTTGTTTACACAACAGTTATAGTGTCTACAAACTATGGGATATACAGTATACTGCAAGTTATATTTATTTATTTTTATACTAGTAATCACAGCAATTAGCGACTTATAGTGGAACTATTATATTGCAGCAGACAATTGGACACTGACACTTTTGACACTTTGCAGGAACCAGTGACTCTAGAACAGTGATCAGTGCTAAAAATTTGCGCTGTCACTGTACTAATGACACTGGCCTGGAAGGGCTTAATCATCTAGGGCGAGCAAAGGGTTAACTGTGTGCCTAGCCAGTGTTTGTGTTTACTATGTGTGCTACTTTTGCTAGGGGTAGAGATAAACTTTAGTTCTTGCTTTACAGGAATACATCCCTTTCCCCCTGTCAGAACTTAACTCTGCCTTGTTTACATAGGCAGAGCTCCGTTTTGAGTCTTTGCCCATAGATCTGTGGGTGCCGGTGGACATCGAGTGCCTGGCACCCGCAGATCAGCTTCTGCTTGCCCCCTGCAGACGGAATTGGGGAAAACGTATGAATACTTGATTCAGTGCACAGCTGCCCCCCTGTAGCAGTAAAACTACTATAGGGAGGTCAGCAAATGTGGCAGCTCTTTCATTGCACAAGAAAATAGGTATTCAAGACAATACGGGAGCAAAAAATGGGCAATAAATGGACAACCAATACATTATGCAGGGTAGAAATCGGAATTTGTGACAATATGCAGACAAGAAATGAGCAATGGTGACAATACATGGTCAACAAACATGCAAATGTGTTTTTACATGGCAACAAACTGACAATCCCAACAAAACACAGTAAGAAAATTGAAAATTGACAATATGTGGGCAACAAATGTGTAATTGGTAAAGATATGTGGGCAAAAAAAAAAAAAAATTCCAGACAAAAAATGGGCTGTCTGACTGTTGTAGCTACCTCTTTGCTCTTTTGCCAAAAGAAATGTATTTGATAGCATTCCATTCCAGTGCAGAAACGTGCAGGTTCTGATGGCAAAAGCTGGCCATGTACATGGTGAGAAGGTCCAACCACTGTCAAACAGATACCCTGTTATGTTGAGAAAATGTTGATTGTATGAGGTGGGAAACAGGTCTGGTCACTAATACCCCCCCCCCCACCCACCGTCCCAAAAGAAAAAGGAAAGCCATGTTTACAGCAGCTCCCTGTGCTAACTTTCTTGTGTTCTGTCTCCTTTCCATTGAAATAAACACTTATTTTAGCTCCCTTTGCCAAGCTGAGCGCTTAATGCTTATGTGTAGGTTGCTAAACCTAGATGCCTAAAGGCAGGTAGATGTTACCTCAATGGCCAGGAGGTTTAGAGGTCTACCATGCTCTGCTAATTAGCGATTGGGATAGCCATCAGTAAGGCTGGCCATACACTATACAATTTTCTTGTTCAACTTTCCTTTAGATTTACCAAAACCATGTAATATAGGGTCAAACCTAAACACTTTCAATTTGTATGCAGTCAGGCAGGCCCTTGCACTACATAGTTTAAGGTAAATCTAAAGGAAATTGAATAAGAAAATTGTATAGTGTATGGCCAGCCTAAGCCAACATGCCTGTTACAATCAGATAATTTTACACACTGTGCTTTTCTTACTAGAAAAGCTCCCAACCCTTGTAACCTTGAGCGATTCACAAAGACACGAATAAGGCTGTACCTCCTTATAGAACTATAGAAGAGAATAATCAACTTTCAAAATCCATCTGATTACTACATGCTATGCTTCAGCAGTTCACCAGAGGGAACAAACAGCATGCTTTTCTATTACCAGTGTGTTTAAAAAATGTGTCCCTATTCTTCAGTTGCACACCATTTAACCACTTAAGCCCCAGAGGATTTGGCTGCTAAACGACCAGAGGGTATTTTGCGATTCGGCACTGCGTGACTTTAACGGACAATTGCGCGGTCGCGCGACGCTGTACCTAAACGAATTTGGCGTCCTTTTTTTCCCACAAACAGAGCTTTCTTTTGGCGGTATTTGATCACCTGTGCGATTTTTTGATCACGCGCTATAAACAAAAAAATAGCGTAAATTTTGCAAAAATAGCAATATTTTTCCCTTTTTTTTTATATGAAATTCCCCCAAAAAAATGTAAAAATCAAAATTTTTTAATATTTTCGGCCAATTTGTTTTATGCTACCTATGTTTGGTAAAAAAAATTGCAAAAAGCGTATTTTGATTGGTTTGCGCAAAAGTTATTGCGTTTACTAACAAAGGGAAAGATTTTTGTCATTTTTGTTGTTTTTTTTTTTTTTTGCGGTACTGCGACATTGCGGCGGACAGATCGGACCCTTGACTGACATTTTTGACACTTTTGGGGTTACCAGTGACATTTCTACAGTAATCAGTGCTATATATATGCACTGTTACTGTAAAAATACACTGGTAGTGAAGGGGTTAACTTTATTTGAGAGGGAGGGGCTGTGTGTGTCCCTAGGGGCGTGATTCTAACTGTGATTGGCTGTGGCTTCAACTGTATGCAGAGTGATCAATGGATCTACATAGTAGATCCATGTGATCATCTCTCATACAGAGAGGAGAATGACAGGCAGCTTGTTTACACAAGCTGCCTGACTTTCTCCCTCTCCCCCGCCGATCGCAGAGTGGCCGGCGGCGATCGGGTCCGCCGGTCACACGCGCGGGGGGGTCCGTGACCACGCGGGAGCGCGCCTCCGGCGGCGCGCGCTCGCTCCCTAAACCCTCACAGGCGAGCGACGTAGACCTACGTCACTTTGCCTGTGAGGGGCTGACCGCCGCCGTAGATAGTCGTGCGGCGGTCGGCAAGTGGTTAAACAAAATAGGAACTTTTTTAATATTTACTTTTAGATGAAGAAAATCTCAGTATATCATAAAAGTCAATGATACAGTTTTACCACTTGCCCACTGCTCACTGTGCTGCTACTGCGGCAAAGTGGCTCTTTAACGTCTGGTGACGTAGACCTACGTCACCAGACTCTCCCCTCTCTCGGCGGCGCACGCGCTGCCAGTGGCTCGCTACCGCTGTATTCCCCGATCGTCTGGGATCGAGTGAGGAAACCCGCCCACTTGTGTAAACAAAGCGGGCAGATCTCCTATGTGACAGACAGTCACAGATTACAGGATTCAGCATAGCTGAACCTGCAATCTGTGTCTGTGTCACACAATCCCCTCCCCCCACACACGTCAGTAAGCATGAGGCCTACATTTAACCCCTTGATCACCAACAATGTTAACCCCTTCCCTGCCAGTGTCATTAATACAGTAACAGTGCATATTTATAGCACTGATTACTGTAGTATTGTCACTGGTACCCCCAAAAGTGTCAAAAATGTCAGTCAGGGGTCTGATCTGTCCGCCGCAATGTCGCAGTCTTGCAAAAGAAATCGCAGATCGCCGACATTACTAGTAAAAAAAATAAACAATAAAAATGACAAATCTTTCCCGTAGGTAGTAAACGCAATAACTTTTGCGCAAACCAATCAAAATACGCTTATTGTGATTTTTTTCTACCAAAAACATGTAGCAGAAAACAAATTGGCCTTAAATGTTAAAAAATGTTGATTTATAAATTTTTTTTGGGAATGTTATATATCAGAATGTAAAAAAAATTGTTTTTTATTTTCAAAATTGTCGCTCTTTTTTTCAAAAATTAAAAATCGCACAGGTGATCAAATACCACCAAAAGAAAGCTCTATTTGTGGGAAAAATAATGCCATAAATTTAAGTTGGGTACAGCATCGCACGACCGCGCAATTGTTCGTTAAAGTGCCGAATCGCAAAATATAGCCTGGTCAGGAATGGGGTAAAATCTTCTGGTCTTAAAGCGGTTAAAAATACGCTCATTGAGAATTTTTTTTGTCAAAAACATGTAGCTAAATACATTTTGGCCTAAATATATGACAAAAATTGAATATTGGATATTTTTTAATTGTAAAAGTAGAAAATGTCAATTTTTTCGCAAAATTTTCGCTCTTTTTTTTTATTAATATCGCAAAAAGTGAAAAGCGCAGAGGTGATCAAATACCACCAAAAGAAAGCTCTGTTTGTGGGGAAAAAAAAGGACATAAATTTTGTTTGGGTACAGGGTTGCATGACAGCACAATTGTCAGTTAAAGTCGCGCAGTGTCAAGTTGCAAAAAGTGGCCTGGACGTTAAGCAGGAAAATCCTCCGGTGGTAAAGTGGTATTTATGCCATCCAAATTCGCTGTTAAAGGTGCATGAGCATGTTTCCTGCTATAAAACATTTGCCAATCTTGTTTTCAAAGATTGACTCTTTTCTCGAGCTGCTCTTTAGCTAATCAAATGCTGTACAATCTGATTATACAATCTTCTTCTGATCAACTATCAACTAACAACTAATGTAATGAGAGTGCCTGCACAACTGGATACAAATTGAATGTATTGTTTAAGTTTGTCCTCATATTACATAATTTTGGTAAATTTAAAGGAGATTGCACATGGATTGTACAATTGAATTTTATAGTGTATGGCCACTTTTTTTCACTTGTTTACGGAACATCTGTTTAGAGCTGAAGAGACTATAGCAACAAACAGTAATGTGGTAAAATAGATAATATAAAGTTTACAACTGACCTATATATGGATCAATCCCTTAATATATTTAATAGTTTAAATGCCATACTTTTAGTAGATATAATGAACATGAGGCTGATCTGTAGAAGATAATATAGACGCTCAAAAATTTTACCTAAGTAATTTGAAATACATTCACAATTTTATGTCTAAATCAAATTTGCAAACTGAATGCTCACTGATTCTTTTCACATTTTGCAATTACAGTGTGTGTGTAAGCGGCTAGCTACAGTATACCTTTGTGACTACCATCCGGAATATATACAGTAGGTCCTCCAATGTAATCTGTTTCAGTTTATCCACTAATATAATCAACAGGTCTGCACCACTATAGTTATAACCATAACCATCATTAAAGTATAGCGTATATACTTAAATAAATTGCAATTTTAAATAGTAGCACTGTCACAAATCTATCTCTGTATCATAAATCAAAAAATTGTGGCCACTCTATCTATTGGATGTGACATTATTCCGCATGGTTGCTGCTTTGCTTGCAGCCTGTGGATCATGGCTGGCGCTTGCAGGGCTTAAAGCTATATTGTATAGTATATTGAGTTATTGTTCCTAAATGTCATGTTTGGCACTCATACAAGGTAAGTGCAATATTTGATGATGCTTCTATTTATTTTTATTCTGGTTCTCTCTTGAGGATGAACTGATAGCTGATGAGTAAACCACAGGTGTGTGAAATGCTTTGGAATCTGGAGGTGAGCTGATCCAGGGATAATATTATAATAATGGTTGATTCAATCATCCCCTCTGATGAGTTGCTAGATTGAAAAGGTAGTGGTGAGTCTGGTGACACAAAGGTATGAACACTGTGAATGAAGATCCGGTATTATTGAACAAATGAAGATACAGTATGCACTTTGTTGGAGCATGAGACACTCTATTTGATGCAGTTTAAAGTATGGTACAGCACATGACACTTTATAATTTATGAACTTTGAGATCACATAATTTTCGTAGAAATATATATTGTAATATATAGATGGATGTATATGCATTTGTTTATGACAAATATGAATGATGACAGTTATTTGTATTCTTCTCTTGTTCCCTCTTAGTTTATTCATAGATAGAGTGGGCACATTTTTGTTGATTTATGGCAGAAATAGTAGCACTGTCATAATTATTATTTTTTTTAAACTCAGTTTATCCACTGGAGAGATGTATAGCATAAGCTGGCCATACACTATATACAATCTCCTTTAGAATGATCCAAAATAATACATTTTAGGACAAACCTAAACAATCCAATCAATATCTAATCAGAAATGCCCTTGTACTACATAGTTGATAGTAGCTGTAAAAATTAGATTGGAATCACACTGCGTTGTGTGTGGTCAACCTTACAATGCTTCTATGAGAAAAATATGCATTTTATTTTATGATAATTTATTACAGAGAACACTTTTTTTTTGCAGAGTTTGTTAGGCGCTTTGCACATATACAGTTTTGTTATTTTATTATTGTTAATCAATTAAGGATCCATACACTTAATTATGTGGACAATTTCATAATTATGCACAATGGACCTCTAGTTTCTCACACACAACTCTGTTAGCGCATACTCATTCAGCATTTCTTACCTATGTAGAAGTTAGTGACCGTCCTCATCTGCTTGTGTTTGGAGATAACATAGATAACCAGAGTGTTCCCGGCAAGACCAATCACCATCAGTATGGCAAAGAAGAGAGGCACAAGCCAGGCATCCACTAATTTCGGTGGTTTAGGAGGTTCGCCTATCTCCTCAGAGATGTTGATGCATGGGTACAGCATCAGTCCCATACAGGAGTCATTATAAAAGAGGGATGAATAGTTCTCCATTTTAAGACTGGCTGAGAAATCCTGCATTTCCCCTCTCCTATTGCATCAGTGATGGTGTCAGGGCAATGGTGACAGCTCACCAGAGGGTTGCATCCACCCACTGTGCAAAGATATATTAGTTCTGGAGATCCTTCTTTCGGCTTTCAAACACTCCTTTTTGATTCAATTTCAAAGAGTTCAACTACAGGATGATAGCCCAAGGCTGGTTCCCTTTTAAAGGACTAGATGTTTGATAAGTGTCTTTAAAATCCAGTGCTCATACAAATGAATAAAATCGATAGCATAGCATTGCCCGGCTTCATGCAACGGATTGTAGTTCTACAAAAGTAGGCTGAGCGATACACACAAAAGCAATAGATGTTTATGGATTCTCTTCCCAGGAAAAATAAAATGCGTGTCTTAGACGCTGGCAGCAGATGGTACAGTTGGGTTTTAGCGCTTCTAGTCCGAAGTTGTCAGTTCAGCACCACAAAAATTGCCAGTTCCAGTCCGGAGCTGTCCTTTCAGCACCACAAAACAGCTGCCAGTTCTAGCTCGGGGCTGTCCTTTCGCAACCACAAAACCGATGCCAGTTGTAGCCCGCAGCTGTCCGTTCAGCACCACAATAGCAGGCTCGCACCAGTCCGGAGCTGTCCTTTCAGCACCACAAAACTCCGTTCAGCACTACGCAGAGCTGTCCCTTCAGCTCCACCATGCGTCTTCAGCCACACTTGGCAGAATGGATTGAAGCCAGCAAAATAGCTTTCTAAAGACATGTGTAGAGACGTCAGCAGCTGCTGCCAATACCAGAGATGCTACAGAACATACAATATAATGATTGCGCCATTACAACACAAACTCACCGGCCACTTTATTAATTGCTTGGTAGCGCAATTTGCTAATCAGCCAATCACATGGCATCAACTCATTGCATTTCGGCATCTAGACATGGTGAAGATGACCTGCTGAAGTTCAAACCGAGCATCAGAATAGGGAAGAAAGGGGATTTAAGTGACTTTGAACGTGGCATGGTTGTTGGTAGTGATGAGCCGAACACCCCCTGGTTCGGTTTGCACCAGAACACCGCAAACTGGAAAAGTTTGTTTGAACAAACGAACCCCATTGAAGTCTATGGAACTCGAAAATCAAACAGCCTCATTTTGAAGGCTTAAATGCAAGTTATTGCCCCAAAAAAGTGTATGGGGTCCGGGTCCTGACCTGGGAAACATGTAGCAATGAAAAAAAAGTTTTTAAAAACAATTGTTTTTAAAGGAGCACTGACTTACTGATTTTAAGGAGGCTTAAAGTGAAACTTGGCAAGCTCCCACATCTCTGGCGGACATCCTGGCTTCTCCCCACTCTCTGCAAGCTGACCTGGAACCATCGCTAGATCGATGCCTGATGACTATTGACTGCCTATATAATACTGGTATGTGAAAACAGACCCACAAGCATTACATTGCCAATAGCCAACTATTTTGCTTGCATTACCTCAGTCTGCTACAGCACTAATTGCCATACTGCTTCCAGCTGCTTGTCACATTCACTCCATGTCCCAGCACCGGAGTTTTGAGTAACTATTGATCACCTGCTAGAGCAACAACATCTACCACTCTTCTTGGACTTTACATATACCCATCTCTAGAGGTGATTTTGGCTACTTGCACCTATGTTGCTGTCTTTCATCTGTCGCCTCCTTGCTTTGCTGGATTCGTGATATATTTGCTGTGCTTTTGCTGTGCTCCTGTTATTATTTCCTTCACAGGATTACACATTAGCAGAGGAGCCACAAGTGGAACCAAATGTCCATATGCCAGAGTCATTAGTGGTTGAGCCTTCATTCCGCACTATCTGCTCACCGTAGGAGTGACATTAGTCTTAGGAGCACCTCTGTGTGGGCTCCCCGTGCCCTGAAGCCTGCTTCATTTTACTTCTTCACTGTTGCCACCAGATACATTGTGGAGTCTTGATTACCTACCGGGAGTCTTTTTGGAAGCCTATACCACACCTTGCCCTTCCTCAGATGCAGTGGCAGTCCTTACACCATTATTCTGCTAGTGTGTTGTTGGGGTGGTGGGTGGAGCCCCAGTGGCGATCCCAGTGTTCTTTGAGAGACAGGACCCCCCTTTTTTCATGGTTTTACCTTAATGTCCTTGAGCATCTTGCTATTTATTTTTTGCCAATTTTGTTATTGTGCTGTTTTTTGATATTTTACATGTTCAGTTTGTCTCAATAAAGTACTCCATTTTACACACTTTATACCCTTGTTCGAGCCTATATGCAACTTCTTTTTCTTTTTCTTTTGCCTTATCCCCACCAGCAGCACCACAACCCAGCACTAACATGGTGGAGCAGTATGTGTGCACACACCTAGACGTACTGAATGACGGGTCTGCCCCCTTCAACTTCTGGGTCTCCAAATTTGGCACATGGCCCGAGCTTGCCCTTTACGCCTTGGAGGTGCTGGCCTGCCCTGCAGCCAGTGTATTATCTGAACGTGTATTTAGCACAGCTGGGGGCATTATCACAGACAAGCGCAGCCGCCTGTCCAGAGCCAATATGGACAAGCTCACGTTCATTAAAATGAACCAGGCATGGATCCCACAGGACTTTTCCGTACCTTGTGCAGAATAGACATGTATACCGGCCTTACCCAGCCATTGTATTTTTGATCTTTCTCACTCTTTTTGGGGTGTACCCTAATTTAAAAAAAAATCAAATTAAAAACAAAAACCAGTGTTGGCTACCTCGTCCCCCTCCACCGCCGCTTCCACCTACACCGCCACATCCACCCCCACCTCAACCACCTACTCCATATGGGCCTCGTCCTCCTCCTCCTCCTCCACCGCCACTTCCACCTACACCTCCATATCCTCCACCACCTCAACCTCCTACTCCATATGGGCCTCGTCCTCCTCCTTACATAGTTACATAGTAGGTGAGGTTGAATAAAGACAATAGTCCATCCAGTTCAACCTGTGTAGGTGTGTGTGGCCATTCAAGATGATTATTTTTTATTTTTATGTTTTTTATGTTCTTTTAAGTTATTTCCCTATCCACATTTGTTTGCAGAGCACTTGCCATGCTCTTAAGATGATTTTGATGCAATTTGCAGCCCTCCAGCCCTTTCCATTTTTGTTTTAAAGGCATTTTAGTGCTCAAAAGTTCGGGTATCCATAGACTTCAATGGAGTTCGGGATCGGGACAAAGTTCGGGTTAAGTCCGGGTCACGAACCCGGACTTTTTTTCAAGTTCGTTCGAACCCGAACATCCAGGTGTTCGCTCAACTCTAGTGTTAACCCCTTCCCTGCCAGTGTCATTATTACAGTAACAGTGCATATTTATAGCACTGATTATTGTAGTAATGTCACTGGTCCCCCCAAAAGTGTCAAAAATGTCAGTTAAGGGGTCCGATCTGTCCGAGGCAATCTCGCAGTCCTGCCAAAAAAAAAACGCAGATCGCCGCCATTACTAGTAAAAAAAAGAATAAACAATAAAAATTACATAAATCTTTCCCGTAGTTAGTAAACACGATAACTTTTGCGCAAACCAATCAAAATACGCTTATTGTGATTTTTTTTTACCAAAAATATGTAGCAGAAAACAAATTGGACTAAAATGTTAAAAAATTTTGATTTGTAAATTTTTTTGGGGGAATGTTATATCAGAATGTGAAAAATATTGTTTTTTTTTTTTTTCAAAATTGTCGCTCTTTTTTTCAAAAATTAAAAATTGCACAGGTGATCAAATACCACCAAAAGAAAGCTCTATTTGTGGGGAAAAAAAGGAAGTAAATTTAATTTGGGTACATCGTTGCACGACCTCGCACTTGCCGACCGCTCACGTTGCTGCTACTGCAGCAGAGCTGCTCGGCTAGGTCCAGGAACGTAGACCTACGTCGGGCGCATTCACGGCTCGCGCGCGCCCTGCGAGCCGATCCTGGTCTGTTTCGGCTCAGAACCAAAGGCATCGTGTCCCCTGCCTGTGTAATGTAAACACAGGCAGGTGAAGTGATGTAATTTTCCCTCCTGGAGCGCTTTCAGTTCCAGGAGAAGGAGAGATAGCTAAACGTGAGTTCCACCAACACTACACTGACACTAACACACATAGGTACACATTTAACCCCTTGATCACCCCTGATCACCCCTCACAGTGTACACTATATACAGTGGTATACAGATCATTTAATGATCACTGAATTTAGTGTCACTTGTGACCCTAAATCGTGCTTGCGCTAGGCCCAAATAGGTTTAGGCCACCCGCCATCTATCCCCTAAAAAGGTTAAACCCCTTGATCTCCCCCAGTTAACCCCTTCACTGCCCTGTCACAGTGTTCACTATATACAGTGATTACCGATCACTGTATTAGTGTCACGGGTGACGCTAGTTAGGCTAGTTAGCGTCAGGGTCCCACCACACCACCGTTATTTAGCGTCAGTTAGAGTCAATTACACTAACACACATACACACACACACACACACATGCATACATACACCTCCATTACTAGTATAGTGTTTGAACAGATCAATATCTGATCTGATCAGAACTATACTAGCGTCCCCATAGTTTAGTGTTCCCAAAACGCGGTGTTTGCACGATCAGCACTGATTCCTTCCAGCACCTGCATTTAGCCTCTCCGCCCAGCCCACCCTACCCAGGCAAGTGCAGTAATCAATAGATTACTGTCACTTCCAAAAAACACAAATTACACAAAACCGCTGCGTTAGCAGAGTCAGGCCTGATCTCTGCTAGCACTAGCAGTTTTTTTTGTAGCAACCGAATAGTCCTTGACAACCAGGTGCTTTTTTACCTGTTAGTCACACTACTGTACCTTTAAATTTAATTGATAAAATGTCCAAACGGTGGTATAGTAGCGCAGAGGCCTACAGTATACTGACTATGTCAGATGAGAGCGATGGGGAAGCCTGAATGGCAGAATCAGGGTCAGTATATGAACCTTTAGAGAACAGCGGCTCCCTGACAAATAGCTCAGACGGCGGATGGGTCCCTGCTAAGGTCAGGCGTACCCGACCCCATTCTGCAGTTGCTGAGGTGCAGAGCAGAGTTTCGGTACTAGTGCCGCTCATCCTTCTGGTGGCCTGACAAGCGCCAGCGGCCTAGTACACCCTGGACCTAGTACAACCAGCACTGCAGTAACACTTGGTGACGTGGCGAGTCCCATAAGTGCAGTTGAAGCTGGTGTGGTGGCTAGCACGAGTAGTGGTCCGCAGCCACCGCGTATTCGAAGACAGACCCGTAGAGCCCATAGTGCCCTCCCTGAAGTGCTGGCATATCCTAATTGGCATCCCACAGATTCTACAGCGCCCGTACTTCCCCCATTCACTGCCCAACCCGGAATTCGAGTGGAAACAGCTGGTTTTAATCCCCTTAATTTTTTTGAGCTGTTTTTCACTGAAGATCTTTACAGATCTATTGTGGATTAAAGTAATTTGTTTGCTAGTCAATTTATTACCGCCAATCCAAATTCGCTTCTTGTCAGAGAATTCGGCTGGAATCCTATAACGGTTTCCGAATTTAAGACCTTTCTGGGCCTATCCTTCAACATGGGCATTACAAAACAGAGTGAATTGCGGTTATATTGGTCTACTGACCCAATTCACCAAATGCGCGTGTTCTCTGCTGCTATGTCCAGGGCTCAATACAAACAAATATTTTAGTTCATGCATTTCAATGACAATGAACTCTGTCGTCCTTGGGGGGACCCTGAATATGACCGGTTCCACAAAATTCGGCCCCTCGTAGACCACTTGAATCAGCGGTTTGCAGCCTTGTTTACCCCCGAACAAGATGTCTGTGTTGACGAGTCCCTGATAAAGTTTACTGGCCGCCTTGCTATCAAACAGTATCTCCCAGCAAGAGTGCCAGATACGGGGTCAAACTGTATCAGCTCTGTGATGGGGCCACAGGCTATAAGTTAGTTTCCGTGTCTACGAGGGAAAAGATAACACTGTGGAGCCCCCCGACTGCCCAGACTACATAGGGAGCAGCGGTAAGCTAGTTTGGGATTGGTGTCACCCTTATTCGGAAAGGGGTACCACTTGTACACGGACAATTTTTATTTGAGTGTGCCACTTTTTAGACACCTCTTTCAATTAAAAATTGGCGCTTGTGGCACCGTGCGATCTAATCGCCGGGACTTCCCTCAACGGCTAGTAAATGCCCCACTGAGTCTGGGGGAGAGAGCCTGCTTGTCATGTATACCCGCCATTAAATAAGTGGGTTTGGATGTTTGGGCAGTTAATAGTGCGTATACTACACAATTTTCCTGCAGAGATTTCTGTTAGGTTCTCTTTTTTTCATGCAGCCCATAGGCTGCATGAAAAAAAAAAACCTACACTATATGCCAAACAAGGACCAGCAATGTACTGGTACGTTTCTGGACTTTGAGTGGTTATACCAGGATGATGCCTGCAGATTTAGGCATCATCTTGGTATAGTTTTTTACAGCCAGTGGTCGGCTTACATGTAAAAGCAATCCTAGCAGATAATTGGCCGCTAGACTGCTTTTACAAGCAGTGGGAGGGGAATCCCCCCCCCTTTCAGCCGCCTTCCACGGTTTTTCTCGGGCTCTCTTGTCCCACCGGTTAACCCGAGAGTGCAGCCGGTGGTTCAATTATCTAATCATAGAGCTGATTGGAGATGAGAATGGCTCCAATCATCTCTATGGCCTAAGATACCGGAAGCTACGAGCATTTCATGACTTATGAAATAATCAACGCCATTGGAAAATTGGGAAAGCATTTTATCACACCAATTTTGGTGTGCTCAGATGCGTTAAGGTCAAAGGAGAGATCTAGAGATCATTTTTTTTTTAAAAAGAGTACCTGTCACTACAGATTGCTATCATAGGGGATATTTAAATTCACTGTGATAACAATAAAAATGATTAAAAAAAAAAAAATTAAAGTAAAGGTGTCAAAATAACATAAAAAAGCAAAAAAAAATCAAGCCCTCCTGTCTCCCCGTGCTTGCATGCAAAGGCGCACGCAAGCGTTGGTCTAGTGTCATATGTAAACCGCAATTGCAGCATGCATGTGAGGTATTGCCGCGAACGCCAGGTCGAGGGCATTAATTCTTGCAGTAGACCTCCTCTGTAAGTCCAAAGTGGTAACCTGTAAAGACTTTTAAAGGCTTTTAAAACCGTACGTAGTTTGTTGCTGCTGCATGGGCGTGCAAAATTTTTAAAGCATGTCATGTTTGGTGTCTATGTACTCGGCATAAGATCATCTTTTAAATTTTACCAAACAATTAGGAATTATATAGTGCATTTCTTCATTAAATATTAAAAATAGTTTTTTCCGCAAGAAATCCTTTCTTTGCAGTTTGTCAGACAGTGCAGTGTGAGTCATGCATTCCTAGCAGGGAGGGAAAGAGATTTCTCATCTATAGGGCTATTGATTACATCACATCAATGAGAGTATTGTTAATCGGTCACTTGCATACATCCTATAAGCAGCACAGATCATCTATAGTCAGCACGCCGTGACCGAACAACGTTTCGTCCTGGAAGACGTTTTCAAAGGTGAAAACGTCTTCTAGGACGAAACGTCGTTAGGTCACGGCGTGCTGACGTCATCCCTGGAAGTGTTCCGAGTGAGCGGATGTGCCTTGCCGTCCGGCCGGCGGCTTTACATGCTTCGTGTTTTTATATGGAATGTAAGTGTATCTCTTTTAACCCATTAAACTAGTTGTTATGATTTTACACTATTGGCGTTTTCCTTTACATTTGGGATTGGCCTTGACTGACTTGCTGGGATCATTATCTAACCTGACCCCGCTGCACGAGATTACCTGCTATCGGTGCTGTATGCTGGTGGAGCAATCTGGCCTGATTCCTTATCCTGAATGATTATACAATCTTGGTCTGGTAAGGGGTTCAAAGTGTCAGTGTTGGCGGTCCTGGTGTGTTTGGGATTTTCCTTATCTCTGCCTTTATCTTCCTCAATTTGGTAAGAGGCTCTCAAATCGGTGGTGGTTTTCTCCTTTTTTCCCGATTGTCTTTTTTCTTCCACAACTGTTGGGAGTGTCATTTATGTCTGCACACAAGTATATTTCTGGTAAGCAGTTTCACAATTGGTGACGGATATATACACCCTTTACGTGGTGCACCTTCAGGGTGTCTAATAATAACACTTATTGTTACGGTATTATGCTATGGCGTTTTTCCTTTTTTCTATGACTCCATGACATCAATTCTTGAGAGCTCAATACACGATTTTCTTCAATCAAGACAGCTTTGCATCTAAATCTCTGCAATTACTGATTGCTTATCTGGTAAGCGCACTACCTAAGGGACTCTGGATTGCTATAGTGCTGATCACAATATTTCACATCACTTTTGAATATTTTCACTTCAACATATTTGGACTTGATTTATTTTGGACATTGAGTTGTTCTATATCACTAAGTGCGACTTAATTTTATATATAGCAATGAGTGCCCCAGAGACTTGCACCCAATTTGCTAGCAGTACACCACCGCTTGATTTGAGCAGCAGGCAAATTTCACTACCCCAGTTTTTGAACCGTAGAAAGAAATACTGTCCCAGCCATCCACATGCTCAGCGCCTTATTGCTAGCTTGGCCAAATTGCTAGCATTACAGTTGCTGCCTTTTCATCTGGTAGACTCAGCTCCCTTTTGTGAATTTGTGGAATGTGCTGCACCGCAGTGGCAGGTCCCAAAAAGCCATTTATTTTTGCGTAAGGCCATTCCGGCTCTCTACCGTCATGTGGAAGGTAGTGTTTTAACCTCGTTGGACAAAGCGGTCAGCAGGAAGGTGCACATTACTGCTGACTCTTGGTCCAGCAGGCATGGATAGGGACGTTACATTTCTTTCACGCGCACTGGGTAACTGGGAAGGATGCAGGACAGGGTTCGATGTTGCAGCTTGTTTTGTGACCATGCCTCCAAAAAGCTGGTGCTGGTTCTGCCACATCTGTCTTCTCCACCACCTCCTCCTCCATGTCCTCTTCTGCGCAATTGTCCTCTGAAGCAGCAGTGCTCCCTAAGCGTTCAAGGGCCTACTCAAGCAGTCAGGCTAAAAGATGCCATACTGTGCTTCAGTTGGTCTGTCTAGGGGATAGGAGTCACACTGGTGCAGAGATTCTGTCAGCTCTGCAGGGGCAGGCTCAGAGATGGTTGACGCCATGACAGCTTGAGCTATGAATGGTTGTATGCTACAATGGCACCAACCTTCTCTACGTCCTCCGACAGGGACACTTGACACATGTTCCATGCTTGGCACATGTTCTGAATTTGGTGGTGCAGCATTTCTTGAGCACATACCCGGGCTTCCAAGATCTCCTGAGGCAGGCCAGAAAATTCTGTGGCCATTTCCGCCGTTTGTTCAATGCTAGTGCTCGCTTATCTGACATTCAAGGGGAATTCAACCTGCCCACCAACCGCCTCATTTGTGACATGCCCACCAGGTGGAACTTAACGTTGGCAATGCAGCTGCGGCTGCATACACAGCAGAGGGCCATCAATGATCAATGAGTACCTGTGCGAGTATGGCACAAGGACAGGGTCAGGGGAGCTTGGCTTTTTTACACCATGCCAGTAGCTTTTGATTAAGGATGCATGCATCGTCCTGTCACCATTTGAGGAGGCCAAAAGGATGGTGAGCCAGGACGATGCATGCATCAGTGACACTATCTCGCTAGTCTACCTGCTGGAACACACGCTGCCTGGAATCATAGACAGGGCACTTTAGGCAGAACAGCGGCAGGAAGAGGAGGACTTCCTTTCCTCACAAGGCCCCCTTTATGCAGATATCATTCCTGCAGGGCCACAAAACACACAGGAGGAAGAGGAGGAGGAGGAGGAGGATTTCAGCAGCATGGATGTAGAGGATAGCATATAGCAGTCTTCAAGGAATGGTTTTGATTCCCCAGCAACCCCAGGAGTTGTATGTGGTTGGGGAGAGGTTGCTCCTGCTGACAATGTTATCCTTAGTGACCCAGAGGACTCAGAAGCTCATGCCTCCTCCAATTTACGTTGCATGGGCTCCCTAATTCTGCAAAGCCTGCGAAAGGACCTGAGGATTCGTGCTATCAGGGAGAGGGATAATTACTGGTTGGCAACCCTTCTTGATCCACGTTACAAGGGTAAAGTTGCAGAGCTCATCCTGCCTTCGCAGAGGGAGCAGAAGATGAAACATCTTGAGGAGGCCTTGAAAAAAAATTTGTGTACCACCTTTCCAGACACTGGGAGTTCTTTCTCTGGACGTGTTTCTGAGGCATCCTGCAGCCAAAGGAGGAGCGGTGGAGAAGGCGGCCGGCTGACCGATGCCTTTAAACAGTTCTTTTGTCCTCAGAAGCACCCAGGACTGTTTAAGCAACCATCGGCAGCGTCTCCATTTTATGGTGCATGATTATCTAGGCGCAAGAGCAGACTTGAAGACCTTTCCAGCTGAGCATCCACTGGGTTACTGGGTCTTGAGGATGGACCACTGGCCAGAACTTGCTCAATATGCAATGGAGCTACTGGCCTGTCCTGCTTCCAGCATGCTTTCCGAATGGACGTTGAGTGCTGCTGGAGGTTTTGTGACGGACAAAAGAGTGCTTTTGTCTACAAATTCTGTTGACCAGCGGACTTTTATCAAAATGAACCAGTCCTGGATCAACAAGAGCTATCAAGCCTCTGATGCAGATGTAACTGATTGAATTTGCTAGGGGTTTGCCATCCCTTGAAGGCTGCATATGCTGCCTATCCTATTCCTCTATACCATAGGCATAAATATACCAACAAAATATAATATCACAGACCGGCACTAAATTCAATAACAATATTAAATGACACCAACTGTAATGTGAGACAGTGTAAGGATTTGCCTATACTAAATATAGACAGAGAATACAATAAAAAATATACCAGTGCTCCAAAAAGTGAAGTGACGGCTATAAATGCTGTTTATAGTGCACTACAAAACCATAAGTTAACGTGGGAGAATAATGTCAAAATGTGAAATACTCCTCTGGTGGAGAATTGAATGAGTGTGAATGGTGAAGTACTGAAATATACAAATACAAAATATATAGTGCTCAGTGCAATGAAAATATATATGATGTACTCAGGAAGGATGACGCCATATCCGGGCAAAATGCATTGAGGGTCCAGCACACACAGTACGTCACTTTCAATTTGCGGTAGCCTGAAGTGTGGAACACAAAGTGGAACACGGATAGCGGTTCCTGCTGTTCTGCTTTTCTACATATTTGTTTATGCTGTCTACAAGTGCCATACGAGGCACTTTTAAATGAGAATCTCTTCCTGCATTTTTTGAGATACTGTGGATTGATGTCCCCTTGAGCCTTACACATAGGAGATTTATTGGCTAGCAGTATTCCTGCACTTTCACCTAGGAAGAGGTGGTCCTTTCTTAAAGGAAAGGAATTCTATGAGCACTACAGGTCCCCAGAGGCCTAAGTGCTTCTGGTAAGTGGCCACAACTCACTGGGTGGAGGATCAGTTACCCCACATCATCACTGAATCTCACCAAGTGAAGAAGCACAGCATAGGCACAAGATTGGTCATCACATCACGTGTTAATTTATGGACACTTTTTTAATTTATTTTCGTGTCAATTATCCACTTAATATATATATTTTTTGTTTGACACTTAATATTTTTGGTGGCTCTACATAGGAATTTGTACGTATTATTAATATATATATATATGTATATATATATATATATATATATATATATATATATATATTTTTTTTTTTTTTTTTCATTGCACTGAACACTATATATTTTGTATTTGTATATTTCAGTACTTCACTGTTCACACTCATTCAATTCTCCACCGGATGAGTATTTCACATTTTGACATTATTCTCCCACATTAACTTATGGTTTTGTAGTGCACTATAAACAGTGTTTATAGCCGCCACTTCACTTTTTGGAGCACTGGTATATTTTTTATTGTATTCCCTGTCTATATTTAGTATAGGCGTATCCTTACACTGTCTCATATCACAATTGGTGTAATTTACTATTGTTATTGAATTTAGTGCCGGTCTGTGATATTATATTTTGTTGGTATATTTATACATATGGTATAGTAGCAGCGCCACATACATATTCACTTTTACTCATTTAAGTACACTTACTTAAATTGTAGGCAGCTCCACACCACATAATACTATATTTATAAGGGAGGCACCATTACTATTTACACTATTTTCATGCTATCCTATTCCTCTACCTTGATTCTGCTAGCTTCCAACAATGGTTTTGGTTTAGGTCACTACCAACCCTTAAGGCCTAATTTTTCTGCACTTGTATGACAGGTGCATATAATTTAAATGTCATATGTCATTTTTAACAGCAGGCCCTGTCCCTGTGCCCTGCTAACTGTAAGGGTTTATGGTGTTTAGGCACCAACAACACCAAAGACCTAATATTATTGCACCTGTATGACAAGTACATGCAATTTCAAATTTGTATGTAAAGGCCCAATTTTTGTCACCTGTATAGCACATGCAATTTCAAATTTGTATGGAATTCTTACCAGCGGGTCCCGTTCCTGCACCCAGCAAGAGTATCTGCAAGAGCTTGGTTACGGTGTTCAGGCACCACCAACAGCAAAGGCCCAATTTTTGGCACCTGTATAGCTCATGCAGTTTCAAATTAGTATGTAACTCTTACCAGCAGGTCCCGTTCCTGCACCCAGCAAGAGTATCTACAAGGGCTTGGTTATGTAATGTTCTGGTACCTTTGGGTACCCTAATTACTCTTTCATAAGTGTATGCGCCCCACCATTCTCTTTTGGTAAGGTGCGCATACACCTTTAAGACTGATGCTGTCATCACTGAGCGCCGGACTGGATGGCTATTTAGATCGCCGGCTCTCACTCACATGTGTTCGTTCAAACTGCTTTGTGCCTTGATGCTAACCTGTCTTGAAGCTCTCATGCTTGCAAGCATACCTCGCTGTCGGAACCACGCTGCGCTGATCCCTGTATCCCGCTACCGGATCATCCGCTCTTGCCGAACCTCTCCTCTGCTACATTGCTATTAGTGATAAGTACCCCACAGGGGAAACCTCTATAACCTTTATACTAAAGCTTACACTATCTAGCTCTGCATACTAAGGACTATTACTACATCTGCATTATCTAAGATTGCTAGCTCTTGAGCCTACTACCACCTGTTCTTGCACTGGGTTGATCTCTCTTGTATGTCCACCTGCTACTCTGTCATCTGCTACCATACATGATTGCTAAACCTATCTGCATCCCATCTGCTACTATCTTACTTTCAAGAACATTTCCTTTCAAGTGTCTGTCATCTACCATCTCTACCCAACCTGTCTCTTCAGCCTATCATCACTGTGTTACTATATACATAAGTCACTCTAGGAAACATCTTATTGAGTGTGTGTATTTACTTGCTGAATTGAGATCATCCACACATGATGAGTCATTGAGAGTTGGGAATGGTGTCTCAGCGTTTCTCTACATGACTACTGAAGTGGAATATTTCTGCAGCTAAAAATCCACATCATACGTAAAACGCAGGAGCGTTACAGATTGAACGAACCACAAATGGATTCAGCAGAAATAACCACTCAGATGACACAATTAAAACAGCAAGTAACTGCGTTAATACATGCACTTGCTGAATTAAAAGAAGACAATCAGGCTCTGTCGCAGCAGGTAATTAGACTGACACAACTTACCACTGCTCAGTCCCCTGAACCCAAAATAAATCCTCCTTTGGTATTTACAGGCGATCGCAAAAAAATTTGCGAATTTAAAAACGCATGTGAGTTACTTTTCTTGCTAAAACCCCGTACCTACCTTACTGATCACATTAAGGTTTGTACTATTATTTCTTACCTAACAGGCGATCCTCGGGCCTGGGCAGACTCTCTTTTTGAGAAAAACGACCAGCTTCTCAACTCCTATGCCTTGTTCCTAGCAGAACTCACTAGCCTATATGATGATCCCAATAGGCAGAGTACTGCCGATCTTCAATTAAGATCCTTGAAACAAGGTAGGAGACCTGTAGAAGACTTTGTCGCAGAATTCAAGAGATGGACCCTTAATTCAGAATGGAATGATGCATCTCTGAAAACCCAATTTAGGCTTGGCCTATCAGAGGCCGTTAAAGACGAGCTCGCCCGAGCGGATCTGCCAAAAACCCTGGATGCATTGATACAACTCAGTATCACCATAGATAGAAGACTACGAGAAAGAAAGGCTGAGAAAATGGGAATGCCATTATCCAGTTCTTCTTGGATTTCGGCCTGTCGACCCCGTTCCTATGGAGGTAGGAACCATACGCCCACCTCTATCAACTATGGAAAGAGCCAAAAGACGATCTGGTAATCTCTGCTTGTACTGTGCATCCCCGGATCACAAGATAAACGTCTGTCCCCTAGTCTACAAAAAGAAGGGTGAGTGTTCACATGTCCTCCTAGGGGGATTAACAACTTCAATCACTAACCCTTACCTTTCTGTTTGCTTAACATTACAGTGGGACCAGAACAGGATTACTACTAAGGCCATGATTGACACAGGATCTTGTGGAAATTATATTGACATACGTTTTGCTGCTTTAAATAAAGTTCCTATTATTTCTAAACTTAAACCTGTCTCAGTAAGTCTTATTAACGGTGTTCCTTTATCCTCTGGTCCAATCACTGATCAGACACAGGCACTCCTAGTCACTACTAACGGGTCTCATATGGAGACCACTACCTTCGATCTAATACCTTCACCCCACTTTCCCATTGTGTTGGGACTTCCCAGGTTGCACACACATCAACCAACCATAGATTGGAAGGAACGGACCCTGGCCTTCCTCTCTTGCTATTGCGAGGGTACGTGTAACCTCCCGTTTTTCGGGAAGATCCTGTCTGTGGTGACAGATGAGATTGCACCACTATGTTATCAGGATCTCTCTGAGGTTTTTCTTGAGAAAAATGCTCAAGCACTACCTCCCCATCGAGACTATGATTGTAGCATTGATCTACTCCCAAATAGCAAATTGCCGTTCGGTCATGTTTATCCTCTTTCACAGGATGAACTTTCCCATCTCAAAGACTATTTGGATGAGAATTTGGAAAAAGGTTTTATTAGACCTTCCACTTCTTCCACAGCAGCAGGACTCTTTTTTGTCCGCAATAAGGACTCAAGTCTCAGGCCTATCATCGACTATAGGCAATTAAATGCTATTACAATAAAAGATCGCTATCCTCTACCGCTTATCCCTGAGCTCATTGAGCAGGTGCGTGGAGCTACCTATTTTTCAAAATTGGACCTGAAAGGAGCATACAATCTCATTCGAATCCGTGATGGACACGAGTGGAAGACTGCATTCAGAACCAGATACGGATTGTTCGAATATCTTGTAATGCCATTCGGGCTATGCAACGCCCCTGCAGTTTTTCAACGATTTATAAACAATATTTTCAGAGACTTACTAGATGTCTGTGTTGTGGTATATCTGGACGATATACTTATATATTCACGATCCCTGTCTGAACACATAAGACATGTAAGACTAGTATTATCGAGATTGCTTGCACACAACCTTTATGTGAAACTGAAAAAATGCTTGTTTCATAAAGAAGAGGTACTGTTTCTAGGCTACATCATATCCAAAACAGGAATCGAGATGGACATGAGTAAGATATCCTGCATTCAGGATTGGCCTACACCAACCACACGCAAGGCGCTACAGCGATTCCTTGGATTTTCGAATTTCTACAGGAAGTTCATTAGAAACTTCTCTGCCATTGTGAGACCCCTCACACAGCTCACTAGCATTAAAAAACCATTCAAATGGTCAGATGAAGCAAATAAAGCTTTTCACCTGTTAAAGACAAGGTTTACTTCTGCTCCCATACTACGCCATCCAGACCCATCCCTCCAATACATTCTAGAAGTAGATGCGTCAAACATGGCAGTAGGAGCAATACTCTCCCAACGACCAACTCACACTTCACCACTTCATCCAGTCGCCTTTTTTTCTAAATCCCTAAGCAGTCCAGAGATAAATTACCCCGTGGGTGAAAAGGAACTGCTTGCTATAAAATTGGCTCTGGAGAATTGGCGACATCTACTCGAAGGCACCCAATTACCAATACTTATATACACGGACCATAAAAATCTCCAATATCTTCAGACTAACAAAGCTCTCTCACACCGACAGGTACGATGGTCACTATTCTTTCTAAGGTTTAACTTCCTAGTGACCTACACACCTGCAGATAAGAACAAAAAGGCGGATGCACTATCACGAATAACTGAAGAAAACTACTTTGAAATCCCTTCCGTTCCTATAATACCGCACAAACGCATTATTGGAGTTGTCCGTTCCTTGAAGGAAGAGGTTTTGCATGGTATAAGTTTGGATTCACCCCCACCACAACTAAATACTGATGCAGAAGGCTTCCTCTACTACAACGACAAACTTTACATACCACCTACCATACGCACCAAGATCTTGGAATTATCGTATGATGTGCCTATGGCAGGACATATGGGTATGACAAAGACTCTTAATCTGATTACCAGGCAATTCTGGTGGCCTGACATGAAAACATCTATACAAAAATTCGTCTCTTCATGCAATGTCTGTGCCAGGTCCAAAATTGACACTACGAGACCATCCGGTCTACTATGCAGTCTACCAATACCCCAAACTCCATGGGAAGTTGTGTCCTTGGACTTTATAGTGGAATTGCCTCCTTCCAAAGGATTTAATACCATCTTAGTGTCAGTGGACCATCTGACAAAAATGGCACATTTCATTGCTATTCGCAGACTACCTTCGTCTAAACAAACGGCAGAACTCCTGATGAAACATGTCTTTAAGTTACATGGTATCCCAAAAACTCTTCTGTCTGACCGTGGATCACAATTTATTTCCAAGTTCTGGCAAGAACTATGTCACATACTACGGATCGAGCGGAAGCTCACTTCTCCTTACCATCCGCAGACCAACAGACAGACTGAAAGAGTCAACCAATGCATCGAGCAATATTTACGTTGTTACACTTCTTACCAACAGGATGATTGGGTGGATCTTCTCCCTCTGGCAGAATTTGCCTACAACAACGCAACCCACAGTACGACCAAGCAGAGTCCGTTCTACTTGAACTATGGGTTTCATCCCTCTATTCTTCCACCACGCATCCTTCCTTCAAATAACCCAGTAGCTTCAGACTATCTTACCCAAATAAAGGACTCTCTGGGTTTGCTTAATACTACCATTGCACACGCTCATAGTCAACAAAAGAAGTACTATGATCTTCGCAGAAGACCTTCTCCTCAGTACGCTATCGGGGACCTCGTTTGGCTCTCAACAAAAAATTTAAGACTGAAAATCCCTAGCAAAAAGCTTGGACCTCTGTTCTTGGGACCTTTCCCAATCAAGAAACTTATTGGAAAAGCTGCAGTACAGCTTACATTGCCAATAGACCTCAAAATACATCCCATTTTCCATGTGTCACTACTGAAGCCCCATGTTCCTGACCAAGGAATAAGGCCTACTATCCCACCTCCTCCTCCTGTACAAGTTGAAGGTGGAGAAGAATATGAGATAAAAGAGATTCTGGATTCTCGTATCCACAGAGGAAGACTTCAGTACTTGGTTCGATGGAAGAACTATGGGCCCCAAGACGACACCTGGCTAAACACCTCTGACATACATGCCTCTAGATTAATTTGCAATTTTCATGCAAAGTACCCAGACAAACCAGCTCCAGAGGCCTTCAGGAGCCGGCCTTAAGGGGGGGGGGGTACTGTAATGTTCTGGTACCTTTGGGTACCCTAATTACTCTTTCATAAGTGTATGCGCCCCACCATTCTCTTTTGGTAAGGTGCGCATACACCTTTAAGACTGATGCTGTCATCACTGAGCGCCGGACTGGATGGCTATTTAGATCGCCGGCTCTCACTCACATGTGTTCGTTCAAACTGCTTTGTGCCTTGATGCTAACCTGTCTTGAAGCTCTCATGCTTGCAAGCATACCTCGCTGTCAGAACCACGCTGCGCTGATCCCTGTATCCCGCTACCGGATCATCCGCTCTTGCCGAACCTCTCCTCTGCTACATTGCTATTAGTGATAAGTACCCCACAGGGGAAACCTCTATAACCTTTATACTAAAGCTTACACTATCTAGCTCTGCATACTAAGGACTATTACTACATCTGCATTATCTAAGATTGCTAGCTCTTGAGCCTACTACCACCTGTTCTTGCACTGGGTTGATCTCTCTTGTATGTCCACCTGCTACTCTGTCATCTGCTACCATACATGATTGCTAAACCTATCTGCATCCCATCTGCTACTATCTTACTTTCAAGAACATTTCCTTTCAAGTGTCTGTCATCTACCATCTCTACCCAACCTGTCTCTTCAGCCTATCATCACTGTGTTACTATATACATAAGTCACTCTAGGAAACATCTTATTGAGTGTGTGTATTTACTTGCTGAATTGAGATCATCCACACATGATGAGTCATTGAGAGTTTGGAATGGTGTCTCAGCGTTTCTCTACATGACTACTGAAGTGGAATATTTCTGCAGCTGAAAATCCACATCATACGTAAAACGCAGGAGCGTTACAGGTTACGGTGTTCAGGCACCACCAACAGCAAAGGCCCAATTTTTGGCACCTGTATAGCTCATGCAATTTCAAATTTGTATGTAATTCCTACCAGCAGGTCCTGTTCCTGCACCCAGCAAGAGTATCTGCGAGGGCTTGGTTACAGTGTTCAGGCACCACCAACAGCAAAGGCCCAATTTTTGGCACCTGTATAGCACATGCAATTTAAATTTGTATGTAATTCTTACCAGCAGGTCCGGTTCCTGCACCCAGCAAGAGTATCTGCGAGAGCTTGGTTACGGTGTTCAGGCATCACCAACAGCAAAGGCCCAATTTTTGGCACCTGTAAAGCTCATAGAATTTCAAATTTGTATGTAATTCTTACCAGTAGGTCCCGTTCCTGCGCCCAGCAAGAGTAACTGCGAGGGCTTGCGGCGTTCAGGCACCACCAACAACCAAGGCCCAAGTTCAGTTTCAGTTCCTGCCGATACTAACCTTCCAGGTCCCCATCACTCCAGCCAGTTTGCATAGCCACCACCCAACCTTGGCCAGGTCAGATTACAGCACAGCACCCCCCACTAGATAACTGATAAGAGCATATACAACACTTGATCTTTGCCAATTTCAAAATAGTATGGAATTTTTACCAGCAGGGCCCGTTTCTGAGCCAAGCAAGAGTAACTGCGAGGAGTTGCAATGTTCAGGCTCCACCAACACCCAAGGCACAATTTTTCTGCACCTTTATGACAAGTGACAAGTGCATGCGATTTCAAACTTGTGTGGAATTCTTACCAGCAGGTCCCATTCCTGCGCCCAGCAAGAGTAACTGTGAGGGGTTACGGTGTTCAGACACCACCAACAACCAAGGCCCAAGTTTTCTGCACCTGTATGACAAGTTCATGCAATTTCAATTTCGTATCTAGTTTCTAATGGCAGGGCCTGTCCCTGTGCCCAGCAAGAGTAGCTGCGAGGGGTTACGGTGTTCAGGCACCACCAACAACCAAGGCCCAATTTTTCTGCAAATGTATAACAAGTACATGCTATTTTAAATTTGTATGTATATTTGTATATGACATTTTTTGCTTTAGAAATGTAAGTATTGCTGCAGCAGGCTACAAACATCGTAGAGATTCATTACTTTACAGGTACATTCAGGGGACCCTCCAGGCATGATATTTGATGGAATTTTTCATTTTTATAGTTTCACTTTAAGCCTCATTAAAATCAGTAAATCACTGCTCCTTTAAAAATGATTGTTTTTTAAAAAAATTTTTTCATTGCTACATGTTCCCCAGGTCAGGACCCGGACCCCCAGACACATTTTGGGGCAATAACTTGCATTTAAGCTTTCAAAATTAGGCCGTTTGATTTTCGAGGTTCGAGTCCCAGAGACTTCAATAGGGGTTTGTTTGTTCGAACAAACTTTCCTCTGTTCGCGGTGTTCTGGTGCGAACAGGGGGGTGTTCAGCTCATCACTAATTATTATCCCCAATGCAGATAAGGGTGGACTGGTTGTAATTTTAGACACTGACAGCTGTAGAAATTAGGCGCTAAGGCAGCTGAACGATGTTACTTCCTATCTTACACTTAGTGTAGATCCAACTACAACCCACAGATTTTCCTGGCTTCCTGTCACATACCCCCCACCCCTGTTTCAACCCTAGGGTTGGGACACAGGTTGCCTTGCCAGGCACGCGTGCACTTGGGACAAAGCATCTGCATTTCCCATTCTAACACCAGGGCAAGGTTTCATTGTAAAACTGAACTCTTAACGGCCAGGAACCCCCTATTCACCCTCTTATTGGTCTCTTGTTCTGTGCCATCCACTTTATTAGAGCATGATCTGTTACCAGTTCAAATTGTCTACCCAAGAGATAGTACTGTAGAGAATCTAAAGCCCATTTTAACGCTAAACATTCTTTCTCAATGGTGTCAAAATTTTGTTCATGGGCCTTTAATTTCCAGCTGAGGTAAATGACAGGGTGTTCTTCCCCCTTGAAAACCTGAGACAATACAGCTCCTAACCCAACATTTGATGCATCAGTCTGGAACACAAAGTCCCTTGAAAAGTCAGTGAAGTACAACACTGGCTGACTACATAAGGCCTGTTTTAAGGGCTCAAAAGCGGCTTCTGCTTCAGGGGTTCAATTGATCATGACAGATTCCTTCCCTTTTGTGAAATTGGTCAGGGGAGCAGCCTGTGAGGCAAAATGGGGAAAAAAGCAGCAATAATAGCCAGTGATTCCTAACAATGCTCGAACCTGCTTCTTGTTGGTTGGGCATGGCCAACTCTGAACAGCTTCAACTTTGTTTACTTGGGGCTTTATTAGACCTCTCCCAATGGTATATCCCAGATACTTGGCCTCCTCTAGTCCAATGGTACATTTTTTGGGATTGGCTGTAAACCTGGCTTTCCAGATAGAATCTAAAACAGAATGAACCTTTGTTAAGTGTGAGTCCCAATCCTCACTATGGATGACCACGTCATCTAGAGATGAAGCAGCATAGGCTCGATGGGCCGAAGGGTCTTATCCATTACCTGTTGAAATGTGGCCGCCACATTCTGTAACACAAAAGACATCCTCTGATACTGGAAAGATCCCTCTAGAGTTACAAATGCCGTTTTTTTCCTTGGTCGACTCCAGAGAGGAATTTGCCAATCCCCCTTGAGATTTCTATTTACTGAGTATTGAGTACTGTATTCTTGGCTTCTTTCCCCGCCAAATGAACTTTAATGTCATAGTTTTCACTAACCAAAAATATGTCTGTGGGATTGCTATTAGTAACATTTGAAAAGTATATAAAATTTTGGGTAGTATTACCATCTTGACAATGTTTATTCGGCCCACTCATGAATATGGCCATATTGCCATTTTTTAAATATCTGCTTTAATGTCATTTAGCATAGGAATATAGTTGGCCTGATATAGGCTCTTTAGAGAAGAAATTAAGTTTATCCCTAGGTATTTTAATTCTGATTTTGGCCATGTGAATGGAAATTCTTTCTGCTGTTGTTCTCTCTTGCTTAACCCAACATTCAAAATTTCTGACTTTATTGGATTAATCTTAAAATTTGATAATTTCCCATATTTTTTAAATTATTTTATTACATTTGGAAGAGATATTCTAGGATTAATAATGTAGAACAGGACATCATCAGCATATGCTGCTACCTTATGGTCTTCGTCTCCCACCTTTATTCCCCCTATATCTGTGCTTTTCCATATGGTGGCTAATAATGGTTCCAACGAAAGGACGAACAACAGGGGTGAAAGCGGGCACCCCTGTCTCGTCCCGTTAAAAATTCCGAAAGGGGGTGAAAATTTCCATTTACCATAACCAATTCTGTCAGATTTCTATAGAGTGCTCTTATCTATTGATTCATCCTAGGTCCTATGCCCGGATCTTCTATAGTTTCTAACATAAACTCCCAGATGCTTTTTCAGCATCAATTTACAGTAGTAGGTCTGGGGTTTTAGTGCCTCTAAATTTATGCAATAGGAGTAACGTTCTAATCCCATTATCTTTCCCTTCTCTGCCTGGGATGAATCCAGTCTGATCTGAATGAATCCATTCCGGCATTAGGTCTTTTAATCTAGTTCCTGGAACTTTTGCATATAACTTTATATCAGCATTTAATAACGTTATTGGCCTATAACTCGATCACAGGGTTGCGTCCTTCCCTTCTTTTGGTTTTACCGTTATGAATGCTTGTAATGACTCTGCTCTCATTTCCTTTTCTTCTCCTATCCCATTCATATATGTACACAGTCTTGGCACTAGTATTTCTTTAAACTTTCTATAATAGCGAATCGTGAACCCATCGGGTCCTGGACTCTTCCCTGTCGCTGAATTTTTTAGTGCCAGCGTTATCTCCTCCTGTGAGATTGGTACCTCTAGCGCTTCCAGTTTTTCTACTGATATTCTAGGTAATTTTGCTCCCAGAAAATGGAAGAATATCCACTCACCACTCTGCAGGGGGGGTCTGCCAAAAAATGGACACCAAGCGTTGGCGGTTCAATTTACCTCTAGTAAGGTTGTTTAGGTCGGAATAGTCCAAAGGGGTTTTGCCTGACCCTCTTCAATTCCTTGTCTCAGCCAGGGCCGCTGCGTCTGCAAATGTCAGGTCTCAACCTGTCCCTGGTCCTCCAGCCAGGTCTCCCCTCTCCTGTGGCTTCACAGCTCTTTTACTGAGAGTCCCCAAGTGCCTCCAGATACCGTCGGCTCGTCGCTCTTGACTGTCTCTAGCCATCCACAGACCGCCAGTCACAGACCGCTCTGCACATCACGGCTGACGCCGGCCAACCTGAGCTTCCGGAATCTATCAGAGACGCCGGCCTGCCCACCTTCCGACAGGCCAGCTCTCCTCTCACTGCTGCAAATGGCTGAATCCCGGAGGCTCCAAGCCCTCTCAGGGTGAGAGAGAGAGATGCACGCCGGGCTAAGTGGGGCGGATAGAGCAGATGGGGAGCATCAGATACGCTGCTGCATATGTGAATGGCTGTCTGGAGCTCCTAGCATGAGCTTCCTACGCATACCACCGTAGGCTCTTTCCCGGCCTCCCACGTGAAGGTTTGCAGTTGATGATGTGATGGTTTTTAATTAGGTTTACCCCGCCCCTCTTATTTTAGGAGGGTTGTATTTCTATATAAACTTGTTTTTAATGCTATGTACTTATGCTATGATGAAGGCTTAGGCTGAAATGTGTCAGCATTTTGGACTATGTTACTGCTATGATGCTTAAAAAAAAGTTTTTCACCAAGGAAGCAGTTGAGTGTCCAGCTTGTACTTGCTATGGATTCACTGTGAATTTAATTAGCCAGAGCACCAACTACTCTGTACACATATCTTCACTATACAGTGGTAGAGCTTGGGGGATTTTTCTCCTATTATTAGAGGGATGCTATACTCTTACTGGTCCACCACTTGATTCAGAAGTTCCCTGGGAATGATAGGGGCCATTATAACCATATTGTACTGGGTAGTGTTAGGCACACATCAGTTGCCCCCTGATGATGTCATATGTGACAAAACGCATAGGGTGGAGCCATGCACACACGCTACAACGCCTGTGCAGCCAGCCATCAGCCTTTTTGGTCTCTGGAGGCAGTTTGTGTTTGGCATTGACATGCTTTTTGTACCAGCTAATAATCTAAAATGCATTGGAGTCTGTGTGAACTGTTGAGAATTATCCCCATGAAGGTGCTATTTTTAAGTTCTCCTGGGAGGATCATTTACTGTTACTGTTTTAAAGAAAACATACATGGACCACTCTTATTAGGGGGTCACATGCACTCCAATAAGCATAGCACAAGAGTGAATGGTGTCACCTTTGCTATCCTGAGGATTCCTATTTCCATTATGGCTTGTGGGACTACAGACTTTGTTTCGTCTTTTATTTCTTTCCTTCTTCTGACTTTTGGCTATATTTTATTTATTTTAGTTACACATCGGAGGCGTAACTAGAACCTTCAGGGCCCCGGTGCAAGAAACCATGAAGGGCCCGCCTGACTCCATCCTCGAGCCCTTGCCACTGATCCAGGGGCCTTTACTCTGATTGCAGAGCCCTTTATTGCAGTCCCACAGCAGGACCCTTCCTGCATAGTTGCCAACCCTTCCAAAAAAATTTCCGGGACACTTTTTTTTCGATGTAATCAGCCAGTTATTGTAGGCAGAAAACGTATCTTAATTAGGGGTGGGCCATTTAAAATGGGCATGGTTCTACAAGAACCATCTAATGCCATACTTATTTTCACATTTCTACACCCCCCAGAATGCCTCCATACCCCTTGCACATCTCTGTACCTCCCAAATAACCCCTGTACCCCTAGCACACCTCAGTACCCCCCAGCACATTTCTTTACCCTTTTGCACATAACTGCACCTCTTACGCACACCTCTGCACCTCCAAGCATCCTTCGTACCCCTCCCCCCCCAGTACACCCAGTACACTTCTGCACCTCCTAGAATCCTCTTTATCCCCCAGAATGTCTCCATACACCCATTAAGCCTTTGTAAACTCCCCCCCCCCCACACACACACACACACACCAACACCTCTGCACCGCCTAGCATTCGCTGCATTCCCCAGAACACCTCAACACCTCCCCAGCACATATACTGTATGTAGTCTGCTGCACATCTCTGCACTTAACAGATCTGCATCTTGGCACCCCACACACCCCTAAGGCCCCTTTCACACAGGGCAGACCTGTCAGCTGGATCCACTTGCTCAGCAGGGGGATCTCTCCGCTGATCCCCGCTGAGCAAACAGATGACAGGTGCCTGCTCCCCTAATGCAGAGTGGACACAGCCGATGCTCTCTATGGGCTTTCAGTTGAAAACGGACCACTTGTCCGTCTCCATCCGACTGTCAACTAATCTGATCAACTGGATGGATGGGGAATGGATCCCTATACCTCTGTTTTTAGCGGACAGGATCGGATGGCAGCGGTTGTTAGGGGACACATGTCTGTTAACACCCGTTGCTCTATAGAGAGCAATGGATGGACCGATCGGGTCCATGTGAAAAATGGACAAGCGGACCCGATCAGTCTGCCAGTGTGAAAGGGGCCTTACACATCTCTGCTCTAAACCCACTTGATGTGCACCTCCAACCCCCATCACATCCCTGTACCCAACACACACACACACACTATGCACCCTCCTCTGCAGTCTTTGGCACCCAGCCAGTATGAGCTCCACAATCTGTTGTTTCAGCACATATGAATTTTGAAGATAATAGCACTCAGTTCATACATGCTCTGTGTACTGTGGCATCCAGATTGTATCAATAATGGTGTGCAACAAGTGGCACCCAGCAGCATAAATCATGCATTGGCACCCAGCTAAGATAGTCCTGTACTGTGTGACCTCCCCCAACATACACACATATTCACACACTCACATATGCATACATATACACAGACTTACAGTATATACACATACAGTATCTCACAAAAGTGAGCACACCCCTCACATTTTTGTAAATATTTTATTCTATCTTTTCTTTTGGCATTACTGAAGAAATGACACTTTGCTCCAATGTAAAGTAGTGAGTGTACAGCTTGTATAACAGTGTAAATTTGCTTTCCCCTCAAAATAACTCAACAGACAGCCATTAATGTCTAAACCACTGTCTGAAGGGCCTGGTATGGATTGGGGGGGGGGGGGTGACACCCACTCCTTAACAATCAGCTATTTCCACTTTGTTTGCTTTTAAAGATGCCAGCTACCGCCAGCGCTACATTACCGCAAGCTTTCACTAATATAGTACCGCTTGACTACTTGATGAAGTAATGTTTTAGTGATGTAAAGTATAGGGAAGGGCTGATAATGTCAAGCTGCATGCCAGGACGTTTGTGATCCGCCATTTTGTGAGTGTCTGGAGAGGCTTGTTGTCTGTAGTGCTTCAAATATGCACTTTTAAATGTGAGTTTTCATTTTACTATTGGAAAACCTTTTACGCTCTGATACTCTATCTTCATCTGAGTTTTGGGGGAAGAAATATGATATGATGATGTAGAATGGAGATTGATTGTATTCCTAAGATAATTGGATCTGAAGCAACATATGAACTTACCCCTACCCGGTTTAAGGGGAAAAGCGTTATTTGACCTAACATTAATTTGGGTAAAATACTGTAAGTGAGGGTATATATATTTGTCAGTGAAGGAAAGAACACTACAGTTGGTGGAACAATCACAAGTGAAATACAGTATATGGATTGCAAATTAATCAATCAAATTGCATGAATTAGTTAGGATATGAATAACATCTTTGCAATGTTTACATTTTAGCACTGATTCCTCGAGCCAAACATAGGAGGATTACACAGCACTTACTGATTGAATAATGACATTCGTTTATAAAGAAGGACATTATGCATGATATTTAAGTGAATATTTTATTGATGGAATTTTTTATTTTGATGTAGGTTTTGTCACACGTTATATTTTAAGGACGTTACATAGTTACATAGTTACATAGTTACATAGTTAGTGAGGCTGAAAAAAGACACAAGTCCATCCAGTTCAACCTATGTGTGTGTGTTTGCTTTTAACCGTACATTGTATACCCCTGTATGTTGTGGTCTTTAAGGTGTCCATCCAATAGTTTTTTGAAACTATCAATGCTCCCCGCTGATACGACTGCTTGCGGAAGAGAATTCCACATCCTTACCGCTCTTACAGTGAAGAACCCCTTACGCACTTTAAGGTTAAACCGCCTTTCCTCTAGTTTTAGTGAGTGGCCACGTGTCTTATTGTATTCCCTTACTCTAAATAGTTTGTTCCTTATGCTAGGGTCGCCAGTACAGTATTTGTACATTGATATCATATCCCCCCTCAAGCGTCTCTTCTCCAGAGAGAACAAGTTCAGTGCTTGTAGTCTTTCCTCATAGCCGATGTCCTCCATTCCCCTAATTATTTTTGTTGCCCTTCTCTGGACTTTCTCCAGTTCCAGCACATCCTTCCTGAGGACCGGTGCCCAGAACTGGACAGCATACTCCAGATGTGGCCGGACCAGAGTCTTGTAGAGTGGAAGAATAATCTCTTTATTTCTGGAGTGAATCCCCTTTTTTATACAACCCAGTATTCTGTTGGCTTTGCTTGCAGCGGCTTGGCATTGCATGCCACTTCCAAGCCTGTTGTCTACCAGTACCCCCAGGTCCCTTTCCATCCTAGACTCACCCAGAGGTTCCCCCCCTAGTGAGTAGCTTGCTTTCTGGTTTCTGGCCCCCAAGTGCATTACTTTACATTTTTCTACATTAAATCTCATCTGCCATGTAGTTGCCCACCCCGTTATTTTGTTCAGGTCTGCTTGCAAGATTTCCACATCCTGCATAGAAGATATTGGCATGCCTAATTTAGTATCATCTGCAAATACTGAGATTGTACTAGATATCCCCTCCTCTAGATCATTTATGAATAAATTAAACAGGATTGGTCCCAGGACAGAACCCTGGGGGACCCCACTTTCCACACCCGCCCAATCCGAGTACTCCCCATTAATCACCACCCTCTGTACTCTCCCCTGGAGCCAGTTCTCTATCCAGGTACTCACCTTATGGTCCATACCTACCTTCCTTAGTTTGTACAGTAAGCGTTTGTGGGGAACGGTGTCAAAGGCCTTTGCAAAGTCCAGATACACCACATCCACAGGCTTACCTTTATCTAAGTGGCAGCTCACTTCATCGTAGAAGGTTAATAGATTGGTTTGGCATGAACGATTTTTCATGAATCCATGCTGATTACTACTTATAATACCGTTTTCATTACTAAAGTCTTGTATGTGGTCCCTTATCATCCCCTCCAAAATTTTGCAGACTACAGATGTTAGGCTGACCGGCCTATAGTTACCCGGGATATATCTCGGCCTCTTTTTAAATATTGGTACCACGTTGGCTTTTTTCCAATCAGCTGGCACCATACCTGTCTGTAAACTATCCTTAAAGATCAAGAATAATGGTCTGGCAATCACCTGACTGAGCTCATTTAGAACCCTTGGGTGCAAGCCATCCGGTCCCGGGGATTTATTTATGTTAAGTTTCTCTAGTTTAGCTCTAAGTCTATCCTCTGTTAGCCATGGCGGCACTTCCTGAGGTGTATTATTTAGTTCGGCCTTACAAGCGGGGTTCGTGTAGCCCCCCGATTCCTTTGTGAAGACTGAAGAAAAGAAATTATTTAACACTTCCGCCTTTTCTCTGTCCTCAGTGGCCATTTTTCCTTTATCATCTTTTATGGGGCCAATGTGTTCTGGCCTCGCTTTCTTACTGTTTATATACTTAAAGAATTTCTTGGGGTTCTTTTTACTCTCCTCCGCTATATGTCTCTCGTGTTCTATTTTAGCCGCCCTGATTTCATCTTTACATTTCTTATTACACTCTTTGTAATGCTTAAATGCTGCCAATGACCCCTCAGTCTTGTATTTTTTGAAGGCCTTTTCTTTAGCTCTAATATACATTTTTATGTTGGAGTTTAGCCACCCAGGGTTTAGTTTTGCTCTTTTAAATTTATTTCCCTGTGGAATGCACTGGTCCACCCCCTTGTTAAGTATGCTCTTGAAGCACTCCCATTTTTCCTCCGTGTTCTTTGTTCCCAGGGTTCTATCCCAATTGATATTTTCTAGCAGCGAGCGCAGTTTAGGGAAATTGGCTCTTTTGAAATTCAGTGTCCTTATATTACCCTTGTGTTTCCTATTACTGTAATTAATACTGAAACCAATACTGACGTTTGATCACATATCATAAGTCAGCACTGCACGGAGATAACAACAGGGCCCCTATTGGTGGGTGGATTGGGAAAAGATGGGGGGAGATTTATGGCAGAGGATAAGAAGGTTCCCATGTTACAAACAACCATTGGAAATGGTACTATTTGTACCAAAACTAAAAATATGCAAAATAAGTGTGCGAAATGTGACAATGATTTAAAGTGTTTGTTCACCAATGCCAGAAGTCTGCCAAGCAAAATAGGTGAGTTGGAAGCTCTGGTGCACGAGGAGAATTATGACTTAATCGGTATTGCTGAATCTTGACTTCATTCTTCATATGACTGGGCTATTAATATTCCTGGCTATGCTCTCTTTCGGAAAGACAGGGTAAAACAGAGGGGTGGTGGTGTCTGTCTCTATGTGAGAAGTGATATCAAAGTGAGTGTGAAAGAGGACCTAGTTGATGGAGAGTGTGCTGAGTCTGAAGCAGTACGGGTGGAAATGTACATGGGTGGGCGTAATACAAGGATTATCATTGGAATTTGTTATAGACCTCCCAGTATTAATGAGGAGGTGGGGACTCAGCTCCTGGCTCAGATAGAAAGGGCTGCAAGGGCTGGGACAGTGTTAATAATGGGGGATTTTAACTACCCAGACATTGGCTGGAGTAATGGCACTGCTGGAACAGTTAAAGGGCAAAAATGTATAAACCGATTACAAGACAATTTTGTGCTGCAGTTTATTGAGACCCCCACTAAAAATGATGCTCTGTTGGACCTGGCAATCTCAAACCATGCAGAGCTTATTAACCACTTGCCGACCGCCGCACGACTATTTACTGCGGCGGTCAGCCCTGGCCAGGCAAAGTGACGTAGTACTACGTCACTACTTCCCGCTGGTCCTGTGCACGCTCCCGCGCCCTCCCCCCCGACACCGATGGCTTGATTGGGTTCAGAACCGATCAGTCATCAGGTCCAGGCCAATGATTTTTGGCATGGACCTGTAGATCGGTCCTGCCCAATCAGAATCCATGCTTAGCCTGTGAAATGTAAATACAGGCTCAGAAAAGATGTGCCCTCCTCTCCCATGATCCTTTTTGGATTCATCTCGAGAGGAGAGCACATCTAACTGTAAGTACTGCACCAAGCACACACTTTTACACTTAGATAGGCACATTTAACCCCCGATCGCCCCCCCAGTTAACCCCTACACCCCCTGTCACAACACACACTGTATACAGCATATAGCATTTTCCTATATACCTGTATAAGTGTGATTTGTGACCAGGTGTAGCGCTTGCGGCCCCCCCTTTTTCACTTAAAATACCCGCCACCCCCCCAATAAAGATTTAACCTCCTGATCCCCCCTGATCACCCCCAGTTAACCCCTTCCCCCCTGTCACATTGAACACTAATACAAACGTAATATACTGTTTTTCTGTATTTTGTATTAGTGTGAATGTGATCTGAATTAGCGCTAGCAAGTTAGTTTCTGTCCCAAGGAGGTTTAGGGTTCCCGCCACCCCCCAATAAAGAATTAACCCCCTGATCCCCCCCTGATCACCCCTACACCCCCTGTCACAAAACACACTGTATACAGTATATAGCATTTTCTATATACCCGTATAAGTGTGACTTGTGACCAGGTTTGGCGCTTGCCGCCTTTCCTTTTATCCTCAGGATACCCGCCACCCCCTCCCAATAAAGGTTTAACCCCCTGATCCCCCGTGATCACATTCAGTTAACCCCTTCCCCCTGTCACATTGCACACTAATACACATGTAATATACTGTTTTTACTGTATTTTGTATTAGTGTGATTGTGACTTGAGTTTGCGCTAGCGAGTTAGTTTCTATCCCAAAGGAGGTTTAGAGTCCCCGCCACCCCCCAAATAAAGATTTAACCCCCTGATCCCCCCCTGATCACCCCCAGTTAACCCCTTCTGTATCCTGTCACAGTGTCACTTTTATAGTGTACAGTTTTTTTTTCTGATCACTATTATTAGTGACACAGGTGACATTAGCTAGTGTTAGCGTGAGTCTAAGATAGCGCAGATCCCCGGCGCATAGTTAGAAATGACCCCTTGATTACCACACACACACACATAAGCACACACATACACACACACATATGCACACATACACTTCCATTACTAGTATAGTGTTTTAACAGATCAATATCTGATCTGATCAGAACTATACTAGCGTCCCCATAGTTTAGGGTTCCCAAAACGCGGTGTTTGCACGGTCAGCACTGATTCCTGCCAGCGCCTGCGTTTAACCCCTCTGCTCAGCCCACCTCACCCAGGCAAGTGTAGTAATCAATAGATTACTGTCACTTACAAAAAAACACAATACACAAAACCGCTGTGTTAGCAGAGTCAGGCCTGATCCCTGCTAGCATTAGCAGTTTTTTTTGTAGCGCTTGAAATAGTAATTGACAACCAGGTGCTTTTATTACCTGTGAGTCAACACTACTGTACAGGTAAATTTAGTTACCAAAATGTCCAAACATTTGTACAGTGGTGAAGAGGCTTATAGTATACTGGCCGTGTCAGATGATAGCGACGGGGAAGCTACACTGGCAGAATTGGTGTCAGTATACGAACCCGATGACAGCAGCGGCTCCCTGACAGATAGCTCCGATGACGGATGGGTCCCTGTTAGACCCAGGCATACCCGACCCCATTCTGGAGTTGTTGAGATGCTGGAATTGCAGGGTGCTCGTATGGAGCAGAGTGTCGGTACTACGGCCGCTCATCCTTCTGGTGACCTGGCAAGCACCAGCGGCCTAGTACACCCTAGACCTAGTACAACCAGCACTGCAGTAACACTTGGTGACGTGGCGAGTCCCATAATTGCAGTTGAAGCTGGTGCGGTGGCTAGCACGAGTAGTGGCCCGCAGCCACCGCGTATTCGAAGACAGGCCCGTAGAGCCCATAGTGCCCTCCCTGATGCGCTGGCATATCCCAATTGGCAACCCACTAATTCTACAGCGCCAGTACTTCCCCCATTCACTGCCCAACCTGGAATCCACGTGGAGACAGCTGGTTTTACGCCCCTGAACTTTTTTGAGCTGTTCTTCACGGAAGATCTTTTCAGATCTATTGTGGATCAATCAAATTTATACGCACAACAATTTATCACCGCCAACCCAAATTCGCCCCTTGCCAGACCATTCGGCTGGAAATCAATAACGGTTTCCGATTTTAAAATCTTTCTGGGCCTTTCCCTGAACATGGGCATAACCAAACAGAGTGAATTGCGGCTATATTGGTCCACTAGCCCACTTCACCATATGCGCATGTACTCTGCCTCCATGTCCAGGGCGAGATACGAGCAAATTCTGCGATTTTTGCATTTCAGCGACAATGAAATCTGTCGTCCTCGGGGAGACCCTGCATATGATCTGCTCCACAAAATTCAGCCCCTCATAGACCACTTCAATCAGTGGTTTGCAGCCTTGTTCACCCCCGAACAAGTTGTCTGCTTTGACGAGTCCCTGATTAAATTTACTGGCCGCCTTGCTATGAAACAGTACCTCCCCAGCAAGCGTGCCAAGTACGGGGTCAAGCTGAATAAACAGGGCCACAGGCTATACAGTTAGTTTCTGGGTCTATGAGGGAAAAGATAGCACTGTGGAGCCCCCAAACTGCCCAGACTACATAGGGAGCAGCGGCAAGATAGTTTGGGACTTGGTGTCACCCTTATCCAGAAAGGGGTACCATTTGTACGTGGACAACATTTACACAAGCGTGCCACTATTTAGTCACCTGCTCGAATTACAAATCGGCGCATGTGGCACCGTGCGACCTAATCGCCGGGGCTTCCCCCAATGGCTTGTAAATTTCCATCTTAGTCGGGGGGCGAAAGCCTGCTTGAAAACGGACAAATTGCTTGCAGTGAAGTGGAGGTATACACGGGATGTTTATGTTCTGTCCTCCCTTCACGCAGACATGACGATCCAAATTCCTACAGCAACTGTCGTTATGGAGAAACCCCTCTGTATCCACGAATATAACCTTAATATGGGGAGGGGTAGACCTTAACGATCAGCTTTTGGTGCCGGGAATTCCAGGAAGAGATCATCCTTGCCTACCTGTACCCAGGAGGTATGCCTGCCCAACTTCACCTTCCAGATGCAGTGAGCCGGCTGCATGAGAGACATTTTCCACATGTCCTCCCGCGTACCCCTACCCAAACTTACCCCAAAAGAAGATGTCGTGTCTGTAGCAGTCACGGATTTAGGCGTGACACCCGCTTTTATTGTCCCAGATGTCCTGACCAACCTGGTCTCTGCATTGGGGAATGTTTCGAGTGCTACCATACACTAGTGGAGTATTAGTGTAGGGTACAGAACGACACAGTGTAGGGCACACAAACACAGGGTCTCGAAAGATGTTCGATGGCTATCGACATTTTGAGAGACCCAAGCTGGAAAAATCGCAGTTCAGAGAAAAAAACAGTTAGAAAAAAAATAAAAGAATCCAAAAACAGTTGTTATGTCAGTCATTTTATATGTTCTTCTACTCTTCCTACTGTACTTTTACTGTACTTTGTTTGTTTTTCATTCTTTTGTGAACCTGTTTCTCTTGCAGGTACTCGTCGGCTGCCACATTGATTTTATATATTCTGACACAAACAGCGTTTGCGCTCAGCATATATGGATACCTTTGCTGGCAGCAGTTGTGGTGATTTTCTGATTTCAGCACTGCAGTTAAAATACTATTTAGGTATACGTGGAATAGTGTCATGTATACCGGTCATTAAATTAAGTGGGTGGATGTTTGGGCGGTTAATGATGGGTAATACTACACAATATTCCTGTGCTGATTTCTGATAGGTTCTTTTTTTTTTCGTTCAGCCCACAGGCTGCATGAAAAAAAAAAACCTACACTATATGCCAAACAAGGACCAGCAATGTACTGGTAAGTTGCTGGGCTTTGAGTGGTTATACCAGGATGATGCCTGCAGATTTAGGCATCATCTTGGTATCGTTTTTTACAGCCAGCGGTCGGCTTACATGTAAAAGCAATCCTAGTGGATAATTGGCTGCTAGACTGCTTTTACATGCAGTGGGAGGGGACTCCCCCCACCGCCGCCTTTCGTGGTTTTTCTCGGGCTCTCCTGTCCCACCGGTTAACCCGAGAGTGCAGCCGGTGGTTCAGTTATCTAACCATAGAGCTAATTGGAGATGAGAATGGCTCCAATCATCTCTATGGCCTAAGATACCGGAAGCTACGAGCATTTCATGACTTCTGTTTCGCCAGAAATAAATAGGGCCATTGAGAAATTGGGAAAGTATTTTATCACACCAATTTTGGCGTGGTCAGATGTGTTAAGGTCAGGTCTAAAAGACCCCAATTTTTTTTAAAAAGAGTACCTGTCACTACAGATTGCTATCATAGGGGATATTTAAATTCACTGTGATAACAATAAAAATGATTTAAAAAAAAAAATGAAAGGAAAGGTGTCAAAATAACATAAAAAAGCAAAAATAAAAAATCAAGCCCCCCCCTGTCCCCTCGTGCTTGCGCGCAATGGCGCACGCAAGCGTTGGTCTAGTGTCATATGTAAACCGCAATTGCAGCATGCATGTGAGGTATCGCCGCGAACGCCAGGTCGAGTGCAGTAATTCTTGCAGTAGACCTCCTTTGTAAGTCTAAAGTGGTAACCTGTAAAGACTTTTAAAGGCTTTTAAAAATGTACGTAGTTTGTTGCCGCTACACAAGCGTGCACAATTTTAAAAGCATGTCATGTTTGGTATCTATGTACTCGGCATAAGATCATCTTTTAAATTTTACTAAACAAATTGGAATTATATAGTGTATTTGTGCAATAAATTAAAAAAATGTATTTTTTTTGCAGAAATTGCGTTTGGAAAATCTGTGTGCAAATACCGTGTGACAAAAAAATTAGCAAAATCCCCCATTTTATTCTATAGGGCCTCTGCTTTACAGAAATATATAATGTTTGGGGGTTCAAAGTAATTTTCTAGTAAAAAAAATATATTTTTTCATGTAAACAAAAAGTCACAGAAAAGGCTTGGTTTTCAAGTGGTTAGAAGAGTGGGTGATGTGTGGCTAAGATTGAGCATAAAATGCCGGGACAGTTCAAACACCCCCCAAATGACCCCTTTTTGAAAAGTAGACACCCAAAGCTATTTGCTGAGAGGCATATTGAGTCCATGGAGTATTTTATATTTTGCCCTAAGTTTCGGGAAGATGACAATTTGTTTTTTGGGTTTTTTTTTACAGAAAGTTGTCACTAAATGATATATTGCTCACGCATGCCATGAGAATATGTGAAATGACACCCCAAAATACATTCTGTTGCTTCTCCTGAGTACAGGGATATCACATGTGTGAGACTTTTTGGGAGCCTACCTGTCACAGTATTTCAAGATAGCACAAAACCCCCCCATTTTGCAAAGTAGACACCCAAAGCTATTTGCTGAGAGGCATATTGAGTTCATGGAGTATTTTATATTTTGCCCTAAGTTTCGGGAAGATGACAATTTGTTTTTTGTTTTTTTTTTTTACAGAAAGTTGTCACTAAATGATATATTGCTCACACATGCCATGGGTATATGTGAAATGACACCCCAAAATACATTCTGCTGCTTCTCCTGAGTACAGGAATACTGAGTGAGACTTTTTCTCAGTCTAGCCACGTACAGGACCCGGAAAACCAATCCGCACCTTCTGGCTTTATAAGGGCGTACATTTTTTATCTCCTTCCTTACTACCTATCACACTTTTGAAGTCCATGAAATGCCAAGATGGCACAAACCCCCCCCCCCCCCCAAATGAACCCATTTTGCAAAGTAGACAATCCAATCTATTTGCTGAGAGGCATGGTGAGTATTTTGCAGCTCTCATTTTTTTTGGAAAACAAAGAAAAAACAGGAAAATGCATTTTTTTCCTCTTTTTTCAATTTCCAAAACTTTGTGACAAAAAGTGAGATCTACAAAACACTCAACATGCCTCTCTGCAAATAGCTTAGGGTGTCTACTTTCCTAAAAGGGGTCATTTGGGGGGGTTTGTGCCGTCTTGGCATTTCATGGCCTCCAAAACTGTTATAGGTAGTCAGGAGTGAAATCAACAATTTAAGCCCTTGGAAAGCCTGAAAGTGGGGATTGTTTTTCGGGGTCCTGTACTCGGCTAGACTGCAAAAAAGTCTCACACATGGGGTATCCCTGTACTCAGGAGAAGCAGCAGAATGTATTTTGGGGTGTCATTTCACATATACCCATGGCATGTGTGAGCAATATATCATTTACTGACAACTTTGTGTAAGAAAAAAAAATATATATATATTTCCCGGGACTTGTGGCAAAATATAAAATATTCCATGGACTCACCATGCCTCTCAGCAAATAGCTCGGGGTGTCTACTTTCCAAAATGGGGTCATTTGGGGGGGTTTTGTGCTATCTTGGAATTTTAGGGCCTCTGAAACTGTGACAGGTAGAATGTATTTTGGGGTGTCATTCCACATATACCCATGGCATGTGTGAGCAATTTATCATTTAGTGACAACTTTGTGTTAAGAAACAAAAATAAAAAAAAATGTAATTTTCCTGAAACTTGTGGCAAAATATAAAATATTCCATGGATTCACCATGCCTCTCAGCAAATAGCTTGGGGTGTCTACTTTCCAAAATGGGGTCATTTGGGGGGGGGTTTTTGCTATCTTGAAATTTCAGGGCCTCCGAAACTGTGATGGGTAGTGAGGAGTAAAATCAAAAATTTACGCCATTAGAAAACCTGAAGATGGTCATTTTCGGGGTCCTGTACACAGCTAGGCTCCCAAAAAGTCTCACACGTGGGGTATCCCCATACTCAGGAGAAGTGGCAGAATGTATTTTGGGGTGTCATTCCACATATACCCATGTCATGTGTGAGAAATTTATCTTTTAGTGACAATGTTGTGTAAAAAAAAATAAAATAAAAAAAAAATAGTAATTTTCCCAAAACTTGTGGCAAAATATGAAATATTCCATGGACTCACCATGCCTCTCAGCAAACAGCTTGGGGTGTCTTTGTTCCAAAATGGGGTAATTTGGGGGGGTTTTGAGGTATCTTGACATTTCAGGGCCTCCTAAACCGTTATAGGTAGTGAGAAAATGCAATCAAAAATGTACGCCCTTTGAAATTCTGTTGGTGGTGATTTGTTTTCGGGCTCCCGTATACTGCTAGGCTCCCAAAAAGTCTCACATATGTGGTATCCCTGTACTCAGGAGAAGCAGCAGAATATATTTTGGGGTGTAATTACACATATACCCATGGCATGTGTGAGCAATATCTTATTTCAATGACAACTATGTGTAAAAGAAAAATTTTTTTTTTTTTAGTCATTTTTCGAACACCTGTGACAAAAAAATGAAATTTTCAATGAGCTCAACATGCCTCTCAGAACATTCCTTAGGATGTCTACTTTCCAAAAAGTGGTAGTTTGCGGGGGTTTTGTACTGCCCTGCCATTTTAGCACTTCATGAAATGAGATAGGCAGTCAGAAATTAAAGCTGCGTAAATTTCAGTATTTACACTATAGTTTGTAGACGCTATAACTTTTGCGCAAACCAATAAAAATACGCTCATTGACATTTTTTTTGTCAAAGACATGTAGCTAAATACATTTTGGCCAAAAAATATGACATAAATTGAGTATATTGGATATTTTTTAAAAGACAAAGTTGAAAATGTAATTTTTTCGTAAAATTTTCACTTTTTTTTAATTAATATCGCAAAAAATAAAAAGCGCAGAGGTGATCAAATACCACCAAAAGAAAGCTCTGTTTGTGGGAAAAAAAGGACGTAAATTTAGTTTGGGTACAGCATTGCATAACCGCGCAATTGTCAGTTAAAGTCATGAAGTGCCAAGTTGAAAAAAGGGGTCTGATCAGGAAGGGGGTAAAATCTTCCGGGGCTTAAGTGGTTAATAATGTTCATATAAAAGAACATCTGGGTAGCAGTGATCATAATTAGAGTTGAGCGGACACCTGGATGTCCGTGTTCGGCGGGTTCGGCCGAACTTGAAAAAAATGTCCGGGTCCGTGTCCCGGACTTTTTCTGAACTTTACCCGGACACCGAACTCCATTGAAGTCAATGGGGACCCGAACTTTCAGGCACTAAAATGGCTCTAAAACACCAATGGAAAGGGCTAGAGTGCCGCAAATGGCAGCAAAATGTAGTTAAGAGCATGGCAAGTGTGGATAGGGAAATAACTTAAAACAAAAAAAAAACAGAAAAATAAAACAATTTTCTTCATCTGTGAAGGACGAGGCCCATATGGAGTAGGAGGGAGGTTGAGGTGGCGGTGGATGTGGCGGTGTAGGTGGAAGCGGCGGTGGAGGGGGACTAGGTAGCCAACACTGCATTTTTCCAGTTTTTTTAAATTAGGGTACACCCCAAAAGAGTGAGAAAGATCAAAAATATAACAATGGCTGGGTAAGGTCGGTATCCATCTCTATTCTGCACAAGGTACTGAAAAGTCCTGTGGGATACATGCCTGGTTCATTTTAATGATCGTGAGCTTGTCCACGTTGTCTCTGGACAGGCGGCTGCGCTTGTCTGTGATAACGCCCCCAGCCATGCTAAATACACGTTCAGATAATACACTGGCTGCAGGGCACGCCAGCACCTCCAAGGCGTAAAGGGCAAGCTCAGGCCATGTGCCCAATTTGGAGACCTAGAAGTTGAAGGGTTCTTCTGAGATGCTGGCGGTGCCCTGGCTGCGTTGGCAACCTCTTCCTCCTCCTCCTCTGCCTTGGCCTTGTGCTTCCACTGTGGCCCCGCTGTCAGGAGGGAATGCCAGCAGCATCGCGTCTACCAGCGCCCGCTTGTACTCGCGCATCTTGCGATCACGCTCCAGTGAGTGAATTAAGTACGGTACGTTGTCCTTGTAATGGGGATCCAGCAGCGTGGCCACCCAGTAATCAGCACAAGTTAGAATGTGGGCAACTCGGCGGTCGTTGTGGAGACACTGCAGCATGTAATCGCTCATGTGTGCCAGGCTGCCCAGAGGCAACGAAAGGCTGTCCTCTGTGGGAGGTGTATCGTCTGTGTCTTCTGTATCTCCCCCCCAGCCACGCACCAGTGATGGCCATGAGCGGGCCTGGGTGCCACACTGCTGTGAACATGGTTCCATCTCCTCCTCCATCTCCTCCTCCATCTCCTACTCCTCCTCATCCTCCAGAACTGTGCCCCTGCTGGACAATTGTGTACCTGGCGTTTGTGGGTGCAGGAACCCACCCTCGGAGCCACTTGTGAATGACTGCCCTAAAAGCCATGGAAATGATCCCTCTTCCTCCTCCTCCTCCTCCTGTGCCACATCCTCTTCCATCATCGCCCGATGCATTTTTTCAAGGAGGCATAGAAGTGGGATAGTTAAGCTGACAACGGCGTCATCGGCACTGGCCATGTTGGTGGAGTACTCAAAACAGCGCAACAAAGCACACAGGTCTCGCATGGAGGCCCAGTTATTGGTGGTGAAGTGGTGCTGTTCCGCAGAGCGACTCACGCGTGTGTGCTGCAGCTGAAACTCCATTATGGCCTGCTGCTGCTCGCACAGTCTTTCCAGCATGTGCAAGGTGGCGTTCCACGTTGTGGGCACATCACATATGAGGCGGTGAGCGGGAAGGCTGAAGTTACGCTGCAGCGCTGACAGGCGAGCAGCAGCAGGGTGAGAACGCCGAAAGTGCACACAGACGGCCTGCACTTTCTGCAGCAGCTCTGACATATCGGGGTAATTTTGAAGGAACCTCTGCACCACCAAATTCAGCACATGCGCCAGGCAAGGGATGTGCGTCAAACCAGCTAGGCCCAGAGCTGCTAAGAGATTTCACCCGTTATCGCACACCACCATGCTGGGCTTGAGGCTCGCTGGCACCAACAACTCATCGGTCTGCTGTTCCATGCTCCTCAACAACTCATGCGCGGTGTGGGATTTTTCCCCCAAACATGCAAGTTTTAAAACTGCCTGCTGTCATTTACCCCTGGCTTTGCTGAATTTGGTGGTGAAGGTTTTACGCTGACCGGATGAGGAGACGGTAGAGGATGAGGAAGCGGAGTAGGAGGAGTTAGGAACAGGATGTAAACTGAAGCGCCCTGCAATCCTCGGTGGTGGAAGGAGATGCGCCAAACAAATTTAAAAGGTGTATCTCACACGTACCGATACAGACTATGCCGCAATTTAATTTTTTTTACCCCAGAAGGGTGTAGATTGAAAAGCAGAATAGAAAATATGATATAAAAAGGTGTATCTCAGACGTACAAACACAGACTATGCCGCAATTTAATTTTTTTTACCCCAAAAGGATGTATATTGAATAGCGGAATAGAAAAAAAATTTATAAAACGGTGTATCTCACAAGTACAAACACAGACTAGGCCCCGATTACAATTTTTTGTACCCTAAAGGGAGGATGAGGATGAGGAAGAGGAGTAGGAGGAGTTCGGAACAGGAGGCAAACTGAAGCGCCCTGCAATCCTCGGCGGTGGAAGATGCACCAAACAAATTTAAAAGGTGTATCTTACACGTACCTATACAGACTATGCCGCAATTTAATTTTTTTCACCCCAAAAGGGTGTATATTGAATAGCGGAATAGAAAAAAGTATATAAAAAGGTGTATCTCACACGTACCGATACAGGCTATGCCGCAATTTAATTTTTTTTACCCCAAAAGGGTGTAGATTGAATAGCGGAATAGAAAATATGATATAAAAAGATGTATCTCACACGTACAAACCCAGACTAGGCCCCGATTACAATTTTTTGTACCCTAAAGGCAGGATGAGTATGAGGAGTAGGAGGAGTTCGGAACAGGAGGCAAACTGAAGCACCCTGCAATCCTCGGCGGTGGAAGATGCGCCCCAAAAATTTGGAAGGTGTATCTCACACATACCGATACAGACTATGCCGCAATTTAATTCTTTTTACCCCAAAGGGTGTAGATTGAATAGCGGAATAGAAAATATGATATAAAAAGGTGTATCTCACACGTACAAACCCAGACTAGGCCCCGATTACAATTTTTTGTACCCTAAAGGCAGGATGAGTATGAGGAGTAGGAGGAGTTCGGAACAGGAGGCAAACTGAAGCACCCTGCAATCCTCGGTGGTGTAAGATGCGCCCAAAAAATTGGAAAGGTGTATCTCACACGTACCGATACAGACTATGCCGCAATTCAATTCTTTTTACCCCAAAGGGTGTAGATTGAATAGCGAAATAGAAAATATGATATAAAAAGGTGTATCTCACACGTACAAACCCAGACTAGGCCCCGATTACAATTTTTTGTACCCTAAAGGCAGGATGAGGAGTAGGAGGAGTTCGGAACAGGAGGCAAACTGAAGCACCCTGCAATCCTCGGCGGTGTAAGATGCGCCCAAAAAATTGGAAAGGTGTATCTCACACGTAACGATACAGACTATGCCGCAATTTAATTTTTTTTACCCCAAAAGGGTGTAGATTGAATAGCGGAATAGAAAATATGATATAAAAAGGTGTATCTCACACGTACAAACCCAGACTAGGCCCCGATTACAATTTTTTGTACCATAAAGGCAGGATGAGGAGTAGGAGGAGTTGGGAACAGGAGGAAAACTGAAGCACCCTGCAATCCTCGGCAGTGGAAGATGCGCCCCAAAAATTTGAAAGGTGTATCTCACACGTACCAATACAGACTATGCCGCAATTTAATTCTTTTTACCCCAAAGGGTGTAGATTGAATAGCGGAATAGAAAATATGATATAAAAAGGTGTATCTCACACGTACAAACCCAGACTAGGCCCCGATTACAATTTTTTGTACCCTAAAGGCAGGATGAGGAGTAGGAGGAGTTCGGAACAGGAGGCAAACTGAAGCACCCTGCAATCCTCGGCGGTGGAAGATGCGCCCCAAAAATTTGGAAGGTGTATCTCACACGTACCGATACAGACTATGCCGCAATTTAATTCTTTTTACCCCAAAGGGTGTAGATTGAATAGCGGAATAGAAAATATGATATCAAAAGGTGTATCGATCTCACACGTACAGACCCAGACTAGGCCCCGATTACTATTTTTTGTACCCTAAAGGCAGGATGAGGAGTAGGAGGAGTTCGGAACAGGCAGGAGGCAAACTGAAGCAACCTGCAATCCTCGGTGGTGGAAGATGCGCTCCAAAAATTGGAAAGGTGTATCTCAAACGTACCGATACAGACTATGCCGCAATTTAATTCTTTTTGCCCCAAGGGTGTAGATTGAATAGTGGAATAGAAAATATGTTGAGTTCTTGCTGGAAAAAAATATTTTTAGCAACAGACAGCATGGATTCATGAAAGACAGAAAATTGTCAAACAAACCTGATTTCTTTTTATGAGGAGATACGTAAAACCTTGGACAGAGGGGTGGCTGTGGACGTAGTATACTTGGATTTTGCAAAAGCATTTGACACAGTTCACCACACACGGCTAATGTGTAAGGTAAAGTCTACTGGCTTGGAAAGATCGCTTTGTAATTGGATAGAAAATTGGCTAAAAGATAGAATTCAGAGAGTAGTGGTTAATGATTCTTATTTTGAATGGTCTAAGGTTATCAGTGGTGTACCCCAAGATTCAGTGTTGGAACCCTTACTTTTTAATATCTTTATAAACGATATAGGGTCTGGAATTAAAGGTACCATTTCAGTCTTTGCAGATGACACCAAGCTTTGCAGTGGAATAACTTCCTTATAGGATGTCTCCAACTGACAAGCTGATTTCAATGCACTGTTTCATTGGGCAACTATGTGCCAAATTAGGTTTAATGTTGATAAATGTAAAGTTATCTACGTGTATCTATCTCACACGTACAGACCCAGACTAGGCCCCGATTACTATTTTTTGTACCCTAAAGGCAGGATGAGGAGTAGGAGGAGTTCGGAACAGGCAGGAGGCAAACTGAAGCACCCCGCAATCCTCAGCGGTGGAAGATGCGCCCCAAAAATTGGAAAGGTGTATCGCACACGCAGTGGCGGCTGGTGAAGTTTTAAGATGGGGGGGCACAAGACCCTGCCCTTCCATTTTGACCCCTCCCGTTTCTCAGAAGCCCCACCCCTTATATACTCCACCCATTTTGTCCCCTGTATTTTGCTTGCGTGAACCAATTCTCCCAATATATCACATATTAAGGGGTCCATCAGTACTAGTATATCCCATAATAGGGAACAGGGGCCCTATTATGGGATATACTGTGAAAGACATCCTATTATGGGATACATGGACTGAGAGTGGCACAAACCCCACAGTACAGAACCCCCAGCACAAACCCCTCAGGCACAAACAACTCAAGCACGAACCCCACAATACAGGCCCTCTAGCATAAACCCCACAGTACAGGCCCCTAGCACAAACCCCACAGTTCATGCCCCCTTCAATATAGTGACCAGTATAAATGCCCCCTTTCAATGTAGTGTCCCCAATGCAGTGACCAGTATACATGTCCCCAATGCAGAGCTATGCGTGCGTGCCTCCAATGCAGTGACCACCAGTGTACACGTCCCCAATGCAGAGATATGCGTGCGTGCCTCCAATGGAGTGACCACCAGCGTACATGTCCCCCAATGCAGAGCTATGCGTGTGTGCCTCCAGTGCAGCCAGTATACATGTCCCCCAATGCAGAGCTATGCGTGCGTGCCTCCAGTGCAGCCAGAGACCACCAGTATTCATGTCCCCCAATGCAGAGCTATGTGTGCGTGCCTCCAGTGCAGCCAGTGACCACCAGTATACATGTCCCCAATGCAGAGCTATGCGTGCGTGCCTCCAGTGCAGCCAGTGACCACCAGTATACATGTCTCCCAATGCAGAGCTATGCGTGCGTGCCTCCAGTGCAGCCAGTGACCACCAGTATACGTCCCCCAATGCAGAGCTATGCGTGCGTGCCTCCAGTGCAGCCAGTGACCACCAGTATACATGTCCCCAATGCAGTGCTATGCGTGCGTGCCTCCAGTGCAGCCAGTGACCACCAGTATACATGCCCCCCAATGCAGAGCTATGCGTGCGTGCCTCCAGTGCAGCCAGTGACCACCAGTATACGTCCCCCAATGCAGAGCTATGCGTGCGTGCCTCCAATGCAGCCAGTGACCACCAGTATACATGTTACCAATGCAGAGTTATGCGTGCGTGCCTTCAGTGCAGCCAGTGACCACCAGTATACATGTCCCCAATGCAGAGCTATGCCTGCGTGCCTTCAGTGCAGCCAGTGACCACCAGTATACATGTCCCCCAATGCAGAGCTATGCATGCGTGTCTCCAGTGCAGCCAGTGACCACCAGTATACATGTCCCCCAATGCAGAGCTATGCGTGCGTGCCTCCAGTGCAGCCAGTATACATGTCCCCCAATGCAGAGCTATGCGTGCGTGCCTCCAGTGCAGCCAGAGACCACCAGTATTCATGTCCCCCAATGCAGAGCTATGCGTGCGTGCCTCCAGTGCAGCCAGTGACCACCAGTATACATGTCCCCAATGCAGAGCTATGCGTGCGTGCCTCCAGTGCAGCCAGTGACCACCAGTATACATGTCCCCCAGTGCAGAGCTATGTGTGCGTGCCTCCAGTGCAGCCAGTGACCACCAGTATACGTCCCCCAATGCAGAGCTATGCGTGCGTGCCTCCAGTGCAGCCAGTGACCACCAGTATACATGTCCCCAATGCAGTGCTATGCGTGCATGCCTCCAGTGCAGCCAGTGACCACCAGTATACATGCCCCCCAATGCAGAGCAATGCGTGCGTGCCTCCAGTGCAGCCAGTGACCACCAGTATACGTCCCCCAATGCAGAGCTATGCGTGCGTGCCTCCAGTGCAGTCAGTGACCACCAGTATACATGTCTCCCAATGCAGAGCTATGCGTGCGTGCCTCCAGTGCAGCCAGTGACCACCAGTATACGTCCCCCAATGCAGAGCTATGCGTGCGTGCCTCCAATGCAGCCAGTGACCACCAGTATACATGTCCCCCAATGCAGAGCTATGCGTGCGTGCCTCCAGTGCAGCCAGTGACCACCAGTATACATGTCCCCCAATGCAGAGCTATGCGTGCGTGCCTCCAGTGCAGCCAGTGACCACCAGTATACGTCCCCCAATGCAGAGCTATGCGTGCGTGCCTCCAGTGCAGCCAGTGACCACCAGTATACGTTCCCCAATGCAGAGCTATGCATGCGTGCCTCCAGTGCAGCCAGTGACCACCAGTATACGTCCCCCAATGCAGAGCTATGCGTGCGTGCCCAACAGAGCAGTGCACTTACCTGGAGGCTGGAGCCCTGTGAGTCACGGCGGCTTCTCCCTCTCCTCTGCTCCGGTCTCCTCTCCGCTCCGCTCTCTGCAATGCCGGTGCCGCCGTCACTGCCGCCGTGACCGTCCGTCCACCGCGTTCAGTGTCCACTCCAGTCGGTGCGGCAGCGTGACTGACGCACGCGATGTCAGCGGGGTCAGCATGGGGCCATGGGATTTCCTGGATGATGATTGGTCCAGGCTGTAGACTGGACCAATCACAGCAAGGATATCAGGAAAGTGGGGGTGTCCAAGCGCAATGACTTGCGCCCAGGTTACGCCCCCAGAAGGCAGCCAATCGGCGCCTCTTCTGGGTCGTAAACCCCACCCCCCCCATAGCCACCACATAGGCCGGTGTAGCGGCCTTCTTTTTTTTAGGGGTAGGGGGCGAAGCCCTGGCGCCCCCTATGCACGGGCCGCCACTGCTCGCACGGGCCGCCACTGCTCACACGTACCGATACAGACTATGCCGCAATTTAATTGTTTTTACCCCAAAGGGTGTAGATTGAATAGCGGAATAGAAAATATGATATCAAAAGGTGTATCTCACACGTACAAACCGAGACTAGGCCCCAATTACAATTTTTTGTACCCTAAAGGCAGGATGAGGAGTAGGAGGAGTTCAGAACAGGCAGGAGGCAAACTGAAGCACGCTGCAATCCTCGGCGGTGGAAGATGCGCCCCAAAAATTGGAAAGGTGTATCTCACACGTACTGATACAGACTATGCCGCAATTTAATTGTTTTTACCCCAAAGGGTGTAGATTGAATAGCGGAATAGAAAATATGATATCAAAAGGTGTATCTATCTCACACGTACAGACCCAGACTAGGCCCAGATTACTATTTTTTGTACCCTAAAGGCAGGATGAGGAGTAGGAGGAGTTCGGAACAGGCAGGAGGCAAAATGAAGCACCCTGCAATCCTCGGCGGTGGAAGATGCGCCCCAAAAATTTGGAAGGTGTATCTCACACGTACCGAAACAGACTATGCCGCAATTTAATTCTTTTTACCCCAAAGGGTGTAGATTGAATAGCGGAATAGAAAATATGATATAAAATTGGTGATTTTTCAATAGCACATGTGAACACAGCAGTGTCTTATGTTTTATGTCACGGTCAGTTCTGCAGCAGGCTATGAAGGGAAAAAAAAAGAAAATTCCCCTTTAAGTTTGTAATTTTTAAATAGATTAGTACAGACTATGCCACAATTTAATTTTTTTTAAGCCAAAAGGGTGTATATTGAATAGTGGAATAGAAAAACGTATATAAAATTGAAAATCACTCAATAGCACATGTGAACAACACAGCAGTGTCTTATGTCATGGTCAGCTCAGAGAGAGTCACCAGCAAGCAGGCTATGAAGGGGGAAAAAAAAAAATTCCCCTTTAACTTGTAGTAAAATATAGCTGATGAACGCTGCATACAACTGACTGATAAAAATAGATTTTTTTTCTCCCTCCTCCTCAGTGGGCTCAAGTGAGGGCAAAAAGATCGTTCACTGCACCATCCCCCACACAGCAAAATTGATGTAGATCGCTAACGGACGATTGTTCTGTCCCTGCCTACTCGCTCCAGCATGTCCCTAATATGCTCAAATAACTGTCCCTGCCTACACTCCGACCTGTCCCTGCATTCTTTTCGGACACAATACAATTTTTCACTGTCTGTCCCTAATCAGCAGCCAGCACGTATGATGTGTGCTCTCTCCCTAATCTACAGCAGAATGACGCAGCGCGCTGGGGCTCTCGAACTTATAAAGACATGGTCACATGCTTCAGATGGCCAATCACAGCTACTAATACATTAGTAGGCATGGCTGGGATGGCTTAAGGCACACCAGTTAAACGCTTGTTGATTGGCTGTTGAAAGCCCGCCATTAAAAGCGCTCCATTACATACAAAACAGGAAATAAAATGACCGAACACGGATTTTAAACCCGAACATACAGTAAAGTTTTCGGGTCCGTGTTCGGGTAACAAAAATCCAATTATTCGGTACGAACACGAATAATACAGTCCGTGTTCGCTCAACACTAATCATAATATGATTTCTTTTAACGTTAGCTGTAAGCAAAAAATGCATACAGGAAATACAAAAACACTTAACTTTAAGAGAGCACATTTTCCAAGGATGAGGATTGCTCTCCAGGATTTAGACTGGGAGGGAATATTGGCATCAATGAGCACAGAACAGAAATGGGAAATTTTCAAAAAGACTTTATGCAAACTAGCTGTAAAGTATATTCCCATGGGTAATATGTTTAAAAGGCTAAAAATAAAACCTATGTGGCTCACGGACAAAGTTAAAAAAGCTATAGATAAAAAGAAAAGAGCTTTTAAAAAATATAAAAATTAAGGAACACTATCGTTGTTTAATTGTTACAAAGAATATAACAGAATATATAAAAAGGAAATCAAGGATGTAAAAATTCAAAATGAACGACAGATTGCAAAAGATAGTAGGACAAACCCCAAAAAATTCTTCAAATACAGTATATTAACAGTAAAAAGGTTAGGTCTGAGCATGTAGGCCCTTTACAATATACCGTATTTATCGGCGTATAAAACGCACTTTTTTCCCCTGAATATATAGTGCAAACAATGGGTGCGTGTTATTGTAATGTTCCGGTACCTCTGGTACCCTTGTCTCCATATTTCTCCTCTCCTAATTGCGTCCCATCTTGTGTAACAAAGGACGCATATACCTTTAAGACCGGATGACATCATTGCCGAGCGCCGCTATGAGCGGCTATTTCAATCGCCGGTTTGCTCTCACTCATCGCTCGTTCAAACCCACATGTTCATCGCACCTACGCCTGTGAAGTCGAAGCTGCTGACATTTCTCCCTTGCTGAACTGAAGCCGGAAACCTCGCTGGTGATCCGTATCTCGCTACGGGATCACCCCTCTCCAATGGACACTGTTACTTCTAAACCTATCTAAGTGATAAGTACCCCGCCGGGAATTCTTGCTAACCAAATCTCCTACTGTCATCTACTGCAATTACCAAGACTATCTGTATCTATCTATTCACTACCATCTGCATAGACTGTTAGCTCTTGGGACTACCTTCAACTATCCTTGCACTAGGTTACTCTGTCTAAGTATACTCCATCTGTGTCCTCTTACCATCTGCACTATACTTGACATCAGAACCTATCTGCTTTACCATCACCTGCAACTCTCCTAATACTACTTCTAGTGCTCACCATACAATAGCCTGTCTCTCATCTATATATCCTCATATACTCTATCCCTCCATTAAACATCTATTAATATATATAGTATATAACAGGCTGTACACGGTGATGAAGTCCTGAGAGTTGGATATGTGTGTTCAACATATTCTCTACAAGGCTACTGAGTGTAATAATTCTGCAGCTGTAAATCCATCCACTAACAAAAACGCATGAACGTTACAGATTGAACGAGCCTTTAAAAAAAATATGGATTCAGCAGAATTATCCACTCATGTACTACAATTAAAACAGCAAGTAGATGCATTGATCCTTGCGCTTACAGAGGTAAAAAATGACAATCAAACCTTGAGACAGCAGCTTGGCCGTCTCACACAGCCTCCTGCTGCTCAGCCCCGTGAGCCTAAGATAAACCCTCTTATAGTGTTTTCTGGTGATCGGAGCAAATTCCGTGAATTTAAAAACGCATGTCGATTGTTTTTTTTGTTAAAACCTCTAACCTACACCACTGACCAAATTAAGGTTTGTACCATCATCTCCTATTTAACGGGTGAACCCCGGGCCTGGGCAGATGCTCTCTTTGAAAAGGATGATCCACTCCTTAATTCTTATCCCTTATTTCTAGCACAACTTGCTACTTTATATGAAGACCCCAACAAGCAGAGTACCGCTGACACCCAATTACGGGCCTTAAAACAAGGAAGGAGACCTGTTGAAGATTTCGTGGCAAATTTTAAAAGATGGTCCCCTGATTCAGGGTGGAACGACACATCTTTGCGAACGCAGTTTAGACTCGGCCTATCTGAGGCCGTTAAAGACGAGCTCTCCCGAGCGGATTTACCTGGCACTCTAGAGGGACTGATCCAGACCAGTATCAATATTGACAGACGACTACGAGAAAGAAAGGCTGAGAAGATGGGCTCACCATTTTCCAGTCCTTCTCGGATGTTGCCTGCTGACCCTACTCCTATGGAAGTAGGAATGATACGTCCACCTCTGACCCTTTCTGAACGTGCCAGGAGGAAAACCGAACATCTTTGCATGTACTGCGCATCCCCGAATCATTTGGTAAACGACTGTCCTCTTGTCCGCAGAAAAGAGGGTGAGTGTTCAAATGTCTTGCTAGGGGGACTCACAACTTCCTTTTCTAATCCTTATCTTTTTGTTCAAATAACATTGCAGTGGGACCAAACTAGGATCACCACCAAGGCTATGATTGACACAGGATCTTGTGGAAACTACATTGACATTTGTTTTGTCTCCCTTAATAAAATACCTATTGTTTCAAAACCCAAATCTGTCTCCGTTAGTTTTATTAACGGTACCCCTTTATCCTCTGGTCCTATCACCAGTCAGACACAGGCACTTCTTGTAACTGCTGATGAGTCTCATGTGGAGACCACCACCTTTGATGTATTAACTTCACCACATTTTCCAATCATTTTGGGACTTCCCTGGTTACACATACATCAACCAATCATCGATTGGAAAACAAGAACGTTAGCCTTCTCTTCTCACTATTGTGAGACGACGTGTAACCTCCCCACACATGATAGGATCCTGTCTGTACTGCCGGATGACATTATTCCTAAGTGTTATCAAGATTTATCGGAGGTTTTCCTTGAGAAAAACGCTCAAATGCTACCTCCTCACAGGGACTATGATTGTTGTATCGATCTGCTCCCTAATAGCAAGTTGCCTTACGGACATGTATATCCTCTCTCACAGGATGAACTCTCTCACCTTAAGGAGTATCTGGATGAGAACTTGGCAAAAGGATTCATCCGACCTTCTACTTCCTCCACTGCTGCTGGGCTCTTCTTCGTCCGCAATAAGGACTCTAGCCTTAGGCCTATCATTGATTTCAGACAATTAAATGCCATCACAATAAAGGATCGTTATCCTTTACCTCTTATTCCTGAACTTATCGAACGGGTGCGTGGGGCTTCTTTCTTTTCAAAATTGGACCTAAAAGGGGCATACAATTTAATTCGAATCCGTAAAGGGGATGAATGGAAGACAGCATTCAGAACCAGATACGGACTGTTTGAGTACCTTGTAATGCCATTTGGGCTATGTAATGCTCCCGCAGCCTTCCAACGGTTTATAAATGAGATATTCCGAGACTTGCTTGATGTTTGTGTGGTAGTATATTTGGACGATATACAGTGGGTACGGAAAGTATTCAGACCCCCTTAAATTTTTCACTCTTTGTTATATTGCAGCCATTTGCTAAAATCATTTAAGTTCATTCTTCTTCCTCGTGAATGTACACATAGCACCCCATACTGACAGAAAAACACAGAATTGTTGACATTGTCGCAGATTTATTAAAAAAGAAAAACTGAAATATCACATGGTCCTAAGTATTCAGACCCTTTGCTCAGTATTTAGTAGAAGCCCCCTTTTGATCTAATACAGCCAGGAGTCTTTTTGGGAAAGATGCAACAAGTCTTTCACACCTGGATTTGGGGATCCTCTGCCATTCCTCCTTGCAGATCCTCTCCAGTTCTGTCAGGTTGGATGGTAAACGTTGGTGGACAGCCATTTTTAGGTCTCTCCAGAGATGCTCAATTGGGTTTAAGTCAGGGCTCTGGCTGGGCCATTCAAGAACAGTCACGGAGTTGTTGTGAAGCCACTCCTTCGTTATTTTAGCTGTGTGCTTAGGGTCATTGTCTTGTTGGAAGGTAAACCTTCGGCCCAGTCTGAGGTCCAGAGCACTCTGGAGAAGGTTTTTGTCCAGGATATCCCTGTACTTGGCCGCATTCATCTTTCCCTCGATTGCAACCAGTCGTCCTGTCCCTGCAGCTGAAAAACACCCCCACAGCATGATGCTGCCACCACCATGCTTCACTGTTGGGACTGTATTGGACAGGTGATGAGCAGCGCCTGGTTTTCTCCACACATACCGCTTAGAATTAAGGCCAAAAAGTTCTATTTTGGTCTCATCAGACCAGAGAATCTTATTTCTCACCATCTTGGAGTCCTTCAGGTGGTTTTTAGCAAACTCCATGCGGGCTTTCATGTGTCTTACACTAAGGAGAGGCTTCTGTCGGGCCACTCTGCCATAAAGCCCCGACTGGTGGAGGGCTGCAGTGATGGTTGACTTTCTACAACTTTCTCCCATCTCCTGACTGCATCTCTGGAGCTCAGCCACAGTGACCTTTGGGTTCTTCTTTACCTCTCTCACCAAGGCTCTTCTCCCCCGATAGCTCAGTTTGGCCGGACGGCCAGCTCTAGGAAGGGTTCTGGTCGCCCCAAACGTCTTCCATTTGAGGATTATGGAGGCCACTGTGCTCTTAGGAACCTTAAGTGCAGCAGAAATCTTTTTGTAACCTTGGCCAGATCTGTGCCTTGCCACAATTCTGTCTCTGAGCTCTTCAGGCAGTTCCTTTGACCTCATGATTCTCATTTGCTCTGACATGCATTGTGATCTGGAAGGTCTTATATAGACAGGTGTGTGGCTTTCCTAATCAAGTCCAATCAGTATAATCAAACACAGCTGGACTCAAATGAAGGTGTAGAACCATCTCAAGGATGATCAGAAGAAATGGAAAGCACCTGAATTAAATATATGAGTGTCACAGCAAAGGGTCTGAATACTTAGGACCATGTGATATTTCAGTTTTTCTTTTTTAATAAATCTACAACAATGTCAACAATTCTGTGTTTTTCTGTCAGTATGGGGTGCTATGTGTACATTCACGAGGAAGAAGAATGAACCTAAATGATTTTAGCAAATGGCTGCAATATAACAAAGAGTGAAACATTTAAGGGGGTCTGAATACTTTCCGTACCCACTGTACTTATCTATTCTCATTCCTTACCTGAGCACATAAAACATGTGAGACTTGTGTTGTCAAGACTACTTGCACATAACTTATATGTTAAATCAAAGAAATGTTTGTTTCATAAAGAGGAAGTACTATTCCTAGGTTATATTATATCTAAAAGTGGAATCAAAATGGACATGAGCAAAATATCCTGCATTCTGGATTGGCCTGTGCCAACCACTCGCAAAGCATTACAAAGGTTCCTAGGATTCTCTAATTACTACAGGAAATTCATTAAAAACTTCTCTGCGATTGTGAAACCTCTCACACAACTTACAAGCACGAAGAAACCATTTAATTGGACAAAAGAAGCAAATGGAGCATTCTCTCTGCTGAAATCAAGCTTTACTACTGCCCCCATACTATGCCATCCAGACCCATCCCTTCAATACATCTTGGAGGTAGATACGTCTAATATGGCAGTAGGAACAGTTCTCTCACAACGACCAACAAACACCTCACCTCTTCACCCAGTTGCTTTCTTTTCAAAGTCATTAAGTAGCCCCGAGGTGAACTACCCAGTAGGTGAGAAGGAGTTATTAGCCATAAAACTGGCATTAGAGAATTGGCGACATCTACTTGAGGGCACTCAATTGCCAATTCTGATATATACTGATCACAAAAACCTTCAATACCTTCAGACTAATAGAACTCTTTCCCACCGGCAGGTACGGTGGTCGTTATTCTTTCTGAGATTTAATTTTTTAGTAACTTACACCCCCGCAGACAAAAATAAAAAAGCGGATGCACTCTCACGATTAGCCGAGAAAGATTGCACTGAGGTTCCCTCAGTTCCTATAATACCACTTGAGCGTATTATCGGAGTCGTTCGCTCCCTGAGGGAGGAGATTTTGCACAGCATAGGGTTGGATTCACCTCCACCACAACTAACTACTGACGCAGAAGGCTTCCTCTACTACAACGATAAATTATACATACCCCCTACTATGCGAACCAAGATCTTAGAATTGTCGCATGATGTACCTATGGCAGGACATATGGGTATGACTAAAACTCTCAATCTACTCACTAGGCAATTTTGGTGGCCAGACATGAAGACAACCGTAAAAAAGTTCGTTTCATCTGATATCTGTGCAAGGTCTAAAATTGACAACACGAAACCATCAGGGTTACTTTGTAGTTTACTGATACCCCAGGTTCCGTGGGAAGTGGTATCCTTAGACTTCATAGTGGAACTACCACCTTCCAAAGGATTCAACACCATCTTGGTGTCAGTGGACCATCTGACCAAGATGGCACATTTCACTCCTATCCGAAAAATACCTTCATCCAAACAAACAGCGGAATTACTTGTGAAACATGTCTTTAAGTTACATGGTATTCCAAAAACACTGCTGTCTGACCGTGGTTCACAATTCATCTCAAAGTTTTGGCTAGCTCTATGTCAGATACTGCGAATAGAGCGTAACCTTACTTCTCCCTACCACCCTCAGACCAACGGACAGACAGAGAGAGTTAACCAGTGCATTGAACAGTACCTGCGTTGCTATACTTCGTATCTACAGGACGATTGGGCAGATCTCCTCCCGCTGGCGGAATACGCCTATAACAACGCTACTCATAGCACTACTAAGCAAAGTCCATTTTACCTGAATTATGGGTTTCATCCCACACTCCTTCCTCCACGTATCTTGCCATCAAGTAATCCAGTGGCATCTGATTATCTTGCCCAGATAAAGGATTCTCTGGGATTACTCAACAATACCATATCTCATGCTCATAGCCAACAAAAAAAATACTACGACCTCCGTAGGAAACCCTCTCCCCAATATGCCATTGGGGATCTTGTTTGGCTTTCTACAAAAAATCTGAGACTAAAAATCCCTAGTAAAAAACTTGGACCTCTATTTCTGGGACCTTTTCCAATAGAGAAGCTTATTGGAAAAGCTGCAGTACAACTCACATTGCCAGTAGACCTCAAGATACATCCTGTCTTCCATGTGTCTCTACTGAAGCCCCATGTTCCTAACCAAGGAATAAGGCCTACAATCTCACCTCCACCTCCTGTACAAGTGGAAGGTGGAGAAGAATTTGAGATAAAAGAAATTTTGGATTCCCGTTTCAATAGAAGAAGACTCCAGTATCTTGTACGATGGAAGAATTATGGGCCCCAAGATGACACCTGGCTGGATACCTCCGATATACATGCCCCTAGACTGTTTCGCAATTTCCACTCGAAATATCCGGAAAAACCAGTTCTAGAGGCCTTCCGGAGCCGGCCTTAAGGGGGGGTACTGTAATGTTCCGGTACCTCTGGTACCCTTGTCTCCATATTTCTCCTCTCCTAATTGCGTCCCATCTTGTGTAACAAAGGACGCATATACCTTTAAGACCGGATGACATCATTGCCGAGCGCCGCTATGAGCGGCTATTTCAGTCGCCGGTTTGCTCTCACTCATCGCTCGTTCAAACCCACATGATCATCGCACCTACGCCTGTGAAGTCGGAGCTGCTGACATTTCTCCCTTGCTGAACTGAAGCCGGAAACCTCGCTGGTGATCCGTATCTCGCTACGGGATCACCCCTCTCCAATGGACACTGTTACTTCTAAACCTATCTAAGTGATAAGTACCCCGCCGGGAATTCTTGCTAACCAAATCTCCTACTGTCATCTACTGCAATTACCAAGACTATCTGTATCTATCTATTCACTACCATCTGCATAGACTGTTAGCTCTTGGGACTACCTTCAACTATCCTTGCACTAGGTTACTCTGTCTAAGTATACTCCATCTGTGTCCTCTTACCATCTGCACTATACTTGACATCAGAACCTATCTGCTTTACCATCACCTGCAACTCTCCTAATACTACTTCTAGTGCTCACCATACAATAGCCTGTCTCTCATCTATATATCCTCATATACTCTATCCCTCCATTAAACATCTATTAATATATATAGTATATAACAGGCTGTACACGGTGATGAAGTCCTGAGAGTTGGATATGTGTGTTCAACAGATTCTCTACAAGGCTACTGAGTGTAATAATTCTGCAGCTGTAAATCCATCCACTAACAAAAACGCATGAACGTTACAGTTATACGCCGATATTCTTTTTTTATTACCAACGTGCGGGGGAGGGGGGGCAGGGATCGGCAGTCCGGAGGAGTGGTGTCAGGCTGGCCGCCCCGCTCCGCCTCTCCTGGCCCTGGGACTGCCCTGCCAGCGTACCCTGCAGTTAAGAAAAATCCACCGCCAGCCCCTTTTTATAAATCCTTCATATCACATCACATTACTGTCACTTAAAAGCAGTGCCTCTAAATACCTTGTAAGCTTCCTTCTCTCTCTGTCCGCTCTCCTCCTCCCGCTCCTCCTCCTCTGAGTGTAGCTTCAGATTGGAGGAGGAGAGTGATCACATGCCGGCCATTAAACGTCACAGGAGGAGGACAGCGGTCACATGATCGGATATGAATGAACAGCGCTAACAAGGTATTTAGAGGCATAGATTTACATGCTTGTTCATTGATTCATCTGCAATACAAGCTGGTATCCATTTGTTCATCTATTGCCTGCTGTTGCTATATCTCTGCCTTATGTGATCACTCTGATTGAGGGTCATATACGTCCGGTAAACTGCCTGAACTCCCACAGGGTGACTGCTGTGTGCTAACTGCTCTTTCACACTGGTGTTGGACATCTTTTCTATATACATTTCATATGAACTTTATTTATTTTATTTATTCAGTTTTCTATGAGTTGTTGGGGCTGTCCCAGGAGACTGGGGGTCTCCTGGGAGTGGAGGGAGGCTGTGCAGTGTAAAGGGGGGTTATAATAAAAGGGGGTATGTACTTTGCATGGGGGGAACTGTGTAATGTAAAGGGGGGGTATATAATGAAAAGGGGCTATGTACTATTATTTTTAAATGTTTAAAATATTTCTTTCCTAAAACTTCCTTCCTAAAATGAAGGTGAGTGTTATACGCCGATAAATACGGTAATCAGGAGTGGGTGACTGGGGACAAACAGAAGGCAAATTTATTAAATACGTTCTTCAGCTCTGTATATACATAGGAGCATGGGGGAGCTCATGACCATAATGAGGATGGTATTGACACAGCCCCGAATGATCCACAATGGCTCAAAAGTGATATGGTCCAGAAATATTTATACAGAATAACGGTGGATAAAGCGCCTGGACCAGATGGCATCCGCCCTCGCATCCTAAAATAATTGAGCGCTGTAATTTCGAAGCCTTTGTTTCTAATTTTTAGGAACTCGTTAAGGACTGGAATAGTACCACATGATTTGCGTAGGGCCAATGTGGTGCCTATATTTAAAAAGGGATCAAAGTCTTTGCCAAGTAACTATAGACCTGTTAGTTTAACTTCTATAGTCGGGAAGATACTGGAGAGTTTAATAAAAGACCACAGAGATGAGTTCTTGCTGGAAAAAAATATTTTTAGCAATAGACAGCATGGATTCATGAAAGACAGAAAATTGTCAAACAAACCTGATTTCTTTTTATGAGGAGATACGTAAAACCTTGGACAGAGGGGTGGCTGTGGACGTAGTATACTTGGATTTTGCAAAAGCATTTGACACAGTTCACCACACACGGCTAATGTGTAAGGTAAAGTCTACTGGCTTGGAAAGATCGCTTTGTAATTGGATAGAAAATTGGCTAAAAGATAGAATTCAGAGAGTAGTGGTTAATGATTCTTATTTTGAATGGTCTAAGGTTATCAGTGGTGTACCCCAAGATTCAGTGTTGGAACCCTTACTTTTTAATATCTTTATAAACGATATAGGGTCTGGGATTAAAGGTACCCTTTCAGTCTTTGCAGATGACACCAAGCTTTGCAGTGGAATAACTTCCTTATAGGATGTCTCCAACTTACAAGCTGATTTCAATGCACTGTTTCATTGGGCAACTATGTGCCAAATTAGGTTTAATGTTGATAAATATAAAGTTATGCACTTTGGGGCTGAGAATATGCATGCATCATACATACTAGGTGTAGTAGAACTGGGGGAATCCATAGCAGAGAAGGATCTGGGTGTTCTGGTAGATCATAAGCTTATTAATAGCATGCAATGCCAAGCTGTGGTTTGCAAAGCAAGCAAAGTCCTTTCTTTTATTAACAGAGGCATGGACTCCAGAGAGTGAGATATAATTTTGCCCCTGTACAAATCATTAGTAAGACCTCATCTGGAATATGCAGTTCAGTTTTGGGCACCAGTTCTTAAAAAGGATATCGGGGAACTGAAGAAAGTGCAGAGAAGGGCAACCAAACTGTTAAGAGGCATGGAGGAGCTCATCTAAAAGATGAGAGGAACTGAATCTATTCTCTCTTGAGAAGAGGAGATTAAGGGGGGATATGATCAACATGTATAAATAAATAAGGGGTCCATATAGTGAACTTGGTGTTGAGTTGTTCACTTTAAGGTCAACACAGAGGACAAGGGGGCACTTTTTACGTCTAGAGGAAAACAGATTTTTTTTCCAAATACGGAAAGGTTTCTTCACCGTAAGAGCTGTGAAAATGGGGAATAGACTCCCTCCAGAGATGGTTCTGGCTAGCTCACTAGATTGCTTTAAAAAAGGTCTGGATTCTTTCCTGGGTGTACTTAATATAACTGGGTACTAATATTTATAGGTAAAGTTGATCCAGGGAATATCAGATTGCCTCTCGAGGGATCAGGAAGGAATTTTTTTCCCCTGCTGTAGCAAATTGGATCATGCTTTGCTGGGTTTTTTCGCCTTCCTCTGGATCAACTGTGGGTATAGGATTGTGTATATGGGATTGTATGGTTGGGTTTTTAATACTGTTTTTTTTTTTTTGGTTGAACCAGATCGACTTGTGTCATTTTTCAACCTGACTAACTATGTAACTATGTTATATATTTTGATGCATATGTGGGAACACATGTAGTGCTAGCTGCAGTCTAAATGCATATCGGTTACAAGATAGTGCTTAATTGCGCTGAGGTTAAGGGCCTTTTCATACTGACATTTTTCCTGCATTCTTTCCTTGCAATAAAAAAATGTTTCCCTTTAAATCCTATGGGACTTTTCACACCACTGTGTTACCGGTGCAGTGCATTTTGAAAAGTCCTGCATGCTTCATCTTTGGTGCGGTTTTGAAACAAACACCAAAAATGCATCTTTCCCATTTAAATTAATGGAAATCGCGGCACAATCATGGTAAAAAACGCACCGCAATTTTGATGCATTTTTGAGCCACATGTCCCTTTTTCACAGGTGTAACCACCCAAAAATGCACCAAAAACTTACAGCAAAAGCAACTGAAACACAGCAAAATTGTTTTTACTGCGATTTTGTTATGTTTTGTTTCTTTTATCTCTGTGTTTATACTCTTCATATTGTAAAATCTATATAATCTATATAATCTTTATATTGTAAGATCTAAAATATATTGGAAATATCCTAAAAATGTATAAAAAAAAAGTTTCTGCATGATTGAAAGATTGTATCGGAAGTAAAGATGTTAAAGTCCAACCTCAGGCATACATAATCCCTCTCCCATCATGCCCTCCCACCCCTCTTCGACCCAATCCCCCATTTACACATAAAAAAACCTTCCTCTAACAGCAATTTTCACCTATACTCTGTGTCCCTTGATGACACTGCCTTTGGAAGTGGGGAACTTTGATACGGCACTGCAGTTTATGTTTGCACTGATTATGGGGATGTTATCCCACTATGCAGTCTTCTGGAGCCTTAAAGAGCCCCACTGCTGGGCAGTTAATAGAAAGTGTCCAGGTCACCCCACCAGTAAGCTAAGCAAGGAAGGACCCTTCCACTCTGTTGAAGGAAGAGGAGAGAATATGGAATCCAGCTTATCAATTGATCGTGATCAGCGACATGTTAAACGGAGTGGTGGGGTTTATGTATGTGTGTGTTGGCAGGGGTATACCCAGTGTTGTGGAAATTTTATTAGAAATAGTGTGGACATTTTTTAGGATGTGTTTTAATTAGCTTGTCGTTATGGCTCCTGTTGTCGGTTTGCTTGCAATACACTCATTAGAGCGTGTACGGGAGAACCGGCATTGAGGGAAGACTACTGGCAGTGAAAACCTTCCTTTTAGATGTGTAGACACATTTGCTCCACATAGACATCTCTGCCGGCGAACACTCCATTCGCTATGCACAGGTCTGTTTGCCGATAGTGATCTATGTGTATTGCGGTGCGGAGTTCAAGGATCAAGCAGCAAGGATATGACCACCAGCGGGGGCCCCTATATAATGTGCAGATTTGTTCGCTTTGTGGGGATATGTTTGCTCTGTGAAGTCAATATCGTTTTGATATTTATCTGCCTTTATGAAGGGATACACGCTCATATTTTTTTCTGTGCCTATTCACCATAGTGGAAACAGCATGTCTCTTTCACTGCAGATAGCCTCACGTCTATGGGAACAGTAGTATAATCCTAGTAGGCATTGTTCTCTGAACCTTGCTGAGTGGGATTCACGCTAGTAGTAGTGGCGGGAGTGCATGCACGAGTTTGATCAGAGCAGCGTTTACGGTTCTACACACTGGTTTCATTGTGTAGTGTTAGGCGCAAATTTTGCTTCACGTGGGTTTCAATGTTAACTGCGGTGCGCGGATTCCCACGCACCACTGGCGAGAAGCCTTGCACATTGTTCTGCTTGTTCAGTATAGTTTTCTCCCCCTTTCTATTGTATATTTGAATGTATATAGGTGTGTCATTGGGTGATTCTATGTGTGTTACTTATATCATGTGACTGTACATTTGGAACTGATTGGCTGAAGTTGTAAAGCCATCACGTCCTGCTGTTATCCCTGTGTTGTCCCATAAATAAATGTAGCTCAATGCTTTAGGCAGAAAATTCTATCGAGCATCAAATGTAATAACAGCCTATGTGTCTATTACTGGGTACTGCTGAGAGCTCTCCGTTACCTTATACAAAAGAGCTGAGAACTGTGCTTTTTAGCAGAATGTGATTAATTGCGCTTGGCATATATTATGTTACTTTCGGTTAGGTAATATTCAAACAAGACCTTCAAGATGAGAGTCCAAATTGATAAAAGAAAAAGTGCATTTATTCACTGCAGTGGGATGGTAAAGTCTTACAAAGCTTAGTTTGAAGTTAACTGGGCGAAAGTAGAAGTATATCCTCTAACTAACATCATTAGTAGTGTTGAGCGAACACGGACTGTATTATTCGTGTTCGTACCGAATAATTGGATTTTTTGTACCCGAACACGGACACGGACACTTTACTGTATGTTCGGGTAAAAATCCGTGTTCGGTCGTTTTATTTCCGGGTTTTGCATGCTTTGGCGCTCTTTTCATGGCGGGCTTTCAACAGCCAATCAACAATCGTTTAACTGGTGTGCCTTAAGCCATCCCAGCCATGCCTGCAAATGTCTCAGTAGCTGTGATTGGCCGTCTGAAGCATGTGACCAAGTCTTTATAAGTTCCAGGCAGCCGCAGCGTCTTCATTCTGCTGCTTAGATCAGGGACAGAGCACACATCAACGTGCTGGCTGCTGATTAGGGAAAGACAGGCAGGAAAAAAACATTTGTGTCCGGATAGAATTGAGGGACAGGTCGGAGTGTTTAGGCAGGGCGAGTTGTAGGCATTTTAGGGATAGAGTCTGCTGAATTATAGGGTCAGTGTCTTCTACAAAGTACAATCGATATTGCTGTGTGGGGGGTGGGGTGACTCTGCGCTCAATCCTGATCTACGATCTCTTCTCAATCCTGTTAGGGAGAGGCTGCTGCTGCTGAATTTTAGGGAAACTGTGTTCTACAAACTACAATCGATATTGCTGTGTGGTGTGGGATAGGAGATAGGCAGGTGTCAGTGATCCACATCCATTTTTCTGTGTGTGAGCTGCAGTGAACACAATCTTTTTGGGCTGCAGTGAACACAATCTTTTTGGGGTGCAGTGAACAACGTCCTTTTTGGGGTGCAGTGAACAAAATCTTTTTGGGGTGCAGTGAACAAAATCCTTTTTGGGGTGCAGTGAACAACATCCTTTTTGGGGTGCAGTGAACACAATCTTTGTGGGGTGCAGTGAACACAATCTTTTTGGGGTGCAGTGAACAACATCCTTTTTGGGGTGCAGTGAACAAAATCCTTTTTGGGGTGCAGTGAACACAATCTTTTTGGGGTGCAGTGAACAAAATCCTTTGTGGGGTGCAGTGAACACAATCTTTGTGGGGTGCAGTGAACACAATCTTTTTGGGGTGCAGTGAACAACATCCTTTTTGGGGTGCAGTGAACAAAATCCTTTTTGGGGTGCAGTGAACAACATCCTTTTTGGGGTGCAGTGAACAAAATCCTTTTAGGGTGCAGTGAACACAATCTTTGTGGGGTACAGTGAACAGAATCTTTGTGGGGTGCAGTGAACACAATCTTTGGGGGGTACAGTGAACACAATCTTTTTGGGGTGCAGTGAACAAAATCCTTTGTGGGGTGCAGTGAACACAATCTTTGGGGGGTACAGTGAACACAATCTTTTTGGGGTGCAGTGAACAAAATCCTTTGTGGGGTGCAGTGAACACAATCTTTGTGGGGTGCAGTGAACACAATCTTTTTGGGGTGCAGTGAACAAAATCCTTTTTGGGGTGCAGTGAACAAAATCCTTTTTGGGGTGCAGTGAACAACATCATTTTTGGGGTGCAGTGAACAAAATCCTTTTAGGGTGCAGTGAACACAATCTTTGTGGGGTACAGTGAACAGAATCTTTGTGGGGTGCAGTGAACACAATCTTTGGGGGGTACAGTGAACACAATCTTTTTGGGGTGCAGTGAACAAAATCCTTTGTGGGGTGCAGTGAACACAATCTTTGGGGGGTACAGTGAACACAATCTTTTTGGGGTGCAGTGAACAAAATCCTTTGTGGGGTGCAGTGAACACAATCTTTGTGGGGTGCAGTGAACACAATCTTTTTGGGGTGCAGTGAACAAAATCCTTTTTGGGGTGCAGTGAACACAATCTTTTTGGGGTGCAGTGAACAAAATCCTTTGTGGGGTGCAGTGAACACAATCTTTGTGGGGTACAGGGAACAGAATCTTTGTGGGGTGCAGTGAACACAATCTTTGGGGGGTACAGTGAACTAAATCTTTTTGGGGTGCAGTGAACAAAATCCTTTTTGGGGTGCAGTGAACAACATCCTTTTTGGGGTGCAGTGAACAAAATCCTTTTTGGGGTGCAGTGAACAACATCCTTTTTGGGGTGCAGTGAACAAAATCCTTTTAGGGTGCAGTGAACACAATCTTTGTGGGGTACAGTGAACAGAATCTTTGTGGGGTGCAGTGAACACAATCTTTGGGGGGTACAGTGAACACAATCTTTTTGGGGTGCAGTGAACAAAATCCTTTGTGGGGTGCAGTGAACACAATCTTTGTGGGGTGCAGTGAACACAATCTTTTTGGGGTGCAGTGAACAAAATCCTTTGTGGGGTGCAGTGAACACAATCTTTTTGGGGTGCAGTGAACAAAATCCTTTTTGGGGTGCAGTGAACACAATCTTTGTGGGGTGCAGTGAACACAATCTTTTTGGGGTGCAGTGAACAACGTCCTTTTTGGGGTGCAGTGAACAAAATCTTTTTGGGGTGCAGTGAACAAAATCCTTTTTGGGGTGCAGTGAACAACATCCTTTTTGGGGTGCAGTGAACACAATCTTTGTGGGGTGCAGTGAACACAATCTTTTTGGGGTGCAGTGAACAACATCCTTTTTGGGGTGCAGTGAACAAAATCCTTTTTGGGGTGCAGTGAACACAATCTTTTTGGGGTGCAGTGAACAAAATCCTTTGTGGGGTGCAGTGAACACAATCTTTGTGGGGTGCAGTGAACTCAATCTTTTTGGGGTGCAGTGAACAAAATCCTTTTTGGGGTGCAGTGAACAACATCCTTTTTGGGGTGCAGTGAACAAAATCCTTTTTGGGGTGCAGTGAACAACATCCTTTTTGGGGTGCAGTGAACAAAATCCTTTTAGGGTGCAGTGAACACAATCTTTGTGGGGTACAGTGAACAGAATCTTTGTGGGGTGCAGTGAACACAATCTTTGGGGGGTACAGTGAACACAATCTTTTTGGGGTGCAGTGAACAAAATCCTTTGTGGGGTGCAGTGAACACAATCTTTGGGGGGTACAGTGAACACAATCTTTTTGGGGTGCAGTGAACAAAATCCTTTGTGGGGTGCAGTGAACACAATCTTTGTGGGGTGCAGTGAACACAATCTTTTTGGGGTGCAGTGAACAAAATCCTTTTTGGGGTGCAGTGAACACAATCTTTTTGGGGTGCAGTGAACAAAATCCTTTGTGGGGTGCAGTGAACACAATCTTTGTGGGGTACAGGGAACAGAATCTTTGTGGGGTGCAGTGAACACAATCTTTGGGGGGTACAGTGAACTAAATCTTTTTGGGGTGCAGTGAACAAAATCCTTTTTGGGGTGCAGTGAACAACATCCTTTTTGGGGTGCAGTGAACAAAATCCTTTTTGGGGTGCAGTGAACAACATCCTTTTTGGGGTGCAGTGAACAAAATCCTTTTAGGGTGCAGTGAACACAATCTTTGTGGGGTACAGTGAACAGAATCTTTGTGGGGTGCAGTGAACACAATCTTTGGGGGGTACAGTGAACACAATCTTTTTGGGGTGCAGTGAACAAAATCCTTTGTGGGGTGCAGTGAACACAATCTTTGTGGGGTGCAGTGAACACAATCTTTTTGGGGTGCAGTGAACAAAATCCTTTGTGGGGTGCAGTGAACACAATCTTTGTGGGGTGCAGTGAACACAATCTTTTTGGGGTGCAGTGAACAAAATCCTTTTTGGGGTGCAGTGAACACAATCTTTGTGGGGTGCAGTGAACACAATCTTTTTGGGGTGGAGTGAACAAAATCCTTTTTGGGGTGCAGTGAACAACATCCTTTTTGGGGTGCAGTGAACAAAATCCTTTTTGGGGTGCAGTGAACACAATCTTTTTGGGGTGCAGTGAACAAAATCCTTTGTGGGGTGCAGTGAACACAATCTTTGTGGGGTGCAGTGAACACAATCCTTTTTGGGGTGCAGTGAACAACATCCTTTTTGGGGTGCAGTGAACAAAATCCTTTTTGGGGTGCAGTGAACACAATCTTTTTGGGGTGCAGTGAACAAAATCCTTTGTGGGGTGCAGTGAACACAATCTTTGTGGGGTGCAGTGAACAGAATCTTTGTGGGGTGCAGTGAACACAATCTTTGGGGGTACAGTGAACACAATCTTTTTGGGGTGCAGTGAACAAAATCCTTTGTGGGGTGCAGTGAACACAATCTTTGGGGGGTACAGTGAACACAATCTTTTTGGGGTGCAGTGAACAAAATCCTTTGTGGGGTGCAGTGAACACAATCTTTGTGGGGTGCAGTGAACACAATCTTTTTGGGGTGCAGTGAACAAAATCCTTTTGGGGTGCAGTGAACAACATCCTTTTTGGGGTGCAGTGAACACAATCTTTTTGGGGTACAGTGAACAAAATCCTTTGTGGGGTGCAGTGAACACAATCTTTGTGGGGTACAGTGAACACAATCTTTGGGGGGTACAGTGAACACAATCTTTTTGGGGTGCAGTGAACAAAATCCTTTGTGGGGTGCAGTGAACACAATCTTTGGGGGGTACAGTGAACACAATCTTTTTGGGGTGCAGTGAACAAAATCCTTTGTGGGGTGCAGTGAACACAATCTTTGTGGGGTGCAGTGAACACAATCTTTTTGGGGTGCAGTGAACAAAATCCTTTTTGGGGTGCAGTGAACACAATCTTTTTGGGGTGCAGTGAACAAAATCCTTTGTGGGGTGCAGTGAACACAATCTTTGTGGGGTACAGGGAACAGAATCTTTGTGGGGTGCAGTGAACACAATCTTTGGGGGGTACAGTGAACACAATCTTTTTGGGGTGCAGTGAACAAAATCCTTTTAGGGTGCAGTGAACACAATTTTTGTGGGGTGCAGTGAACAAAATCCTTTTTGAGGTGCAGTGAACACAATCTTTGTGGGGTGCAGTGAACACAATCTTTGTGGGGTACAGTGAACACAATCTCATACTTCTGAACATTTGAGGGTGCTGCCTCTTCCATACTCCTCCTCCTACTGCTCAACCATCCTTTTAGGGGTACAAACAATAGTAATTGGGGCCTAGTGTGGTGGTGTACGTGTGAGATACATACACGTTCTTTTTGATCATATTTTCTATTCCGCTATTCAATTAAATCCTTTGGGGATCAATTAAATTGCGTGATAGTCTGTGTCGGTACGTGTGAGATCCACCTTTCCAAGTTTTTGGGGTTCATCTCATACTTCTGAAGATTTGAGGGTGCTGCCTGTTCCATACTCCTCCTCCTACTGCTCAACCATCCTTTTAGGGGTACAAACAATAGTAATTGGGGCCTAGTGTGGTGGTGTACGTGTGAGATACATACACTTTCTTTTTGATCATATTTTCTATTCCGCTATTCAATTAAAACCTTTGGGGATCAATTAAATTGCGTGATAGTCTGTGTCGGTACGTGTGAGATCCACCTTTCCAAGTTTTTGGGGTTCATCTCATACTTCTGAAGATTTGAGGGTGCTGCCTGTTCCATACTCCTCCTCCTACTGCTCAACCATCCTTTTAGGGGTACAAACAATAGTAATTGGGGCCTAGTGTGGTGGTGTACGTGTGAGATACATACACTTTCTTTTTGATCATATTTTCTATTCCGCTATTCAATTAAAACCTTTGGGGATCAATTAAATTGCGTGATAGTCTGTGTCGGTACGTGTGAGATCCACCTTTCCAAGTTTTTGGGGTTCATCTCATACTTCTGAAGATTTGAGGGTGCTGCCTGTTCCATACTCCTCCTCCTACTGCTCAACCATCCTTTTAGGGGTACAAACAATAGTAATTGGGGCCTAGTGTGGTGGTGTACGTGTGAGATACATACACTTTCTTTTTGATCATATTTTCTATTCCGCTATTCAATTAAAACCTTTGGGGATCAATTAAATTGCGTGATAGTCTGTGTCGGTACGTGTGAGATCCACCTTTCCAAGTTTTTGGGGTTCATCTCATACTTCTGAAGATTTGAGGGTGCTGCCTGTTCCATACTCCTCCTCCTACTGCTCAACCATCCTTTTAGGGGTACAAACAATAGTAATTGGGGCCTAGTGTGGTGGTGTACGTGTGAGATACATACACTTTCTTTTTGATCATATTTTCTATTCCGCTATTCAATTAAAACCTTTGGGGATCAATTAAATTGCGTGATAGTCTGTGTCGGTACGTGTGAGATCCACCTTTCCAAGTTTTTGGGGTTCATCTCATACTTCTGAAGATTTGAGGGTGCTGCCTGTTCCATACTCCTCCTCCTACTGCTCAACCATCCTTTTAGGGGTACAAACAATAGTAATTGGGGCCTAGTGTGGTGGTGTACGCGTGAGATACATACACTTTCTTTTTGATCATATTTTCTATTCCGCTATTCAATTAAAACCTTTGGGGATCAATTAAATTGCGTGATAGTCTGTGTCGGTACGTGTGAGATCCACCTTTCCAAGTTTTTGGGGTTCATCTCATACTTCTGAAGATTTGAGGGTGCTGCCTGTTCCATACTCCTCCTCCTACTGCTCAACCATCCTTTTAGGGGTACAAACAATAGTAATTGGGGCCTAGTGTGGTGGTGTACGTGTGAGATACATACACTTTCTTTTTGATCATATTTTCTATTCCGCTATTCAATTAAATCCTTTGGGGATCAATTAAATTGCGTGATAGTCTGTGTCGGTACGTGTGAGATCCACCTTTCCAAGTTTTTGGGGTTCATCTCATACTTCTGAAGATTTGAGGGTGCTGCCTGTTCCATACTCCTGCTCCTACTGCTCAACCATCCTTTTAGGGGTACAAACAATAGTAATTAGGGCCTAGTGTGGTTGTGTACGTGCGAGATACATACACTTTTTTTGATCATATTTCCTATTCCGCTATTCAATAAAAACCTTTGAGGATCAATTGAATTGCGGGATAGTCTGTGTCGGTACGTGTGAGATCCACCTTTCCAAGTTTTTGAGGTTCATCTCATACTTCTGAAGATTTGAGGGTGCTGTCTGTTCCATACTCCTCCTACTCCTCATCCATCCTTTTAGGGGTAGAAACAATAGTAATTGGGGCCTAGTGTGGTTTTGTACGTGCGAGATACATACACTTTTTTGGATCATATTTCCTATTCCGCTATTCAATAAAAACCTTTCTAGGGCAAGATCTTAAATTACAGAAATATAAGGAGACCGTCAAATAAGGGCCGTGGCCTGGGTCGTGGTGCTGCTGGTAGAGCTCCTGTTGCAAGGAGAGGACGTGGTCGATCTGTGCCAGCTACACGCACAAGTGAAACACCTTCCTCAAGTTTGAGTAGGCGACAGAACCTGCATCAGTATTTGGTAGGGCATCATACGCCCCTAGAAGTGATGAGGCCAGAACAAGTGGAGGCGATAGTAGATTGGTTTGCTGCTGACAGTGCCTCCAGTTCCTTCACATTGTCTCCCACCCAGTCTACTGCAGAAAGGTCACAGTTGGCACCTGCAGCCGATGTCCAACCGTCTTTCACCTCACCCCCTTGCAAGTCAGGCAAGCAGTCTGAGCCCCAAGCCATACAGCAGTCTCTTCTTCTTTTTGATGACTCTGTCAGCAGGGTTTCCCAGGGCCATCCACCTAGCCCTGCCCTAGAAGTGGAAGAGATTGAGTGCAGCGATGCCCAACCACTTATTTCTCAAGATGTGTACATGCAAGGATCATCGCAGCACGTCTCCGATGATGACGAAACGCAGGTGCCAACTGCTGCGGCGTTCAGCATTGTGGAGACCGACAAGGAGGGCAGGGGTGAAGACTGGGTGGAAGATGATGTGGAGGACGATGAGGTCCTCGACCCCACATGGAATGAACGTCATGCAGGTGACCTGAGTAGTTTGGAGGAAGAGGCGGTGGTCGCACAGAGCCACCAGCACAGCAGAAGAGGGAGCAGGGTGCAGAAGCGGAGCGGCCGTGCCCTAGACACTACGCCCGCTAGTGCCCAACGCAGCAAGGGAACGAGCGCACCAAAGTCAGCTCAAAAGAGTTCTCTAGCGTGGAAGTTCTTTAGAAAATGTGCTGATGACAGGACACGAGTGGTTTGCACCCTGTGCAATCAGAGCTTGAAGCGAGGCATAAACCTTCTCAACCTGAGCACAACCTGCATGATCAGGCATCTAAGTGCAAAGCACGAGCTGCAGTGGAGTACACACCTTCAAAACCAAGAAACGTCTCTGGCTCATCCTGCTTCCTCTTCTGCTGCAGTCTCGGCCGCTCCAGCCACATCTGTAGTGATACCGGCACCTGCCACCCCGCAAACAGACGATCTGTCAGCAACACCACCACCTGGGTCACCAACAACCATCTCCACAATGTCCCGTGGAAGCGTTTAGCTTTCCATCTCCCAAACACTTGAGAGGAAGAGGAAGTACCCCCCTACCCACCCGCGATCCCTGGCCCTGAATGCCAGCATTTCAAAATTATTGGCCTTTGAAATGCTGTCATTCCGTCTGGTGGAGACGCACAGTTTTAAAAACCTTATGTCGGTGGCTGTCCCACAGTACGTCGTGCCCAGCCGCCACTACTTTTCCAGGCAAGCCATCCCTTCCCTGCACAACCAAGTGGGGGAAAAAATCAGGTGTGCACTGCGCAACGCCATCTGTGCCAAGGTCCACCTAACTACCGATACGTGGACCAGTAAGCACGGTCAGGGGCGTTATATCTCCCTAACGGCACACTGGGTAAATGCAGTGGCGGATGGGCCTGAGGCGGATAGCAATTTGGCGCATGTCCTTCCACCACCGAGGATTGCAGGGCGCTTCAGTTTGCCTCCTGTTCCTAACTCCTCCTACTCCGCTTCCTCATCCTCTACCCCCTCCTCATCCGGACAGCGTAACACCTTCACCACCAACTTCAGCACGGCCAGGGGTAAACGACAGCAGGCAGTTTTACAACTTGCCTGTTTGGAGGACAAACCACACACCGCGCAGGAGTTGTGGAGGAGCATGGAACAGCAGACAAATGAGTGGTTGCTGCCAGCGAGCCTCAAGCCCGGCCTGGGCGAAATCTCATAGCAGCTCTGGGCCTAGCCGGTTTGACGCACATCCCTTGCCTGGCGCATGTGCTGAATTTGGTGGTGCAGAGGTTCCTTAAAAACTACCCCGATATGTCAGAGCTGCTGCAGAAAGTGCGGGCCGTTTGTGCGCACTTTCGGCGTTCTCACCCTGCTGCTGCTCGCCTGGCAGCGCTGCAGCGTAACTTTGGCCTTCCCGCTCACCGCCTCATATGTGACGTGCCCACAAGGTGGAACTCCACCTTGCACATGCTGGAAAGACTGTGCGAGCAGCAGCAGGCCATAGTGGAGTTTCAGCTGCAGCACGCACGCGTGAGTCGCTCTGCGGAACAGCACCACTTCACCACCAATAACTGGGCCTCCATGCGAGACCTGTGTGCCTTGTTGCGCTGTTTTGAGTACTCCACCAACATGGCCAGTGGCAATGACGCCGTTCTCAGCTTAACTATCCCACTTCTATGCCTCCTTGAAAAAACAATTCGGGCGATGATGGAAGAGGATGTGGCACAGGATGAGGAGGAGGATGAAGAGGTAACATTTCCAAGGCTTTCAGGGCAGTCATTCGCAAGGGGCTCCGAGGGTGGGTTCCTGCACACACAAACGCCAGGGACACAATTGTCCAGCAGGGGCACAGTTCTGGAGGATGAGGAGGATGAGGAGGAGGAGGAGCTGGAGGAGGAGATGGAACCATGTTCACAGCAGGGTGGCACCCAGGCCAGCTCATGGCCATCACTGGTGCGTGGCTGGGGGGATACAGAGGACACGGACGATACACCTCCCACAGAGGACAGCCTTTCGTTGCCTCTGGGCAGCCTGGCACACATGAGCGATTACATGCTGCAGTCTCTCCACAACGACCGCCGAGTTGCCCACATTCTAACTTGTGCTGATTACTGGGTGGCCACGCTGCTGGATCCCCGTTACAAGGACAACGTACCGTCCTTAATTCACTCACTGGAGCGCGATCGCAAGATGCGCGAGTACAAGCGCACGCTGGTAGACGCCATGCTGCTGGCATTCCCATCTGACAGCGGGGCCGCAGTGGAAGCACAAGGCAGAGGAGGAGGAGGAGGAGGAGGAGGAGGTTGCCAACGCAACCAGGGCACCGCCAGCACCTCAGAAGGCAGGGTTAGCATGGCCGAAATGTGGAAAAGCTTTGTCAGCACGCCACAACAAACAGCAGCACCAGCAGCTCAGATGGAACGTCTTAGCAGGAGGCAGCATTTTACCAACATGGTGGAGCAGTATGTGTGCACACGCCTACATGTAGTGAATGAGGGGTCTGCCCCCTTCAACTTCTGGGTCTCCAAATTGGGCACTTTACGCCTTGGAGGTGCTGGCGTGCCCTGCAGCCAGTGTATTATCTGAACGGGTATTTAGCACGGCTGGGGGCGTTATAACAGACAAGCGCAGCCGCCTGTCCAGAGACAATGTGGACAAGCTCACGTTCATTAAAATGAACCAGGCATGGATCCCACGGGACTTTTCCGTACCTTATGCAGAATAGCAATGGATACCGACCTTACCCACCCATTGTTCCATTTTTGCTCTTTCTCACTCTTTTGGGGTGTACCCTCATTTAAAATTTGTGAAAAGAAGCAGTGTTGGCTACCTCGTCCTCCTCCTCAGGGCCAGATTAACGTAGGGGCTATTGGAGCTGCAGCTCCAGGCCCCTACCTTTTATATAGGCCCCGGGTTGGCCATATTCACTGTTACCGCTCTTCTGTCACTTGTAAACACAGAAGTCTGGCTTCTATGCTCGCTTCCCCAGGCAGCACCCTCAGAACCTCCCCACACAGCGCGAAGGCTGGACAAGGAGGGACAGTTGCCGATGCATGGATGTGTTTATGGGCTTCAGAGACAGCATCCCATGTTGAATTAGGCATGCATGGCTGCACCCTTCCTCCTCTGGGTGCATGGCAAGGCACGGCCCTTAAGGCCCTTCAAAATCCTCAGCACCAAGCCCATGATGCTCTTAATCCGGCCCTGGTCCTCCTCCACCGCCGCTTCCACCTACACCGCCCATAGGTGTGCGCAGCCTATTGCATTAAGGTGTGCACCCCAAAGTTGAAATACACATGCATGTGTTTGCCAGCAGGGAGAGTAATGTATCGGGGCCATGTACCTGTAGGCAAAGAGAAATAGAGCAGAGCAGGTCCGAGGGAGATCTTTCCCATCTCCTCACTGGCAATGCTATGTGCCCTAGGTGATTAGGGTGTGCCCAGGCACACCCGGCACACCCTGTGCGCATGCCTATGTCACCGCCACATCCACCACCACCTCAACCTCCCTCCTACTCCATATGGGCCTCGTCCTTCAGAGATGAAGAAGAACATTGTTTTATTTTTCTGTTTTTTTTTGTTGTTTTAAGTTATTTCCCTATCCACATTTGTTTGCAGAGCACTTGCCATGCTCTTAATTACGTTTTGCTGCCATTTGCAGCACTCTAGCCCTTTCCTTTGGTGTTTTAGAGCCATTTTAGTGCCTTAAAGTTCGGGTCCCCATTGACTTCAATGGGGTTCGGTGTCCGGGAAAAGTTCGGTAAAAGTCCGGGACACGGACCCGGACTTTTTTTTAAAGTTCGGCCGAACCCGTCGAACACGGACATCTAGGTGTCCGCTCAACCCTAATCATTAGGCTAACTCATTTCTAGTAATGAATATGCATAAGACATAGGTGTGTTCTAGTTTGTAATCTACGTATGATCGTATAATCAATCCAATCAGTGTCCATATCTTCTGAATGGCAAGCTAATTGGCGTTAACATGTGACTGACACAAAAAGGGAACTAGCAGCAGTCTGCCACGACAGTTGTTGGTTCAAACTGATTCTGACAAAAATGTATATTCTTTGATCAAACAGGAAGTTAGGTGGTTGGTTTTCATCAGGCGGCGATTGTCATCACAGGCTCAGACTTTTGTTTCCTACAGTTAACAGAAATGTGCACATTAGCTCTTACAATGAAATGACAGTGAAGAAGCAGAAGTAACAGTATATATATATGGTATATAGAGAACAAAATTATCAGACCCCCCATATATTTACTCAATTTCCTCCTCTTGACCCCTATGGTGGGGTCACTACCTTATTTTTTCTACCTAATACAACGCCAAGGGTCCACAGTACTACTTCACTGCTAAGTGGAGTAAAGTTCTTCTTAGGGTGTATGTGAATACTAGACTTTATTCATTCACATCACTCATCTTGATATCGTATCTACTAGATCTCTTCCTTGGAGTCATCTTCCTTAGTCCTAACTGTCAAGTAAAAGTAAGCAAAAAAAAAAAAAGTAAGCAATCCTATGACAATAATTCCTACAAGGACAAAAATAATTTGTTGAATCCATGAGCCCATCCACCCACCCAGATGGGCTTCTATCATGTCTTGAGTCTCAGGGCTTTCAAACCAGGTACAGTAAGCAGTATCATCTGCAAGTACACATAAGCCTCCCTCTTTGGCTAATAGGTAGTCTAAGGCCAATTTAATTTGCATGGTACGCTTGTGTAGTAATTTTAGGTGTGCAGCTATTTCCTTGATTGCACTCAGTTTCATTACATATCTGGTGAACCAATGCACTATAACTATAAAGAGCTTTTTCCATTTTGTCTACTATATTTATGCCTTCCCCTAGTATTGGTGGAAACCATGCCCATGCCTTTTCTCCGATATTAAATAAAGTTGTACATGTTCGTACAGGCATGGGTTGATGGTGTATACCTTTTGAACTGTCTGATTTATGTGAAAAGATCCAGCAATTATTCAAGTTACCCCTTATGCCTGCCAACATGTGCAATTTGTACAGGTGGTTTTCTTCCATAGCCTTGACTACTAGGATCAAGCAAAGGCCTAACAGCAATTTACTCATCTTTTAAGGATGGCTGTACTTTCTTGCAATGGCAGGCATGTATTCATGTCTGTTTTGCTTCCAACTTTACAGCTGTGGCAGTTGTCAGGAGCACTTGGTAGGGTCCCTCAAACTTTGGTCCCATGGATACTTTCACGTATTCTTTCACTAGGACCCAATCACCTGGCTGTAAGTCATGTGTTCCAGTTACTTGATCTGGATCTGGAATAGAATCAAAAACAAGCTTGTGCGTCTTAGTTAGTTACTTGTGCAAGGCAATTACATACCCAGCAAGATCATTATACATTACAGCAGTCTGATGTGGAAAAAACAATCCTGTGTTAGGTGGGCCTCAAACAAAATCTCATAAGGGCTCAAATTCTCTGTCTTATAGGTAGGGGTAGTCCTAATGCTGTAAAGAACCAGAAGCAATAGTTCTGGCCACCATTTCTTCCCTGACTCTTCCTCTCTTTCCTGCATTAGTTTAGCTAGCCTGTTCTTAATAATCCCATTGTATTTTTCTACCTTTTCTGAACTCTGGGGATGATAAGGGGTATCAAAGGCCTGCTCAGTTCCCAAGTTTTGCATATAATTTGCATGATCCATCCAGTGAAATGCGTTCCATGGTCGCCCTCTATGGTTTCAGGCACTTCAAAACAGCATATTACTTCAGAAAGGAGCTTCTTTGCTGTCGTCTTGGCATTTGCTTTAGTTACTGGCCAGGCTTCCACCCATCCTGAAAACATGTCCACATACACCAAAACATATTAGTATTGGCCTGATTTAGGTAATTGGATGCAGTCCATCTGAAGTCTTTGAAAAAGGAATAGTGGCTTGACCAAAAGTCTTTGTGTCACTCTAGTAGGCTTTCCTGGGTTTTTTTTAGCACAAATTATGCATCCCTCAACAAAGTCTTTACATGCATTCCTGGAGTATTGAATGAACTTTCCAGCCTTCTTAAAGTTTCTCTCCATTGCTATAGGGCCTACATGACCTGGTCCATGGGCTAATTGCATGATAATTTTCTCAGTTTGGGGTGGGACACATATTCCATTTTCCTTGCACAAGAGCCCATCTTGGTCTTTCCTTGCTCCATCCCTTTCCATGATTCCATACCAGTCATCTGGGGCAGATTCTAGCAGTTTCCTGATTAGTTAATTTGCCTTCTGTACTCGTTCTCTACTTTCCCCAAATCTTTTATGAGCTTCTTCTTCTTCTTTTGAAAAATCAGTGACTAGAGTTATAATTTTCTCCATTTGTGTTTCAGCAGTCTTCCTGGCAGTATTTTGCTTGACCCGGAAGTAGAGTGGGCGGAGCAGCAGCAGCAACTGCGAGCAGCGAGGGAGCAGCGAGGGAGCTGTGTGGAGGAGAGCCGCGGGTGACACGTGCGGGGGAGCCGCACTAGGATACCAGAATCTGCGGCGGCGGCTGCGGGACCGGGACAGACACCGGCGGAGGACAGACACCGCACAGTATTGAGGAGGAGAGTGTTCCCGGAAGCAGGGGAGGAGGAGAGAAGGAGGAGTCCATTCCCAGGGTGTGAGGCTGTGGGGACCGTTCTCAGGGTGTGAGGCTGTGGGGACCGTTCCCAGGATGTGAGGCTGAGTGTGAGGCTGTAGGGACCGTTCCCAGTGTGTGAGGCTGTGGAGACCGTTCCCAGTGTGTGTAGCAGTGTGTGAGGCGGCAGCTGCAAGCAAAGCGGGGGGGGGGGGGGGGAGATAGCTGTGTGACTGAGCTGTGTGACTGTGCTCTGAGACCATTGAGACCTGGGACTGACTGACCATATAGTGATCTGTGACTGACTGACCGTGCTCTGCGACTGATAGCGTTTTGGGGACTGACTGACCGTGCTCTGCGACTGATAGCTATCTGTGACTGATCGACCGTGCTCTGCGACCGATAGTGATCTGTGACTGACCGTGCTCTGCGACTGTTAGTGATCTGTGACTGACCGTGCTCTGTGACTGATAGCGATCTGTGACTGACCGACCGTGCTCTGCGATTGATAGAGATCTGTGACCGACTGACCGTGCTTGCGACCGTCAGCGACTGACAGACTGCTCTGCGACTGACAGACTGCTCTGCAACTGACAGACTGCGACGGACCGACGGTGCTCTGCAACTTACCGACGGTGCTCTGTGACTGACCGACGGTGCTCTGTGACTGACCGACGGTGCTCTGCGACTGACCGACGGTGCTCTGTGACTGATCGACCAGTGAGTATCTTTGCGACTGGTGAGTATCTTAGCGACTGGAGAGGATCTTTGCGACTGGTGAGTGTCCTTGCGACTGGTGAGTGTCCTTGCGACTGGTGAGTGTCCTGCGACTGGTGAGTATCTTTGCGACTGGTGAGTATCTGCGACTGGTGAATATCTGCGACTGGTGAGTATCTGCGACTGGTGAGCATCTTGCGACTGGTGAGGATCTTTGCGACTGGTGAGGAACTTTGCGACTGGTGAGTATCTTGCGACTGGTGAGTATCTTTGCGACTGGTGAGTATCCTTGCAACTGGTGAGTATCCTTGCGACTGGTGAGTATCTTTGCGACTGGTGAGTATCTTTGCAACCGGTGAGTATCTTTGCGACTGGTGAGTATCTTTGCGACTGGTGAGTATCTTGCGACTAGTGAGTATCTTTGCGACTGGTGAGTATCTTTGCGTCTGTTAGTATCTTTGCGACTGGTAAGTATCTGTGCGACTGGTAAGTATCTGTGCGACCGGTAAGTATCTTAGTGACTGGTTAGTATATTAGTGACTGGTGAGTACCCCAGGTTTAGTACCAGGGGAGATAGAGGTAGTGTAGGTAAGGAATAGCAGGTCGTTAACATTATCCCCATAGAGTAGTGGGTAATAATGTCCGACAGGATTGGGGATGCCACTCAGTGCACTTCTTGCGCCATGTATGAGTTCCTTGATGAACCAATCGAGGGCGAATACTGCTGTGCAAGATGTGAGCGACTTGTTGCTCTGGAAGACCAGATCCTGGATCTAGAGAACACAGTGGCAAGACTGCGTTGCATCAACAACCTGGAAAGGAGCTTGGACATTACCCATCAGGCGCTGGCAGGGGCCAGCATAGAGGAGGGAGGAATAGAGGAGAGGCAAGCAGCAGAGGTACGCAGCTGGGTGACCGTTAGGAAGGTTAGTGGGAAGAGCGTCAGGGAGGCCAGCCCTGAGTTGGTACACCCTAACATATTTGCCGAGTTGCAGGTTAAGAGGGATATCAAGGGGAGGGGCGGCTCCAGGAAGAAGGGGGGCCGTGACACAGGAAAGGTTAGACAGGTTGTGGTAGTTGGGGACTCAATTATCAAGAGGACAGAGAGGGCAATCTGTAAAAAAGATCTCGGTAGTCGAACAGTATGTTGTTTACCGGGCGCCCGCGTTCGGCACATCGCAGATCTGGCAGACAGATTATTGTGCGGGGCTGGGGATGACCCAGCGGTCATGGTGCATGTGGGCACTAATGACAAAGTAAAAGGAAGTTGGAGGATCCTAAAGAACGATTTCAGGGACTTAGGTAATAGATTGAGGAATAGGACCTCCAAGGTGGTTTTCTCTGAAATACTGCCTGTACCTTGAGCCACACAAGAGAGGCAGAAGGAGATTAGGGAACTTAACAAGTGGCTGAGGAACTGGTGTAGGAAGGAGGGGTTTGGGTTCCTGGAGAACTGGGCGTACTTCTCAGTCGGCTACTGGCTCTTTAGTAAGGATGGGCTGCACCTTAATGCGGACGGTACAGCTCTTTTGGGGAGAAAGATGGCCACCAAGTTGGAGGGGCTTTTAAACTAGGAGACAGGGGGGAGGGCTCAGAAGTAGAGTCAGTTAGGAGGGAGCAAAGGACAGAAGGTAGTATTAGAGTCAGCAGCGACAGTAGGGATATAACGTCAATAGGTAGGTCTGTGTGGGAAAACCTCAGACCAAACAGTAATAAACATAACCACCAATCACGTTTAACTTCCGTAAAACTAAGAGGGGTATATGCTAATGCCAAGAGCCTAGCTAATAAAATGGATGAGTTGGAAATGTTAGTACATGAGGAGGACATAGACCTTGTGGGAATAGCGGAGACTTGGTTCGACCCCTCACATGACTGGCTGGCAAATATCCAAGGGTATTTGGTGTACCGAAAGGACAGGGTAGGAAAAAGAGGGGGAGGGGTATGTCTCTACGTCAAGAACAATGTAAGGGTGATAGAGAGGAGTGACATTACGGAAGGGATGAGTATGGAGTTAGAATCCGTGTGGGTAGAACTCCATAGGGAAGGAGAAAAGGGAAAAGTAATTGTGGGGGTTTGCTATAGGCCACCTAAACAAGGGGAGGAGATAGAGCTAGAATTTTTAGCACTATTGGGTAAAGTGGCAAAGCTAGGATCAGTCATCATATTGGGGGACTTCAATTATCCCGACGTTGACTGGGGAGAGGGGACTACACACTCACATAAGGCCCGTCTATTCACGGAAACCTTACAGGATAATTACATGTCACAGTTAATGGACTCCCCAACTAGGGAAAATGCAATCCTGGATCTATTGATCACTAATGACCCAGACCTAATCTCGGAGGTAGGAGTCCAGGACTACCTGGGCTCTAGCGTTCACAGGATGATCACATTTAGCGTAAATAACAATATAGCAAGGCAAGTGGGGAACATAAGAACCCTTAACTTCAGAAGGGCAAACTTTCCAAAATTGTTATCATTGATGGAAAGGGTTAACTGGGACCAAACCTTGGGATCACTGACCACAGAGGAAAAATGGGAATGCTTTAGGAACATATTAAGCAAATGCATCTTGCAGTGCATTCCTATGGGAAATAAATTTAGAAGAGACAAAGCCAAATCTGGCTGGCTAAACCGTAGCGTTAAAAAACGTATTAGGGGAAAAAAATTGGCCTTCAGGAAATATAAATCAGAGGGCACAGTATTGGCTTTTGACCAATACAAGGAGGCAAATAAGAAGAGTAAACATGAAATCAAAATGGCGAAAATAAACTTTGAGAGACAAATAGCGGAGGATAGTAAAACAAAACCCAAAGAAATTCTTTAAATATATCAACAGCAAAAAAACTAGGGCAGAGCATATTGCACACATAATTAACGATGATGGGAGGATGGTTACAGAGGACACTGAAAAAGCAACCGTGCTGAATGCTTTTTTCTCGTCAGTATTTACACAAGAAACGGAGGGGTACACTGACCATGACTGTATGGTTAGTAGTATTACACAGGACTTGCCACTATGGCTTACAGAGGGTGAAATCAGGGAAAGGCTGGATAAACTTAACACAAACAAATCACCAGGCCCGGATGGCGTACATCCGAGAGTACTCAAGGAACTCAGTAAGGTTATATCTAGACCACTGTTCCTGATCTTTGCTGACAGTATTAGGACAGGAGATGTACCAGGGGAGTGGAGGAAAGCAAACATGATTCCGATATTCAAAAAGGGTCAGAGGCATATACCGGGAAATTATAGGCCTGTCAGTTTGACATCAGTAGTATGTAAACTTCTGGAGGGGATGATAAGGGACTATATCGTAGAGTTTGCTAAAGACAACAGCATCATCAGCAGTAACCAGCACGGGTTTACAAATGGGCGTTCCTGTCAAACCAATCTCTTAACATTCTACAAGGAGGTGAGCTGTGAGCTAGATAGGGGCAGACCAGTGGATGTGGTGTACTTAGATTTCGCTAAGGCGTTTGATACAGTTCCCCATAAGCGCTTCATTTATAAAATAAGGTCTGCAGGTATCGACAGCAGGGTTTGCTCTTGGATACGGAACTGGCTAAAAGGGCGTGTCCAAAGGGTGGTAATAAACATTGCATACTCAGACTGGTCTGAGGTAGTAAGCGGGGTCCCCCAAGGCTCAGTCCTGGGACCAACCTTGTTCAATTTATTCATAAACAGCATTGAGGACGGGATCAGTAGTTCGATATCAGTTTTTGCAGATGACACAAAATTGGCCAGGGCAATAACTGCACAGCATGAAGCAGATATCCTACAGGATGACCTGGACAAAATAACGGAGTGGGCAACGACTTGGCAAATGAGGTTTAACGTGGAGAAGTGTAAGGTTTTGCACTTGGGGACTAGAAACATAAAAGCACAATACACATTAGGAGGGAAACCCTTGGGGGAATCAAAAATGGAGAAAGATCTGGGAGTCTTGGTTGATGATAGACTAGGCAATAGCATGCAATGTCAAGCGGCAGCTGCCAAAGCCAGCAGAATATTAGCATACATAAAGAAAGGGATGTATTCCAGAGATAAGACTATAATCCTTTCACTTTATAAAACTCTGGTCCGACCGCATCTGGAGTATTCTGTCCAGTTCTGGTCGCCAGTCCTCAGGAGTGATGTGTTGGAGCAGGAGAGAGTCCAGAGAAGGGCAACTAAACTAATTAGCTGATTGGAGGACCTTAATTATGAAGAGCGTCTGCAATCGCTTGATTTATTCTCCCTGGAGAAGAGACGCCTGAGGGGGGACATGATAGCAATTTTTAAATATCTCAATGGGGATCTCAGCTTAGAAAAAAAGCTGTTCAGTCGAAGGGATTGCATGAGGACTCGGGGGCATACAATGCGATTAGAGGAGAAGCGTTTTAACCTCAGGCAACGTGGGGGGTTCTTTACTGTTAGGGCTACAAGATTGTGGAATTCTCTACCACAAGAGGTGGTTTCTGCGGGTAGTATGGTGGCTTTCAAAAGACTATTAGACGTACATCTCGGGGATCAGAACATTCAGGGCTATGTGAGATGATTACAGCCACACACACCTACACAGTTTGAACTGGATGGACTGTTGTCTTTATTCAACCTCACCTACTATGTAACTATGTATAATCTGCCAACTGGTTTCCTTTTTATTCCATGGTTTGTCCACCAGTATGTGCCTTGACCTTCTCTATATATATATAGAGAGAACACATTTATCAGACCCCCACATATTTACTCATTAATATCCAAAAGTGCACTCATTAGCGCAACTGAGTTATTTGTGCATCAAGCATACATTAAGATCCAATACACCAGAGAGCTGTTTTAGGCCTTGTTTTCTATTGCAGTTGGGGAAGGAAAAAAAGAAGATTGACCTGCAATTTTACAACCCCCCCAAAACTCCCCACTTAAGCTGCAGAATAGCTGAATGGTGTTGTACACATGCCAAGGTCGCAATGGTTTAATTGTATTCAAGGGGCAATAATGTAGCCAAATGTAACCCATTCAAATGAATAGGGCCCACTGCAACCACCCTTCAACTGAGTGGTTGCAGCACTGTGGTGTGGACTTTTAAGGGTTAAAATATCACCTCCCAGCTGCCTGTTTTCTACCCTTTGAAAAGCCATCCACTGCAATGTGTAAACAGGCTATACAACATACATTTCAAAATGTCTTATGTTTGTAGAGGTCTAACGATGGTTGTTTTCACATCCAGTCTTATAATAAATGATATCAATGTTTTAGATTTTTCCTAGCCATTGTATGCCATTCATTAATAACTAATTAATTCTATTTTATCTTAAGGTTAGATCATTATTAATCTTTCTATTTATAATTATCTCTTTTAGAAGAAATCATTAGCTTTTAGCATGGCTATAATGGTTAACGGTAATTCGTTTTATAAATTTGTTGTTTTAGGTCACAAGAAATTGCCCATTAAAGCCTTCATATTAGGGAAGAGCAAAAGTGAAGATTTGAAGTGCAGATTAACCCACCATATCCACTCTACTCACCATTTTCTTTAGAAGCTTTGTAAACACTTATCTTTTTTGAACAAGGAAATCTTCATGTTGCCATGACAACATATTCACAACTAATATAGAAAAGATGATTGGGGCCTTGTCATGTTCCTGACAACTCTTTATTTTGAAAGGAGATTTGGCAGCATTATTTTACTGTTTGTAAACAAGGAAAATAATCCAGATGGATATGCTACAGTAGGGCACATTCCACATTGTGCAATGAATATCTCCAAGAAAATTGGAAATCTACATGTATGAAATTGAGATTTCACATAATTTTTACATGCAATGTTAATGCAAGCAACAGATAAAAGCATCTGTAAAGGAAATCTGAACTGAGAGAAATGCACAGCGTGTCATTGCTGACCTACACTATTGAAGATTCTAGTTGCCTCAATGTCATTCTGATCTGGGCCCTTCAATATTTCCTTAGTCACCCACATGGAATAAGCACACAGATGAAAAATTCTAACTTCAGTTTGACATATTTGCTACATTATTGTTCTGAGGCTATGACTCACAAAGATTTGAAGCATGTTGATCAGCCAGAGCACGGTGTTAGGTTATGGCTAATTTTACATAAGTAGGAGGCTTGTGCAGTCAAATGATTGCCACTACTTACACTAGGAAGGCTTCTTGTGATGCACAGAGAAAAAAGTCTTCTAGGTTGGAAACTAGCATAGGGTCAGATGCTTCATCCTATGAAAACATAGTTTTAGAAGGTGGTACAAAGCCTAAGGCACAAAACAAAACAATAAAACAGGGCCCTTTATGGGCTGTGATAGCACAGTAACCTGGGTGTTAGCAGTAGTGATGGATAAACATCGGCCGGGGCGGTTCGCAAACGCCAGCCGCAAATTTTCTCAAAAGTCCGCAAACTTGACTTTATTAGGAGGCGAACTTTAAAAACCTTTATGTCATATTTGCAGCCACAAAAGACGTACTAGCTGTGCACAAATAGTCCCAGCACATGGACAATGTCATAACAGAAGTATTGCAATTGAAAAAGTTGCCCTAAATTTTTTTTTTTTACAGCAAAAAATATATTTTTTTTTTCATAAATCAGCCAGAACTGACAGCAGCCGGTAAATACATTGTCTAATACATATAGGGTCCATTCACACATCTGTAAAATGGGCCCACATCCATTCCACAATTTGGGGGAACCTTTACAGACTCATTGTTTTTCATTTCCAGTCTGAAAAATTAGGCATTCACAGGATAAAGAAGTACGTGTCGGCCATTCCAGGCCCCAAAAATTAACCCACATGCGTTTACCTGAAAGCTAAGAACGTAGTATTCTGTGGCTGAAGGTACATTAGGCATTCACAGGTAACTGAAGTAAGTGTCGGTCATAAAAGGCACCAAAAAATAGCCCACATGGGTTTACCTGACAGCTAAGAATGTAGTATTCTGTGGCTGAAGGTACATTAGGCATTCACAGGATACAGAAGTAAGTGTTGCCCATTCCAGGCCCCAAACATTAGCCCACATGGGTTTACCTGACAGCTAAGTACGTAGTATTCTATGGCTGAATGTACATTAGGCATTCACACAGTATACAGAAGTAAGTGTCGGCCTGTATAGGCTGCAAAAATTAGCTCACATGGTTTGAACTGACAGTAAAAAATGAAGTTTTTGATGGCTAGAGGTATGGTAGGCGTTCACAGTACACAGAACCGTAAGTGTCGGCCTTTATAGGCTGCAAAAATTAGCTCACATGGTTTGAACTGACAGTAAAAAATTACGTTTTTGATGGCTAGAGGTATGGTAGGCATTCACAGTACACAGAACCGTAAGTGTCGGCCTGTATAGGCTCCAAAAATTATCTCACGCGGTTTGAACTGACAGCAAAAAACTTAGTTTTTGATGGCTAGAGGTACGGTAGGCATTCACAGTACACAGAACCGTAAGTGTCGGCCTGTATAGGCTCCAAAAATTAGCTCACATGGTTTGAACTGACAGCAAAAAATGTAGTTTTTGATGGCTAGAGGTATGGTAGGCGTTCACAGTACACAGAACCGTAAGTGTCGGCCAGTATATTCCCTGCCCGTGTTTGCTAGACCATGTGTCTGTGTAGATAACACCCCGCTTCAATCTGTGGTATTGGGGGGGGGGGGCACAGGTTTATCACACCAGTTCTACAAATAATTGGCCAGTATCTGTTGTCAATGTGTGTAGCACAGTTAACACAGCAAAAGAGGCCAAATTTTTGCAGGACTAAAATACAATCTTAGAAAATTATACTGTTAAATAACACCCGGCTTCAATATGTGCTATTGGGGGCCACTGGTCTATCACACCAGTTGTTCAAAAAATTGGCCAGTGAGTTTGGCACTGTTTGTATCAGAGTTAACACAACAAAAGAGGCAATATTGTTGCAGGACACAAATAGACTTGTAAAAGTATACTCAGATAACACCCCACTTCAATATGTGGTATTGGGGTGCCACTGGTTTATCACACCAGTTGTTCAAAAAATTGGCCAGTGAGTTTGGCACTGTGTGTATCAGACTTCACTCAGCAAAAGAGGCAATATTGTTGCAGGATACAAATACACTTGAAAACGTTTACTCAGATAACACCCCACTTTAATATGTGGCATTGGGGGGGAGCATTGGTGTAGCACACCAGTTCAAAAAATTGGCCAGTGAGTTTGGCGCTGTGTGTACCAGACTTCACTCAGCAAACTAGGCAATATTGTTGCATGACACAAATACACTTGAAAAAGTTTACTCAGATAACACCCCACTTCAATATGTGACATGGGGGGGGGGGGGGGCGATTGGTCTATCACACCAGTTATAATACATTATAAGTGCTATTGTCACTGTGTGTAGTGTTGCTGCAGAAACGCTCAGTCTCACCACCACACATGTCACAATGCTGCACAGTGCACAATAATATTACTAATCCACTATAATATGCTTTCTACAAAGTATATTATACTGTGAATTACCCCCCCCCCCCCTTTTTAGTGAACTGCACAGCAATACCAAAAAATTTGCAGCCCTTTACATTACTTTTGCGGACATTAACAGAGCAATTTGTGTGTGACTGTAGCCGATCTCTAACTGCCCCTAAAGCAACCACTGGATACCTGGCCCTATAGTAAAGAGACTGTAATAGACCCTATAACAACATTGGAGCATTTTAAATGACTTTTGTGGATATTGACAAAGCGATTTCTGTGTGACTGCAGCCAATCTCTAACTGCCCCTAAAGCAACCACAGGATACCTGGCCCTATAGTAAAGAGACTGTAATAGACCCTAAAATGACATTGGAGCATTTTAAATGACTTTTGTGGATATTGACAAAGCGATTTCTGTGTGACTGCAGCCGATCTCTAACTGCCCCTAAAGCAACCACAGGATACCTGGCCCTATAGTAAAGAGACTGTAATAGACCCTAAAACGACATTGGAGCATTTTAAATGACTTTTGTGGACATTGGCAAAGCGATTTCTGTGTGACTGCAGCCGTTCTCTAACTGCCCCTAAAGCAACCACAAGATACCTGGCCCTATAGTAAAGAGACTGTAATAGACCCTATAACAACATTGGAGCATTTTAAATTACTTTTGTGGACATTGACAAAGCGATTTCTGTGTGACTGCAGCCGATCTCTAACTGCCCCTAAAGCAATCACAGGATACCTCTCCCTAAGCTCAAAAGATACTAGACCTATACCGAAAAATACCAGCCCTGAAAAGGACTTTTGTGGATCTTCACAGCGCTATATGTGTCTAGCAAACTCTCCCTGATGAGCACAGCAGACCTCTCCCTACACTGGCAGAAAGCGGAATGTGAAATGGCTGTCAGATCGGGTCTATTTATAGGGTAGCGGGACTGTACATGTGCTGGAATGTTTCAATTGGCTGTCCCATTCCTCCTGATGGCTGTGTCATGGGTCAAAGTTCTTCTGAATGATAAAGAAAATGGCGGCGCGGACATATTCACAAACATCGGCAAAAGTCCGACTTTTTGCGAACAAGCAAAATTTGGCCGCGAACCGACTGCCGGGCGAACCGCAAGGCCATCTCTAGTTAGCAGTGGCAACACACATATTTTTATTTATACAGAGCTTTATTTTCAATAGTTTTTATTAAGGTTTTACAAAGAGTAAACAAAGTGTACAACAGTGCAATGTACGCTCATAAGGCTTGGTCATATATCACAAAGATAGCTTAACAACCTCGAAAATGTAAATCAAGGCACAACTGACACAGATATAGCCGGTGTAATAGATGCAACAGAAACAGGATAAAGCTAGGAATGGCAGCTCAAGTCAGGGTCAGATCAGGACCCCGAGTCGGCCGCTAGCCCCCCCCCCCGGTGCCCCTCAAGGGAACATGCCGCGCCCCAGGAGGGGAGGTGGTCCCTGACCCCCGGCCTTGGCCCCCCTCCCCAAACTGAGGGGGGGCACCGGCTCTCCGACTGTGCACTGTATTGAATAAGAACAATAAAGCGGGGAAAGAAAAAAAAAAAAAAGGAGAAAGAGAACAAAACCAAAGTAGAGAAGGGTAGGAGTGAGCAGAGAGAAGGGGAGCAAAGAATGAAAGAAGGGGAAGAGAGAAGGGAGTCAAGTGGTCCACGAGGGACCATGCAAGCAAGGAAAAAAAGGAAGGAGAAATTGATAGCGGTGGGTAGAAAGGGAAGGGGGGGGTCCGCATCCAGGTCCGTCCACCCTCAGTAGATTACCTCGCCTCCCCCAGCTCCCGCGGGGGGTCAACAGTACTCTCTCTTTCACTGGGGGCCTGCCAAATATCTGAGCCAAGGGTCCCACGTTTTATCAAATTGACGCAGTTTGTCGTTAAGTAGCGCCACCATCCGTTCATTTAGCATGATCCATGTCAGTTTGGCTTTGAGCAGCTCTAGCGGTATAACGGGCGAGCGCCAGGAGCGGGCTATCACAATTTTAGCCGCTGTAAATATAAATGCTATAAGGCACTTAGTGGGTTTAGACTCCCCCTCGATCCGCCCTCCCAACAAGGCCTGTTGAGGGGTTTTAACTAGGTTGACCTGCGTCAATGAGTAGATTAAATTATACGTGCGGATCCAGAAACGTCTTACTTTTGGGCAGGTCCACCAAGTGTGGAATACAGTACTCGCCTGTCCGCATCCCCGGAAACAGTCGGGGGACGCAGTACGAACTGCCGCCGCCAACCTGACCGGGACCATGTACCAGCGGAGGAACACCTTATAGTTAGCCTCTATCAAAGAGGTGTTAAGGATGGATTTGGAGTTAGATTGTGCTAGGGTATTCCATTCAGTGCGGTCTAAAGTATCATTCAGGTCCTCCTCCCAGCGGAGCATGTACGGAAGTTTAGTGTCGTCATCGTGTAACATGTTATAGATCGAGGATATGTAACTCTTTTGCTTGTCCACCATGCGACATAGAAACTCCATTTGCGTGGAGGTAGTGATGTCGCTCTTGTTTTTTAGGGAGGCTACATAGTGTAAAATTTGGGTATAGCGGTAACATTATACAGAGCTTTAAAAGCAGAAACTTTATCAAGGGAAATCTAACAACAACTCGGAAATCGCTGTGCAGCTCCTGTGCAAGCAAATGTGACAGACTACTTGGCACCCTGCTTGGGTGCCCTCCACCAAGGCACAGCTTCCTCCATTCTTGAACCAGGAACCAGGCATTATAGCTGAGAATTGCACCCAGGAACTAGACGACAGTAGCTTAGGTGTAAACTGGAACTGACCGTAGGGAGGAAGCGGATCCCATCATTGCCAACCAAATGCCAGGGCCCATAGTCAGTAGGCAAGAGGCTACCCTGCAGTCCCCTCCAAAAGCCCCTGTCCTGGTTGGGTCTGTCACATTTCTCCCCCATCAAAATGAGACTAACCAGGTACCAGACCTCCACCTGATCCGGGCATGTGTTAGTTGGGCAGAGTGAATCCACATAGTTGGCCCACATGATTTCTATTCTTGGCCACACGGAATAGCTGTCATCAGTAGGTGTGGGACAGTGGTCCTGGACTCTCTGTCTGACTGCCAGAGCTTCAGCTGGGAGGTCTTTACCATCCCTGGGCTTGGTCTGCTGTTGGGGAGAGGGGCTGAGTGCCCCCACTACCGGAGCCTTGAAGACACGGTAGGTGCTAGGCAGAGGCCAGCTGCACTCTGCCCTTTTTCCAGCACTTCAGCTGGGAGTAGGAGTTTCACTATATCAGCCTGTTGCTAGGGAGAATTGTAACTTGCCTCAGCTCCCTGGAGCTGCGGGGTTGTTGCCAGTGCTGGGCAGAGGTTGGTGGCTCTCTGCCTGACGCCAGCACTTCTGCTGAGGAACCCACATCATCCACTATGACTAACTGTTAGAGAGAGAGGCTGGCTTCCTCCACTCCCAGGTCCTTGAACTGCTGAGAGAGAGATAGCCGGCTGCTCCATTTTTTGTATTCTCATCAAGCTGCTGGGAAGACATTTCTTTTGTACTGTATCCCAGGTGCACAGATCCTTCCTGGGAAGGAAAGGTAGTTTCCTCTGCACTGGCTAACTGTTTGGGAGGAAGAACAGCATCTTCTTCTCCCAGACTGTGGATCAGCTGTTGGGGAGGGAGGATGACCACCTCCTCTCCCTGGTCCTTGGCCTGCCGCTGGAGAGGAGGATTTGATTCCTCCCCTCCCTTCTCTCCCAGAATCTTGGTCTGCCGCTGGGGAGGAAGAACCACCACCTTCTCACCCTGGGCCCCCGGAACTGCTGCCCCTGTGAGTCAGAGGTCTTGGACCCTCTGTCCAGTTGGCAGTGCTTCAGCTGGGAGTTCGAGCTTCTCTGCATCAGCCTGTTGCTGGGGAGAAAGTCTGACTGCCCTGGCTTCCTGGAGCTCCGGAATTTTTATGGGTACTGGGCAGAAGTCAGTGGTGCTCTGCCCTAATGCCAGCTCTTCTGCTGGAAAACAAAATAATTTTTGGGGGCCTTGCACAAATACTCCTGGGCCGCTGACTGTTAAAGGCAGAAGTCAGCAGCTCTTTGCCTTGATGCCAGCTGTTCTGCTAGAGGCTTACTAGATTGTTCCTCCTTAGCAGAAAAATCTATTAAATCCCCAGTCTCTGGAATTGCTGAAAATCCAGGGCACGGGCTGGCGGTCCTTGGGCTAAGTGCTAGCGCTTTGGCGGGTGACTCATAATCCATAACATTCATATGTGCTGGGCCATACTGTTAAGCTTTGTCGAACAGTCTTTTATATGCTTGCTCCAGCTCCCATTCTTGTGTAACTATAACGTCCAAGTCACGGCTCAATCTGAGCTCACTGGGAAGTTACACCTTCCTAAAATCTCTGACGTCTTCCCATCTCCACTGCACTACCGAAATGTGGTTTCTCCTGAAGCGTCTCAAATATCAAACCCGGGCCACCGAAGTCATAGCCTTCTATGGAATTGCTATTCTTCAGCCATGGACACACTTGGGTAGCATACTATTGCAGTGCCTGATACCCATTGTCCAGCACCATTTCCATCTGGACCGACCTTTCCAGCTCCGTCAGCCATTCCTCCCAAGGATGCTCTCCTAGTATTGGTATAACTAAGTCCAACTGCAGCCAGTACTGATCCTTGGACGTAGGGAGGACCTTTCCATAATCATCTTACTCCATTTGGAGAATCTCCATCTAGAGCTCTTAGTGGACCGTGGCTCACAATTCCAGCAGAACCAGGCTCTCTGCACTATGCGTACTAGGCAAACGTCTCTTGCATTCTCCATTGAATCTCCGCTTCCATGACGACCGGCTCCTGGAACACTTCTTCGATATCACCCGACCCTGAGTCTTGGTGGTGGTTTGGACTAGCAGTAGGGAGGAAGCAGATCCCACCGCTGCTAACCAAATGTGACGGACCACCTGGCACCCAACCTGGTTGCCTCTGCCAAGATACAGCTTCCTCCACTCTAAACTCTGTCACATGTCCCTATGCACCAGCAGGCTGTCACAAATCTGATTCACACACAGCAAAAAAAAAATCGAAATAAATAATGCAGTGCTCCATTTTTGACTAATATTATACAGTATATAAATAAATATGAGAAAAGTAATCCCTTAAAATGAAAGTACAAAATTATACAAATATCATTCTCCAAATGTAATAATCACATAATCGATATCAAATATAAATGCGCAAAATGTACATCAGTCCTACATTCCAAAGTGAATTTTTCCATGCTCAAACTCTCCTCCCTTTTTTTTTTTTTTTAATAAATGATCTCCACTTTAAGAAATGCGACATTCCAATCACTCTCTCATGACAGTCCCAGATGCAGGATCAGTATTAAAAATGTGCACATGCTCTTCCATGCAACACATATTGTGCCACAATCCTCTTCCTTGGGTTCACTTGTGTGAAATACATGTACTCTCACCCCTTATAGATGGCTCTCTAAGCCATAAAAGGTCATACAAAGCAGTAGGGTTGGTGTTTGCATTTGGAGAAAATGCTAAATTAGTCCCAAACATCACAGATTTGGTTCTGAGCAGCTAAAGAAAACATTTACGATGTTCAAATGTGCTGAATTTAACCGGTTGCCGACCACACGCCGTGCATTTACTGTGGCAGTGTGGCTTCCCCAGGCAAACCAATGTAGGGCTATGTCGCTCGATCGCTCAATCGCCCTCCGTCCCTGCCATGGTCTGATTTGGTTCAGAACCGATCAGTCATCAGGTCCAGGCCAATGATTTTTGGCCTGGTCCTGGTGATCGGTTCTGACCAATGGCAGACCGACCTGTGTCTGTGTTTTGTAAACACAGACACAGGAAAAGCTGCCCTCTCCCCTCGTGCAGTCCTTTTTGGTTCCAGCTTGAGAGGAGAGAGCAGCAAACTGTGAGTACACCAAGCATATATACATATATACACAGTAGATAGACACATTTAACCCCTGATCACCCCCCCAGTTAACCCCTACACCCCCTGTCATAGTGTACACTATATACAGTATATTGTGGTTTTGCTGATTTCTGTAATAGTATGCCTTGTGACTTAATTTAGCATTAGCGACCATTGGTTTCTGTCCCAAATAGGTTTAGGGTACCCTCCACCCCCCCATAAAGATTATACCCCCTGATCACCCCCAGCTAACCCCTTCATTACCCTGTCACAGTGTAACTTTTATAGTGTACAGATCTTTTTTCTGATATTAGTTAGCGTTAACGATAGCTAGCGTCAGTCTAGGACAGCATCGGATCCCTGATGCATATTTAGAAATATAATTTAACCCTTTGATTTCTAGTGACACACACATACACACACTAAACACCTCTATTACTGGTAAAGTATCTGAACGAATCAATATAATTGATCTGATCAGAACTATACTAGCGTCCCCAATAGTTTAGGGTTCCCAAAACGCAACGTTAGCAGGATCGGCCACGACACCTGCCAGCACCTGCGTTTAGGAGTTGGTGAGGTGCAGCAATTGCAGGGTGCTCGTATGCAGCAGAGTGTTGGTACTAGTGATGCTCAAACTTCTGGTGAACTGGCAAGCACCAGCGGCCTAGTACACCCTGGTCATAGTGAAACCAGCACTGCAGTATCACTTGGTGACATGGCGAGTCCCATAAGTGCAGTTCAAGCTGGTGCAGTGGTTAGCACAAGTAGTGGCCCGCAGCCACCGAGAATTCAAAGACAGGCCCATAGAGCCCATAGTGCCCTCCCTGATACGCTGGCAAATCCTGATTGGCAGCCCTGAGATTCTGCAGCGCCCGTACTTCCCCCGTTCACTGCCCAACCTGGAATTCAGGTGGAAACAGCTAATTTTACTTCCCTTGATTTTTACAAGCTGTTTTTCATGGAAGATCTTCACAGATCTATTGTGGACCAAAGCAATTTATATGCTGGTCAATTCATCGCCGCACATACAAATTTGTCCCTTGCCAGAGAATTTGGATGGAAACCTATAAGGGTTTCTGAGTTTAAGACCTTTCTGGGCCTATCTCTCAACATGGGCATAACTAAAAGGAGTGAATTGCGGTCATATTGGCCCACTAACCTGATTCACCATATGCGCGTGTTCTCTGCTTGCATGGCCAGGGCGAGATTAGATACGACCAAATCCTGCGATTCGTGCACTTCAGTGACAATGAACTCTGTAGTCCTCGGGGAGACCTTGGATATGACCGGCTCCACAAATTTTGGCCCCTCGTAAACCATTTCAATCAACGGTTTGCAGTCTTGTTTATCCCCCAACAAGTTGTCTGCGTTGATGAGTCCTTGATTAAGTTTTCTGGTCACCTTGCTTTCAAGCAGTTTATCCCCAGCAAGCGTGCCAGATATGGGGTCATAGAAACATAGAAACATAGAATGTGTCGGCAGATAAGAACCATTTGGCCCATCTAGTCTGCCCAATATATCTGAATCCTATGAATAGTCCCTGGCCCTATCTTATATGAAGGATATCCTTATGCCTATCCCATGCATGCTTAAATTCCTTCACTGTATTTGCAGCTACCACTTCTGCAGGAAGGTTATTCCATGCATCCACTACTCTCTCAGTAAAGTAATACTTCCTCATATTACTTTTAAACCTTTGCCCCTCTAGTTTAAAACGGTGTCCTCTTGTGATAGTTTTTCTTCTTTTAAATATGCTCTCCTCCTTTACCGAGTTGATTCCCTTTATGTATTTAAAAGTTTCTATCATATTCCCTCTGTCTCTTCTTTCTTCCAAGCTATACATGTTAAGGTCCTTTAACCTTTCTTGGTAAGTTTTTTCCTGCAATCCATGTACTAGTTTAGTAGCTCTTCTCTGAACTCTCTCTAGAGTATCTATATCCTTCTGGAGATATGGCCTCCAGTACTGCGCACAATACTCCAAGTGAGGTCTCACCAGTGTTCTGTACAGCGGCATAAGTACTTCTCTCTTTCTACTGCTTATACCTCTCCCTATACATCCAAGCATTCTGCTGGCATTTCGTGCTGCTCTATTACATTGTCCTCCCACCTTTAAATCTTCTGAAATAATTACTCCTAAATCCCTTTCCTCAGATACTGAGGTCAGGACTGTGTCAAATATTCTATATTCTGCCCTTGGGTTTTTACGCCCCAGGTGCATTATCTTGCACTTATCCACATTAAATTTCAGTTGCCAGAGTTCTGACCATTCTTCTAGTTTTCCTAAATCCTTTTCCATTTGACATTTCCCTCCAGGAACATCAACCCTGTTACATATCTTTGTGTCATCAGCAAAAAGACAAACCTTACCATCGAGGCCTTTTGCAATATCACTTATGAAGATATTAAACAAAATTGGTCCCAGTACAGATCCCTGAGGTACCCCACTGGTAACATGACCTTGTTCTGAATGTTCTCCATTGACTACAACCCTCTGTTGTCCGTCACTGCCTAATCCACTCAACAATATGGGAGTCCATGCTCAATGACTGTAGTTTATTGATAAGTCTTCTATGTGGGACATTGTGTCAAAAGCCTTACTAAAATCTAGATATGCAATGTCTACTGCACCTCCACCGTCTATTATTTTAGTCACCCAGTCAAAAAAATCTATAAGATTTGTTTGACATGATCTCCCTGAAGTAAACCCATGTTGTTTTTCATCTTGCAATCCATGGAATTTAAGATGTTCCACAATTCTATCCTTTAATAGGGTTTCCATTAATTTGCCTACTATTGATGTCAGACTCACTGGTCTATAGTTGCTCGATTCCTCCCTACTACCTTTTTTGTGAATGGGCACGACATTTGCCAATTTCCAATCTTCCGGGACGACTCCTGTTACTAATGATTGGTTAAATAAATCTGTTAATGGTTTTGCCAGCTCACCACTAAGCTCTTTTAATAATTTTGGGTGTATCTCATCAGGACCCTGTGACTTATTTGTCTTCACTCTAGACAGCAATCTTAGAACGTCTTCCTCTGTAAAGACACATGCATCAAACGATTCATTAGTCATCCTTTCAATTGGAGGTCCTTCTTCTTTTTCTTCTGTAAAAACTGAACAGAAGTATTCATTAAGGCAGTCGGCTAGCCCTTTATTCTCTTCTACATACCTTCCGTCCTTTGTTTTTAATTTAGTTATTCCTTGTTTTAATTTCCTTTTTCATTTATATATCTGAAGAATGTCTTATCCCCCTTTTCCATAGACTGAGCTAGTTTTTCTTCTGCCTGCGCTTTAGAAGTTCTTATAACTTGCTTGGCCTTTTTCTGCCTAATCTTGTAGATTTCCTTATCTTCATTGCTCTGGGTTTTTTTATAATTACAAAATGCTAGTGTAGCACCACCCCCGCAGGAGCTGCTGATTATGTTATTGGGTCTACACCCTGCCTAACAACCCACAGAATTGGCTCGATCCCTCCTCAGGCACAACTGACCCAGAATAGGACTGGACTATCAAATGGATACACAGATTAGAATACAATACTTCAATATGCGACAGTGATTTGTTACCTTTTTCAATGATAGTCCTTCTGGGTGACACAATGGAACAACACACAGGATTGTAATTAACCAAAACTTAGTTTACTATGCTTCAAATTGAACAAGGAAGATACATTGAAACACAGTTCCTTAAAATGGGTTAAATCAGCTTTAAAAAAGATAAAATAAATACCCCACACTTCTCCCTTCCTTTATGCTAGACACGGTACCAGACAGGTAGGCCTATCTGAGTCCCTCCCCCAGAGTTTTCTTCTGTCTTCTTGATTCTTTGCTAGCAAGGGTATTGAATAGAGCTCATTTGTAATCCAAATTAGGAATGAAGATCAAGAGAGAGAAAATCAGCGAGCTGTTGGTTGTCACTGCAGGGTGTCTGAGCAATAACTTCTGTGAGAGTGGTAGGCCTCTGGCGCCTATTTTATAGATTCTGTTGTTTGTCTACGAATATCCTGAGATGATATACTATTCTACCCCGGGGTTTATCACCTCCTGTTACGCTACCGCTATCTGTAGATAAAGCTACTTCTTTGGCAGATAAAGTCAGTTATTGGGCATGTGCCCTCTCACCAACAGGAGTTTCTCCTTCGCGCGCTCCACTGCGGTCTCAGTGCTTTTGCTCTATGTCAGCCGCGCGAGGTCTTTCTGGCGGATGACTCTGGTCTCTGCGAACAGCGGTATGAGCTCCGGGAATGTGTCTCGTGCTTGAGATAGGACGGTTCAACGTCGTCACTCCAGGCTTGGCCTAATATCCAGCATCAGTCCTCAGCTCTAGCTTCTTGGTTCCTCGGAGTCCAGCGCAGAAGGGCCGAGATTGGCTCCTCCCTTCCTTTAAATAACCTCCCCCATAAAGCTGTGCGGTGCAGCCCTGCACCCTGGATCTTACAATGCACACTGGGAGATGTAGTCTCTTCATCTTGCCAAAAAGGAAGTCACAGCCCGGGAAATTCCATGCAGCTACCACTAGAGGGAGCCTAATTCCTTCTCACATATCAACAGTATCTTTAGGCATATTTAACCCCGCTACACACTCCCCCCACTTGAGAAACTTTGGTCCCCAAAGAGGTCAACAGTATGTACCCTAGTGCATAGGTTGGCATTATACAACAAAAACATTAACATATGCCTAACAGGGAGTTATCTGGCTTTTCAGGAGCAGAAGCCAAACTCAACAACTGCATATTACAACACAGGTTCGACAAGGGAACCTCCCACCAATTGTCGGGGGAGGGAAGACAAGTCTGGTCACAGACCCCCGACACTTGGGTGGCTTGTACAGATGTGCCTGGGGGTGAGCTAGGGTTGTCTTCCACCAAATCGGCGGTGGAAGAGCTAGGCTAGATCTTTTTGAAGTAAAGACAGCTTCTTCTGAACATTCACCCAATTGATCATAGGTCAATCTCTTAGGTGGGTGAATGACTCTCCTTTCCCTCTGTTCCTGTGGAGGCATGCTCTCAGAGGTACTAGGACCAGGCAATTCAGCGGATTCATCAATGCCCACCTCTTCATGTCCCAACACATAGGAATCTGATGGTTCAAGAGCAGTGAGTTCTTCTTCAGAGAAAGGTGCAAACTCCTCTTCAGGGTCTTCATCCTCAGCTACTTCTTCTGGAAGCATGTGAGAGGGTATGAATTCAGGGGCTTCTGCCCGAAGGGCCCCTCTGTCAGCCAAGACAGATGAAGACAGGGAGGCAGGTGTGGGTTCTGGCAACTGAGATGACCACAACCAGTCAGGTACCTCCTCTTCATCTTCCAAATCTTCAGATGGAGAACTTCCCTCCCCCTCATCTGGGAGCGTCGTCTGAGATCTGGTAACTGGTCTGGACCGGCGAGAAGTCGAAGGGGCCTCTGACAAGTCTTCCACAGGGGGCATACGAACCGCTTCAGAGAGAGGCAGCAAATGGTTCCTATGCCAAGCCTTCAATGGACCCACACTTCCTTCAGGCCGAATTTGGTACACAGGAAGGTTTGGTAGTTGCTTGCAGATAACATAAGGTTGGGACTTCCAGCGGTCTGCCAACTTGTGTTTTCCCGGGACACCCAAGTTTCTCAACAAAACCCTGTCCCCTGGTTGCAAGTCATGGATCCGAACTTTTAGGTCGAAATTTTTTTTATTCCGCAGTCCACGTTGATCAGATGTGGCCTGGGCCTTGTCATAGGCCGCTTTCAGACTCTTCCGCAGTCGGTCCACATATCCTCTATGCGATGCTGAAGAGGTATGATCAGGCGAAATGCCAAAGGCCAAATCCACTGGTAACCGAGCCTCCCTTCCAAACATCAGCCGGTAAGGGGAATATCCAGTAGCATCACTGACAGTGCTGTTGTAGGCATGCACAATGGCAGCTACATGTTTGCCCCAGTGCTGTTTCTTCTCTGAGCTCAAAGTTCCCAACATGTCCAAAAGAGGCCTGTTAAATCGTTCAGGCTGGGCATCCCCTTGTGGATGGTAGGGAGTAGTTCTAGTCTTTTGAATGCCTAACACTTCTAACAGTCTCTTGATCAGTCTGCTTTCGAAGTCCCTTCCTTGATCAGAATGGAGGCGTTGTGGAAGCCCATAGTGTACAAAGAACTTCTCTTCAAGAACTTTGGCTACCGTTGAGGCCTTCTGATCCCTTGTTGGGAATGCTTGAGCGTATCTGGTAAAATGGTCTGTTACCACAAGGACATTCCCTTGGCCACTCAGATCAGGCTCTAAGCAAAGGAAATCAATGCACACCAGCTCCATGGGTTCCTGGCTTTGCAGATGGCCCATTGGGGCTGCTTGACGTGGCAGAGTCTTCCTTTGTATACACCGGACACAAGAATGACAGTATCCTTCAACTTCGGCCCTCATACAAGGCCAGTAGAACCTGTCCCTGACAAGCTGAAAGGTTCTTTCGGGCCCCAGATGGCCATGATTATCACGAAGAGAGGCCAGAACTCCCTCTCTGTATTTAGCTGGTAAGAACAGTTGCCACTTCTCCTCCAGATCTTCAGATGGACCTCTCCGGTAGGCCACTCCTTCTCTGATCTGTAACCGGGTCCACTCTTTATGTAACAGACGGGCCCCTTGAGGGGAGTCAGTTAGAAGCAACTCAGGGCGCTGGATCTCCAAGGCTTCCAACAGAAGTTTTCCCAAAGGGTCTTCCAACTGCTCCTTCCGCAAGTCCCTCTTGGACAGCCGGGGCAAATCTTCCCCTTCAACCTGGGTCACCCTGCAATAGTATTTGGGCACTCCGACAGCCGAAACCCCAATCTCTTCTGCTCTTGACCCTCCTCTGGATTGAAATTCCGTTCACTGATATAGGGCACGCACCCCTTCTGGAGCCAAATGAGTCCATTATTCCTCAGGTTCCTGTGGAGCATGCAACCTTCTAGATAGGGCGTCTGCATCCCTGTTTCCAATTCCTGGCCGATACTTCAGGCTAAAATTGAAGCTAGAGAGGGCGGCCAACCATCGGTGTCCTGTTGCATCCAGCTTGGCTGTAGTCAACAGATAGGTGAGGGGATTATTATCCATCTTGACAATGAATTCAGCTCCATACAGGTAGTCTTTCAGTTTGTCAACCACTCCCCACTTCAAGGCCAAGAATTCAAGTTTGTGGGTAGGGTAATTCCTTTCAGCAGGTAGTAGGCTTCTGTTCACGTAGGCGACAGGTCGCAGATGACCCTCATGCTCCTGGTAGAGTACCCCCCCAGCCCATCTCGGCTGGCGTCGACATGCAGTTCATATGGTTTTGTGGGGTCCGCATAGGCCAACACAGGGGCAGTGGCTAGGGTCTTCTTCAGCTGAACAAAGGCCTCTTCGCATTCCGGGGTCCACTGATCCTGGATGGATTCCTTAGCCTTCCGGGGTCCCATGGTGGACTTTGCCGGCTTTACCAACTCAGGAACATCATCTTCTTCGTTCTTCAAGAGCTCATTTAAGGGTCGGGCAATCTGGGCGAACCCCTCTACAAACCTCCTGTAATAGGAGCAAAAGCCCAAGAACGACCGGAGCTCGGTCACATTTGTGGGTCTCGGCCAGGAAGCGACAGCATCCAGCTTGTCTGGGTCGGTGGCCACCCCTTCTTCAGACACGATGTGGCCCATGTAATGGACCGAGGACTGATAGAATTGGCACTTCTCAGGAGAAAGTTTCAGACCTTCTTCATGTAGCCTCTTCAGGACCTTTTCCAACCTCTCCTCGTGTTCTTCCACAGTTCTGCCAAACACGATAACATCATCCAAGTATACCAGTACCTCTATCAAATTCATATCTCCAATGGTCCTTTCCATCAGCCTTTGGAAGGTAGCAGGGGCCCCGGACAACCCCTGAGGCATGCGATTGAACTCAAAGAACCCCACGGGGGTGATGAAGGCCGTCTTCTCCCGATCTTCAGGGTGCATGGGGATCTGATAATACCCACTCTTTAAGTCCATCACACTGAACCACTTCGCCCCTGACAGACTCTGTAAGGCATCTATGATTCGAGGAGTGGTATACTGGTCTGGGATGGTTCTTCTGTTCAGCGTTCGGTAGTCGATACAAAGCCTCAGAGATCCATTTTTCTTCCGGACTACCACTATCGGAGATGCATATGGGCTCCTGGATTCTCGGATAATCCCAGTCTTCTTGAGTTCTGCCAGCTGTTGACGTAGATCTTTTAAGTCACCTAAGGGGACTCGCCGGACTCTTTCCTTGAAAGGCTTGTCCTCACTCAGGCGGATCTTATGAGTGGCGCTCCTGGCACATCCCACGTCAAACTCGTCCTTAGAGAATATTTCCCTCCATCGAGCAAGTTGTGCCTTGGCCCGCTTCACCCATTTCGGTGGGAGGGAAGCATTTCCAGAGCAGAGCTCCTCTATGACAGCTTCGCCCTGTTCCTCTTCTTTAAGATCAATGGGGGCAACTGGGGTAGCCGGGTTAACTTGGCCCAGCAGCACTCTGGCTGGTACCTTCACCGGTGTCGTGGAGGTGTTTCTGACACTCACTAAAACCCTTCCACGGTTTTTCTGTAACACCTTCAAAGGGATCAACTCAGGGATCACTTCTATCCCTCTCTGTCTCTCCTTTTGACCTGATTCAAAGATGACGAAAGGACCCGGCTGTTGCCATGTGAGTTTAACAGAAGCCTTAAGACAGGCCACCTCTCCTGGCTGTAAGACCTTTTCCGCTCTGTCCAACTTCCAGAGTCGTCCAACTCCTTCTGCGGGGGTTTCTTGCTCCAACACTAATCGTTGGTAGGCCTGCCGTAGCATGGGGTGGATCTTTGGCGCTGGAGCATCTTGTCCCTGGACCAGTTGTATCAGAAGGCGCCTTACCAGGTCAGTGTTTGTTCCTACGATAAGAGAGCTTTTGTTGGCCCCTGGTGGACGAGGACAGACCACCGCCAAGGTGTCGAAGGTCTCTGCTTCGCCAGCCACTGATGGGTCAAAGGTCAACTTGATTGGCAGATACCCGTCATAGGGAAAACTTTGAGTCCCGATGCCCCATATCTCCAGATCTTCCAACTTCTGCAAAGGTAGATGGGTAAGATGTTTATCATAGAAGTCTCTATACAAAAAAGTCACTTGGGCCCCTGTGTCAAGGAGGGCTCTTGTGTAAATTCCTTCTACCTGAACTGAGACCACTGGGGAGGGCCCGACCAAGTTAGTTGGGAATTCTCTTGATGTAGCCTTGTTGTCTGATCCAGTTCTCTGTACCCTGACCCTCTTCTCCTTTTTCTTCCTTTGTATGGGCCCCCGCTGAACCCGGTGTGCATTTATTTTCCTTCCCTCAGTAACCCGGAGTTTAGAACTGGGGGTGTTGTATTTGGGCCTGACCCCCTGACTCAGTTTCCCTGAACCAGCGAGCCTCCTGGAGTCCCTTAAAACTGGCAGACACCCGGTTGACTCCTTCACCGGTGTCCTCTGAAGTTTCCCGCTGGCTTGCGAGGTTTCATGGCAACCTTTCCTGGGCTGGGACATACCCCTCTAACATGCCCGACTCCCCCGCAGTTGAAACAAGTTAGCAATCTTGCAGGTCTTGGCTCTGGATCTGCGCTGAGGCTAGCAGGTTCATCTGGCTTCTCCGATATACCCCCCTTGGGTAGAGTAGATACCTGACCAGTCAGGATGGACACCATTTCTATTAACTGAGACACTTGGGTCTTTAGGAGTTCAACTTGAGAGTCACCCTCTTCTACACTTATCACTCTAACTCGGGCAGTTGAGTCAAACTGCCGACTTTTCTTTTTGTTATCCAACATGACCTCTTCCTCTCTGACCATTCGAATCAGGTCAGGGTATTCTAGAATGCCGCCATCTTGACGAGTTCGTAACAGTATGGCAATGGGATCTAAAGGTTGAGCCCCTTTCAGAACCTGTCGTGCATGAGTCTCATCTACTTTCCGGGGGTCCATTCCTTTCTTTAACAGAATCTGGTGGATAATCCTATCCAGGCGTTTAATGAATTCGGACAACTTCTCCTCCTCTTCTTGATAACAGTGGTCCAACTGGAAGAGAAGTTCAGCCACGTTCTCCGTCCGACCAAACACATTTTGCAGAATGTCCAAATAATCCTGTGCAGTGCAGTTCTTCTTGCTAAGCTTTAGATTACGTACAGCCTCTAATGCAGGTCCGCTTAAACTCTCTGTGATTCTCTGCTTCTTGTGCTGTTCTGGTACCTCCCATTCCTCCAAAGCCTGAGTGGCGGTGTCTAACCACTCCTCGAACCCATCTTCTGCTGAAGGCACAGGCTGTTTCCCAGAGAATGTCCGGAGTTTCCTATATCCAGTCATCAGATAGCTTGGGGAGTCCTTACTACATTTTGCTACAATCTCCCCAAGAACAGCACACAGTTCTGAGCTAAAAGTCGACAAAGGTGATGACTCGGGTTGCCCTTCTTGGACACCTTTCTCTTGGCTGGATACCCCAGGAGTGGTGGATGAGGGACCTGCAGTAGGAACTCCTGGATGTATTAGGAAAAGTTCTGTTTGGTCAGTAGTTTTCACACTGTTTCCATTAAAATAGTCAGGGACCCCTTTCCTCCACTCACACAGTGCATACGTGTGTGGGACGGTGGTGTCGGTTTTTATGTCAATCACCCAGAATTTCCTGTCTGTGGATAGTGCCCTTAAAACAGGGAGGAGCTTTTCTTCAGTCCAGGCTTCTCCTTTGATTTCAACCACCAGGCCATTTTCCACTGTGACATTCTCTTCCTTGCACCACTCAGCTGCAGCGGCAGGATCCATTTCTGCGTGGGAGGGGATTCTGTGGCTGAGAGGGTTGTGTTGCAGGACTGTAGGGATCCCGGACGAGCCCCCATGTGTAGCACCATCCCCGCAGGAGCTGCTGATTATGTTATTGGGTCTACACCCTGCCTAACAACCCACAGAATTGGCTCGATCCCTCCTCAGGCACAACCGACCCAGAATAGGACTGGACTATCAAATGGATACACAGATTAGAATACAATACTTCAATATGCAACAGTGATTTGTTACCTTTTTCAATGATAGTCCTTCTGGGTGACACAATGGAACAACATACAGGATTGTAATTAACCAAAACTTAGTTTACTATGCTTCAAATTGAACAAGGAAGATACATTGAAACACAGTTCCTTAAAATGGGTTAAATCAGCTTTAAAAAAGATAAAATAAATACCCCACACTTCTCCCTTCCTTTATGCTAGAGACGGTACCAGACAGGTAGGCCTATCTGAGTCCCTCCCCCAGAGTTCTCTTCTGTCTTCTTGATTCTTCGCTAGCAAGGGTATTGAATAGAGCTCATTTGTAATCCAAATTAGGAATGAAGATCAAGAGAGAGAAAAACAGCGAGCTGTTGGTTGTCACTTACATAGTTACATAGTAGGTGAGGTTGAATAAAGACAATAGTCCATCCAGTTCAACCTGTGTAGGTGTGTGTGGCTGTAATCATCTCACATACCCCTGAATGTTCTGATCCTTGAGATGTAAGTCTAAGAGTCTTTTGAAAGCCACCATACTACCCGCAGAAACCACCTCTTGTGGTAGAGAATTCCACAATCTTGTAGCCCTAACAGTAAAGAACCCCCCACGTTGCCTGAGCTTAAAACGCTTCTCCTCTAATCGCATTGTATGCCCTCGAGTCCTCATGCAATCCCTTCGAATGAACAGCTTTTTTTCTAAGCTGGGATCCCCATTAAGATATTTATAAATTGTTATCATGTCCCCCCTCAGACGTCTCTTCTCCAGGGAGAATAAATCGAGCGATTGTAGACGCTCTTCATAGTCAAGGTCCTCCAATCCCCTAATTAGTTTAGTTGCCCTTCTCTGGACTCTCTCCAGCTCCAACACATCCCTCCTGAGGACTGGCGACCAGAACTGGACAGAATACTCCAGATGCGGTCGGACCAGAGTTTTATAAAGTGGAAGGATTATAGTCTTATCTCTGGAATACATCCCTTTCTTTATGCATGCCAATATTCTGCTGGCTTTGGCAGCTGCCGCTTGACATTGCATGCTGTTGCCTAATCTATCATCAACCAAGACTCCCAGATCCTTCTCCATTTTTGATTCCCCCAAGGGTTCCCCTCCTAACGTGTATTGTGCTTTTATGTTTTTAGTCCCCAAGTGCAAAACCTTACACTTCTCCACGTTAAACCTCATTTGCCATGTCGTTGCCCACTCTGTAATTTTGTCCAGGTCATTCTGTAGGATATCTGCTTCATGCTGTGCAGTTATTGCTCTGGCCAATTTTGTGTCATCTGCAAAAACTGATATCGAACTACTGATCCCGACCTCAATGTTGTTTATGAATAAATTGAACAAGGTTGGTCCCAGGACTGAGCCCTGGGGCACCCCGCTTACTACCTCAGACCAGTCTGAGTATGCGCTGTTTATTACCACTCTTTGGACACGCCCTTTAAGTCAATTCCGTATCCAAGAGCAAACCCTGCTGTCGATACCTGTAGATCTTATTTTATAAATTAAGCGCTTGTGGGAAACTGTATCAAACGCCTTAGCGAAATCCAAGTACACCACATCCACTGGTCTCCCCCTATCTAGCTCACAGCTCACCTCCTCGTAGAATGTTAATAGATTGGTTTGACAAGAACGCCCATTTGTAAACCCGTGCTGATTACTGCTGATGATGTTGTTGTCTTTAGCAAACTCTACGATATAGTCCCTTATCATCCCCTCCAGAAGTTTACATATTATTGATGTCAAACTGACAGGCCTATAATTTCCCGGGATATGCCTCTGGCCCTTTTTGAATATCGGAATCACGTTAGCTTTCTTCCAATCCCCTGGTACATCTCCTGTCCTAATACTGTCAGCAAAGATCAGGAACAGTGGTCTGGATATAACCTTACTGAGTTCCTTGAGTACTCTCGGATGTACGCCATCCGGGCCTGGTGATTTGTTTGTGTTGAGTTTATCCAGCCTTTCCCTGATTTCACCCTCTGTTAGCCATAGTGGCAAGTCCTGTGTATTACTACTAACCAAACAGTCATGGTCAGTGTACCCCTCCGTTTCCTGTGTAAAGACTGACGAGAAAAAAGCATTCAGCACGGTTGCTTTTTCAGTGTCCTCTGTAACCATCCTCCCATCATTGTTAATTATGTGTGCAATATGCTCTGCCCTAGTTTTTTTGCTGTTGATATATTTAAAGAATTTCTTTGGGTTTTTTTTACTATCCTCCGCTATTTGTCTCTCAAAGTTGATTTTAGCCATCTTGATTTCTTGTTTACTTTTCTTATTTGCCTCCTTGTATTGCTCGAAAGTCGATACTGTGCCCTCTGATTTATACTTCTTGAAGGCCAATTTTTTTTCCCTAATAAGTTTTTTGACGCTACGGTTTAGCCAGCCAGGTTTGGCTTTGTCTCTTCTAAATTTATTTCCCATAGGAATGCACTGCAAGATGCCTTTGCCTAATATGTTCCTAAAGCATTCCCATTTTTCCTCTGTGGTCAGGGATCCCAGGGTTTGGTCCCAGTTTACCCTTTCCATCAACGAGTACAATTTTGGAAAGTTTGCCCTTCTGAAGTTTAGGGTTCTTATGTTCCCCACTTGCCTTGTTATATTGTTATTTATACTAAGGGTGTCTGTGTGGCTGAGCAATAACTTCTGTGAGAGTGGTAGGCCTCTGGCGCCTATTTTATAGATTCTGTTGTTTGTCTACGAATATCCTGAGATGATATACTATTCTACCCCGGGGTTTATCACCTCCTGTTACGCTACCGCTATCTGTAGATAAAGCTACTTCTTTGGCAGATAAAGTCAGTTATTGGGCATGTGCCCTCTCCCCAACAGGAGTTTCTCCTTCGCGCGCTCCACTGCGGTCTCAGTCCTTTTGCTCTATGTCAGCCGCGCGAGGTCTTTCTGGCGGATGACTCCGGTCTCTGCGAACAGCGGTATGAGCTCCGGGAATGTGTCTCGTGCTTGAGATAGGACGGTTCAACGTCGTCACTCCAGGCTTAGAGGCTTTGGCCTAATATCCAGCATCAGTCCTCAGCTCTAGCTTCTTGGTTCCTCGGAGTCCAGCGCAGAAGGGCCGAGCTTGGCTCCTCCCTTCCTTTAAATAACCTCCCCCATAAAGCTGTGCGGTGCAGCCGTGCACCCTGGATCTTACAATGCACACTGGGAGATGTAGTCTCTTCATCTTGCCAAAAAGGAAGTCACAGCCCGGGAAATTCCATGCAGCTACCACTAGAGGGAGCCTAATTCCTTCTCACATATCAACAGTATCTTTAGGCATATTTAACCCCGCTACACTAGCTTTTTATTTTTAATGATTTGGGCCACTTCTGCTGAGTACCACAGTGGTCTCTTCCTTTTTTTGCTTTTACTGACAAGTCTAATGCAATTTTCTGTTGCCTTCAATAGTGCACCTTTTAAGTAGTCCCATTTCTCCTGGACTCCATGTAATCCGTTCCTGTCTGATAAGGACTCATTTATGACTAATTTCATTTTTGAAAAGTCTGTTTTTCTAAAATCTAAAACTTTTGTTTTTGTGTGGTGTGATTCTTTCACAGTTCTTATATTAAACCACACTGACTGGTGATCACTAGATCCCAAGGTTTCGCCTACAATGACATCATATACCGAATCCCCATTTGTGAATACCAAATCCAAAATGGCCTCCCTCCGGGTTGGCTCCTCAACCACTTGTTGCAGAGACAACCCCAGTAGGGAATTTAGAATATCTGTACTCCTGGTAGAACTTGCTATTTTGGTTTTCCAGTTTATATCTGGAAGATTGAAATCTCCCATAATGATAACTTCTCCTTTCATTGTCATTTTAGCTATTTCTTCAACTAGTAGATCATCTAGTTCTTTAACTTGACCAGGTGGTCTATATATCACACCTACACGAGTTACTGCATGATTAGCAAACTGCAACGTAACCCAAACTGACTCTATGTTAGCCTCACCAACTTGTATTAGGTTAGATTTAATGCTATCTTTCACATACAGGGCCACTCCTCCTCCTTTCTTGCCTTCTCTGTCTCTTCTGTATAAAGAGTATCCTGGTATGGTTATGTCCCAGTCATTTCTTTCATTAAACCATGTCTCCGTAACAGCCACTAAATCTACATTCTCAGATGCCATTATTGACCCAAGTTCATTGATTTTTTTACCTAAACTGCGAGCATTTGTAGACAGGACTCTGAGCTTATCATTTCTTAACCTCTGTGCTTCTGACCTGTTCTGGCATTGTTTCGGGGGGCAATTGGACTCTTGTATTTTCACTCTTTTGCCCCCCCTTCCTAGTTTAAGATGTATAAGCTCTGTGACAGGGCCACAGGCCATACATGTAGCTTTTGTGTTTATGAGGGTAAAGATAGCACTGTAGAGCCCCCCAACTGCCCAGACTACATAGGGAGCAGCGGCAAGATAGTTTGGGACTTGGTGTCACCCTTATTCGGAAAAGGAATACAATTTGTACGTGGACAACTTTTATACAAGCGTGACACTTTTTAGTCACCTGCTTGAATTTCAAATTGGCGCATGTGGCACCGTGGTTTCCCCAATGGCTTGTAGATTCCCGACTTAGTCAGGGGAAAAGAGCCTGCTTGAAAACAGACAAATTGCTTGCAGGGAAGTGGAGGGACACACGGAATGTTTTGGTTCTGTCCTCCATTCACGCAGACACGGCAGTCCAAATTTCTACGGCAACTGGTGTTTTGAAGAAGCCCCTCTGTGTCCACGAATACAACCTTAATATGGGAGGGGTGGATCTCAACGACCAGATGATGTCGCCATACTTAATTGCTCGTAAGGCCAGACGCTGGTACAGAAAAATAACAATAACCAAAAACTATAACCGCGCTGATGTGAATTATGTAAAAGCTGCAGCTTCCAGTGTGATATCACCAGCAATAGGTATATGTAAATAAACAAGCTGCGCTAAGGGAATGTGGACATGTGTGATCAATCAAAAATTATTGTGAATGAATGAACTATTAATAATCATAAATAATACAAAATTAATAAAGTAATATTCCAAATATGATCCAAAAACAGTGATGAGTGTATATTATCTGATGTACATCAGTGAATACTGAATGATGTATTATGCAAGTGCTGAGATGACAGTTTCTAAAAAGTCCAAATAATTCCAAGACTCAGTGATGAAAAATGAAATCCAAATTGGGTATACCACAAGTGCTGTATCCTCCACCAATAAACAATCCTGCTTACCAGGTGCTGGTAAAAATTTGCCTATATAGCCAGTGGCGTCTCTCAGATCAGATATCCCAATAGAATCACCCGGGACCGGCAATTTGGATTTCATTTTTCATCACTGAGTCTTGGGATTATTTGGACTTTTTAGAGACTGTTATCTCAGCACTTGTATAATACAATATTCAGTGTTCACTGATTTACATCAGATAATATACACTCATCACTGTTTTTGGATCATATTTGGAATATTACTTTATTAACCACTTAACGACCGCCCGCCTCAGTTTTACTGCGGCAGGTAGCCGCTCCTGGGCAAAGCGACAGAGTACTACGTTGCTATCTCAGGAGACTCTAGGGGGCAAGCGCGCCGCCGGCGACGTGCTCCCGCCCCCGCTCATCAGCCGGGGAGCCAGCGAGTGTGACCGACGGCTCCAGTGGCCGCCGACCACTCGCGATCTCCTGCAGCTGAGGGAGAAACACAGACGGCTGATGTAAACACAGCCGTCTGTCATTCTCCCTGAAGTGATCACAGAGGCTATGTGATCCTGCTATATACATAGGATCGCATGTCTCTATGACTACTTCACAAGCCACACCCCCTGACAGTTAGAATCATGCCCCTAGGGACACATTTAACCCCTTGATCACCAGTACAGTTAACCCCTTCCCTGCCAGTGTCATTTTTACAGTAACAGTGCATATTTTTATCACTGATTACTGTAGAAATGTCACTGGTACCCCCAAAAGTGTAGAAAATGTCAGTTAGGGGTCCGATCTGTCCCGAAAAAAAACCCAATAAAAATGACATAAATCTTTCCCGTAGTTAGTAAACGAAATAACTTTTGCACAAACCAATCAAAATACGCTTATTGTGATTTTTTTACCAAAAATATGTAGCAGAAAACATGGTCTAAAACATGGCCTAAAATGTTAAAAAATTTAGATTTTTACTTTTTTTTTTTGAGAATTTCATATAAAAATATTTAGAAAAATATTGTTATTTTTTCAAAATTGTCGCACTTTTTGGTTTATAGCGAAAAAAATAAAAATCGCACAGGTGATTAAATACCACCAAAAGAAAGCTCTGTTTGTGGGGAAAAAAAAGACGTCAATTTAGTTTGGGTACAGTGTCGCACAACCGCGCAATTGTCCGTTAAAGTCACACAGTGTCGAATCACAAAATAGGGCCTGGTCTTTGAGCAGCCAAATCCTCCAGTCTGAAAGTGGTTAATTTTGTATTATTTATGATTATTAATAGTTCATTCATTCACAATGATTTTTGATTGATCACACGTGTCCACATTCCCTTAGCGCAGCTTGTTTATTTATTGATCACACATGTCCACATTCCCTTAGCGCAGCTTGTTTATTTACTGGTACAAAAAAGTGTCTGTTTATTTATTTCAATTGGCTTTGCTGAACGCTTTTGTGCTATTAAAAGTGTCAGGGTGAAGTGGATGCTTCCTACAATTCCAGGAAGAGATCATCGGAGCCTACCTGTCAGTATGTTATTACGTCGGTTACCTGCTGGTGGCTATGCTGTTCCTGTAACTGGAGGGTGCAGTTCCAGGGCCCACGAGCAGGTGTCTCCCTGCAGCTGGACTGTACCTTTAATTAGGCTGCACCTGAAGAGAACTGCTGAGGGAATATAAGCCCGTCCTTCACAAAGGTTTAGTGCTTCAGTATTCCTTTGCTAGCCTTGCCCCTGTTTGAGCTTGTTCCTGAACCCTGATCCTGAACCCTCCTTTGCTAGCCTTGTCCCTGTTTGAACTTGTTCCCGTAACCTGATCCTCAGTATTTCCTCTGCTGCCGTATCTTTGTTTGAGCCTTTTCCTGTACCTTCTCTGCTAGCTGTATCCCTGTCTGAGCCAGATTCTGTACTTGTATCCTGTACCGGTATCCTGCAACCTGTACCCTTATCCTGTGCTCTGTTCCCTGTACCCTGCTTCCTGTACTTGGCTCCCCGCTTTCCTAGTCTCTTGTTCCAGTCCTGTCTTTCTATTGTTTGCTCCTTGTGTAGTTAGTTTGCTAGGTCACTATTGGGGTTTGCTGTTACATTTATATTTTGGTTACTTGTTTTTTGTCCACTGGTGTTGCTATTGGAATGTGTAATTTGCTTAATAAATGTATTTGCACCTCGTTCGTTTGTGTCCTGATTCCTTAGTGCAACCAGCTAATCTAATCACCCTTGAAGGATACCTACAGGAGGTATCCTTGACACTATCTGTATCCAGGTGGTGCTCCGACCCAACTTCCTTTACCAGATGCAGTGAGCCGGCTGCATGAGGGCCATTTTCTGTATACCATCCCGAGTACCCCTACCCAAACACACCCCACAGAAAATGTTGTGTCTGTAGGAAGCGTGGATTCAGCCGTGACACCCATTATTATTGTCTATTCTGTCTTGGCAAACCTGGTCTCTGCATCTGGGAATGTTTTCCATCACTACCACACACTAGCATAGGGTACAGCACGGCACAGTCTAGGGCACACTTACACAGGGTCTCGAAAGATGTTCGATGGCGATCGTCATTTTGAGAGACCCTAAGCTTGAAAGTTTTAAAGTTGAAGAAAAAAAAAGTTACAAATAAAAAAAGTAACAAAAAAAAAAAAAAAACATAAACTTCCTCCCCTCAACCCAGAGTACTAGGTGTAATCTTAGACTCTGACCTGTCCTTTCAGTCCCAAATCCAATCATTGTCAAAAGCTTGTAGACTTCACCTCCGTAACATCTCTAAAATTCGCCCCTTTTTAACAACTGAAACCACCAAGCTACTCATTCACTCCCTCTCGCCTCGACTATTGCAACTCCCTTCTCATAGGCCCACCACTGCACAGGCTATCCCCTCTTCAGTCTATCATGAATGCTGCTGCCAGGCTTGTCCCCCTTACCAACTGCTCAGTGTCTGCCTCCCCTCTCTGCCAATCCCTACACTGGCTCCCAATTGCCCAGCGAATTAAATTCAAACTACTAACCACAACATACAAAGCCATTCACAACTCTGCCCTGAGCTACGTTACCAAACTTGTCTCCAAATATCAACCAAACCGTCCTCTCCGCTCTTCTTAAGACCTCCTACTCTTAAGCTCCCTTGTCTCCTCCTCCCATGCTCGTCTCCAGGATTTCTCCAGGACCTCTCCCGTCCTCTGGAACGCTCTACCTCAACCTGTACGGCTATCTCCTACTCTAGCTTCTTTCAGGCGATCCCTAAAAACTCATCTCTTCAGGGAAGCCTATCACAAATCTTCCATCAGCTCATTCCCTACTGTTACAACCTCTTGTAACACCTGCCCCACCCCATTAGATTGTAAGCTCTTCTGAGCAGGGCCCTCTTAATCCTCTTGTATTTTATTCTATTGTAACTGTATTGTCTCCTTTTGATATTGTAAAGCGCTGCGTAAACTGCTGGCGCTATATAAATTCTGAATAATAATAATAATAAAATAAAAAAGCAAAAAATAGTTGTCGTTTGGGTTAATTTTCTGTTCTTACCCAGCTCTTCTACTTGTACTCTCTCTACTTTTACTGTATTTTATTGTTACTGTTTTTCATTGGTAACCATTTTTTACTTTTCAGATACCAATGTAATGTTGTATTTTTACTGTTCTATTGTTAACCGGTTTGCCTTGCAGGTACGCCCATCAGCTGCCACACTGATTTATATATATTCTTACACAAACAGCATATATGGAAATCTATGATAGCAGCGCTGTAGGAGGTGATTTCAACACCGCAGTTAAAAAAAAAAAAAGGCATACATGGCTTTCATCATGTATGCCCATCATTAGAGAAGTGGGTGGATGTTTTGGGCGGTCTAATGATGGGTATACTACACATTTTCTGGCAGAGATTTCTTCATCCACATTGATGTGGATGAAGGAATATGTTAGGTTCTCTTTTTTTCATTCAGCCCACAAGCTGCATGAAAAAAAAAAAAAACTACTATATATGCCGAACAAGGACCAGAAATGTACGTTGCTAGATTTTGAGTGGTTATACTAGGAGGATGCCTGCAGATTTAGGCATCATCTTGGTATCGTTTTTTACAGCCAGCGGTCGGCTTATATGTAAAAGTGATCCTAGTGGATAATTAGCTGCTAGACTGACTCCCCCTCCCACCGCCTTCCGCATTTTTTCTCAGGCTCTCCTGTCCCACCGGGTAACCAGAGAGTGCAGCCGGTGGTTCAATTATCTAACCATAGAGCTGATTGGAGACGAGAATGACTCCAATCATCTCTATGGCCTATGATACCGGATGCTACAAGCATTTCATGACTTCGGTTTTGCCAGATATAAACAGCACCATTGGGAATTTGGGAAAGCATCTTAGCATCTTATCACACCAATATTGGTGTGGTTAGATGCTTTAAGGGCAGTGGAGAGATCTAGAGTCTAAAAGACCCCAATTAAAAAAAAAAAAAAAAAAAAAAAAAAGAGTACCTGTCACTAGGGTTGAGCGGACACCTAGATGTCCGTGTTCGACGGGTTCGGCCGAACTTTAAAAAAAAGTCCGGGTCCGTGTCCCGGACTTTTACCGAACTTTTCCCGGACACCGAACCCCATTGAAGTCAATGGGGACCCGAACTTTAAGGCACTAAAATGGCTCTAAAACACCAAAGGAAAGGGCTAGAGTGCTGCAAATGGCAGCAAAACGTAATTAAGAGCATGGCAAGTGCTCTGCAAACAAATGTGGATAGGGAAATAACTTAAAACAACAAAAAAAAACAGAAAAATAAAACAATGTTCTTCTTCATCTCTGAAGGACGAGGCCCATATGGAGTAGGAGGGAGGTTGAGGTGGTGGTGGATGTGGCGGTGACATAGGCGTGCGCACAGGGTGTGCTGGGTGTGCCTGGGCACACCCTAATCACCTAGGGCACATAGCATTGCCAGTGAGGAGATGGGAAAGATCTCCCTGGGACCTGCTCTGCTCTATTTCTCCTTGCCTACAGGTACATGGCCCCGATACATTACTCTCCCTGCTGGCAAACACATGCATGTGTATTTCAACTTTGGGGTGCACACCTTAATGCAATAGGCTGCGCACACCTATGGGCGGTGTAGGTGGAAGCGGCGGTGGAGGAGGACCAGGGCCGGATTAACAGCATCATGGGCTTGGTGCTGAGGATTTTGAAGGGCCTTAAGGGCCGTGCCTTGCCATGCACCCAGAGGAGGAAGGGTGCAGCCATGCATGCCTAATTCAACATGGGATGCTGTCTCTGAAGCCCATAAACACATCCATGCATCGCCAACTGTCCCTCCTTGTCCGGCCTTCACGCTGTGTGGGGAGGTTCTGAGGGTGCTGCCTGGGGAAGCGAGCATAGAAGCCAGACTTCTGTGTTTACAAGTGACAGAAGAGCGGTAACAGTGAATATGGCCAACCCGGGGCCTATATAAAAGGTAGGGGCCTGGAGCTGCAGCTCCAATAGCCCCTACATTAATCTGGCCCTGAGGAGGAGGACGAGGTAGCCAACACTGCTTCTTTTCAAAAATTTTAAATGAGGGTACACCCCAAAAGAGTGAGAAAGAGCAAAAATGGAACAATGGGTGGGTAAGGTCGGTATCCATTGCTATTCTGCATAAGGTACGGAAAAGTCCCGTGGGATCCATGCCTGGTTCATTTTAATGAACGTGAGCTTGTCCACATTGTCTCTGGACAGGCGGCTGCGCTTGTCTGTTATAACGCCCCCAGCCGTGCTAAATACCCGTTCAGATAATACACTGGCTGCAGGGCACGCCAGCACCTCCAAGGCGTAAAGGGCAAGCTCAGGCCATGTGCCCAATTTGGAGACCCAGAAGTTGAAGGGGGCAGACCCGTCATTCACTACATGTAGGCGTGTGCACACATACTGCTCCACCATGTTGGTAAAATGCTGCCTCCTGCTAAGACGTTCCATCTGAGCTGCTGGTGCTGCTGTTTGTTGTGGCGTGCTGACAAAGCTTTTCCACATTTCGGCCATGCTAACCCTGCCTTCTGAGGTGCTGGCGGTGCCCTGGTTGCGTTGGCGACCTCCTCCTCCTCCTCCTCTGCCTTGTGCTTCCACTGTGGCCCCGCTGTCAGATGGGAATGCCAGCAGCATGGCGTCTACCAGCGTGCGCTTGTACTCGCGCATCTTGCGATCGCGCTCCAGTGAGTGAATTAAGGACGGTACGTTGTCCTTGTAACAGGGATCCAGCAGCGTGGCCACCCAGTAATCAGCACAAGTTAGAATGTGGGCAACTCGGCGGTCGTTGTGGAGACACTGCAGCATGTAATCGCTCATGTGTGCCAGGCTGCCCAGAGGCAACGAAAGGCTGTCCTCTGTGGGAGGTGTATCGTCCGTGTCCTCTGTATCCCCCCAGCCACGCACCAGTGATGGCCATGAGCTGGCCTGGGTGCCACCCTGCTGTGAACATGGTTCCATCTCCTCCTCCAGCTCCTCCTCCTCCTCATCCTCCTCATCCTCCAGAACTGTGCCCCTGCTGGACAATTGCGTCCCTGGCGTTTGCGTGTGCAGGAACCCACCCTCGGAGCCCCTTGCGAATGACTGCCCTGAAAGCCTTGGAAATGTTACCTCTTCATCCTCCTCCTCCTCCTTATCCTGTGCCACATCCTCTTCCATCATCGCCCGAATTGTTTTTTCAAGGAGGCATAGAAGTGGGATAGTTAAGCTGAGAACGGCGTCATTGCCACTGGCCATGTTGGTGGAGTACTCAAAACAGCGCAACAAGGCACACAGGTCTCGCATGGAGGCCCAGTTATTGGTGGTGAAGTGGTGCTGTTCCGCAGAGCGACTCACGCGTGCGTGCTGCAGCTGAAACTCCACTATGGCCTGCTGCTGCTCGCACAGTCTTTCCAGCATGTGCAAGGTGGAGTTCCACCTTGTGGGCACGTCACATATGAGGCGGTGAGCGGGAAGGCCGAAGTTACGCTGCAGCGCTGCCAGGCGAGCAGCAGCAGGGTGAGAACGCCGAAAGTGCGCACAAACGGCCCGCACTTTCTGCAGCAGCTCTGACATATCGGGGTAGTTTTTAAGGAACCTCTGCACCACCAAATTCAGCACATGCGCCAGGCAAGGGATGTGCGTCAAACCGGCTAGGCCCAGAGCTGCTATGAGATTTCGCCCGTTATCGCACACCACCAGGCCGGGCTTGAGGCTCGCTGGCAGCAACCACTCATTTGTCTGCTGTTCCATGCTCCTCCACAACTCCTGCGCGGTGTGTGGTTTGTCCCCCAAACAGGCAAGTTGTAAAACTGCCTGCTGTCGTTTACCCCTGGCCGTGCTGAAGTTGGTGGTGAAGGTGTTACGCTGTCCGGATGAGGAGGCGGTAGAGGATGAGGAAGCGGAGTAGGAGGAGTTAGGAACAGGAGGCAAACTGAAGCGCCCTGCAATCCTCGGTGGTGGAAGGACATGCGCCAAATTGCTATCCGCCTCAGGCCCATCCGCCACTGCATTTACCCAGTGTGCCGTTAGGGAGATATAACGCCCCTGACCGTGCTTACTGGTCCACGTATCCGTAGTTAGGTGGACCTTGGCACAGATGGCGTTGCGCAGTGCACACCTGATATTTTCCCCCACTTGGTTGTGCAGGGAAGGGATGGCTTGCCTGGAAAAGTAGTGGCGGCTGGGCACGACGTACTGTGGGACAGCCACCGACATAAGGTTTTTAAAACTGTGCGTCTCCACCAGACGGAATGACAGCATTTCAAAGGCCAATAATTTTGAAATGCTGGCATTCAGGGCCAGGGATCGCGGGTGGGTAGGGGGGTACTTCCTCTTCCTCTCAAGTGTTTGGGAGATGGAAAGCTGAACGCTTCCACGGGACATTGTGGAGATGGTTGTTGGTGACCCAGGTGGTGGTGTTGCTGACAGATCGTCTGTTTGCGGGGTGGCAGGTGCCGGTATCACTACAGATGTGGCTGGAGCGGCCGAGACTGCAGCAGAAGAGGAAGCAGGATGAGCCAGAGACGTTTCTTGGTTTTGAAGGTGTGTACTCCACTGCAGCTCGTGCTTTGCACTTAGATGCCTGATCATGCAGGTTGTGCTCAGGTTGAGAAGGTTTATGCCTCGCTTCAAGCTCTGATTGCACAGGGTGCAAACCACTCGTGTCCTGTCATCAGCACATTTTCTAAAGAACTTCCACGCTAGAGAACTCCTTTGAGCTGACTTTGGTGCGCTCGTTCCCTTGCTGCGTTGGGCAGTAGCGGGCGTAGTGTCTAGGGCACGGCCGCTCCGCTTCTGCACCCTGCTCCCTCTTCTGCTGTGCTGGTGGCTCTGTGCGACCACGGCCTCTTCCTCCAAACTACTCAGGTCACCTGCATGACGTTCATTCCATGTGGGGTCGAGGACCTCATCGTCCTCCACATCATCTTCCACCCAGTCTTCACCCCTGCCCTCCTTGTCGGTCTCCACAATGCTGAACGCCGCAGCAGTTGGCACCTGCGTTTCGTCATCATCGGAGACGTGCTGCGATGATCCTTGCATGTACTCATCTTGAGAAATAAGTGGTTGGGCATCGCTGCACTCAATCTCTTCCACTTCTGGGGCAGGGCTAGGTGGATGGCCCTTGGAAACCCTGCTGACAGAGTCCTCAAAAAGAATAAGTGACTGCTGTATGGCTTGGGGCTCAGACTGCTGGCCTGATTTGCAAGGGGGTGAGGTGAAAGACGGTTGGACATTGGCTGCAGGTGCCAACTCTGACCTTTCTGCAGTAGACTGGGTGGGAGACAATGTGAAGGAACTGGAGGCACTGTCAGCAGCAAACCAATCTACTATCGCCTCAACTTGTTCTGGCCTCATCACTTCTAGGGGCGTTTGATGCCCTACCAAATACTGATGCAGGTTCTGTCGCCTACTCACACTTGAGGAAGGTGTTTCACTTGTGCGTGTAGCTGGCACAGATCGACCACGTCCTCTCCTTGCAACAGGAGCTCTACCAGCAGCACCACGACCCAGGCCACGGCCCTTATTTGACGGTCTCCTCATATTTCTGTAATTTAAGATCTTGCCCTAGAAAGGTTTTTATTGAATAGCGGAATAGGAAATATGATCCAAAAAAGTGTATGTATCTCGCACGTACAAAACCACACTAGGCCCCAATTACTATTGTTTCTACCCCTAAAAGGATGGATGAGGAGTAGGAGGAGTATGGAACAGACAGCACCCTCAAATCTTCAGAAGTATGAGATGAACCCAAAAAACTTGGAAAGGTGGATCTCACACGTACCGACACAGACTATCCCGCAATTCAATTGATCCTCAAAGGTTTTTATTGAATAGCGGAATAGGAAATATGATCAAAAAAAGTGTATTTATCTCGCACGTACACAACCACACTAGGCCCCAATTACTATTGTTTGTACCCCTAAAAGGATGGATGAGGAGTAGGAGGAGGAGTATGGAACAGGCAGCACCCTCAAATCTTCAGAAGTATGAGATGAACCCCAAAAACTTGGAAAGGTGGATCTCACACGTACCGACACAGACTATCCCGCAATTCAATTGATCCTCAAAGGTTTTTATTGAATAGCGGAATAGGAAATATGATCAAAAAAAGTGTATGTATCTCGCACGTACACAACCACACTAGGCCCCAATTACTATTGTTTGTACCCCTAAAAGGATGGTTGAGCAGTAGGAGCAGGAGTATGGAACAGGCAGCACCCTCAAATCTTCAGAAGTATGAGATGAACCCCAACAACTTGGAAAGGTGGATCTCACACGTACCGACACAGACTATCTCGCAATTGAATTGATCCCCAAAGGTTTTAATTGAATAGCGGAATAGAAAATATGATCAAAAAGAAAGTGTATGTATCTCGCACGTACACCACCACACTAGGCCCCAACTACTATTGTTTGTACCCCTAAAAGGATGGTTGAGCAGTAGGAGGAGGAGTATGGAACAGGCAGCACCCTCAAATCTTCAGAAGTATGAGATGAACCCCAAAAACTTGGAAAGGTGGATCTCTCTCACACGTACCAACACAGACTATCCCCCAATTTAACTGATCCCCAAAGGTTTTTGATTAAATAGCGGAATAGAAAATATGATCCAAAAAAAGTGTATGTATATCACACGTACACAACCACACTAGGCCCCAATTACTATTGTTTGTACCCCTAAAAGGCTAGATGAGGAGTAGGGGGGGTATGGAACAGGCAGCACCCTCAAACCTTCAGAAGTATGAGATGAACCCCAACAACTTGGAAAGGTGGATCTCTCTCACACGTACCAACACAGACTATCCCCCAATTTAACTGATCCCCAAAGGTTTTTGATTAAATAGCGGAATAGAAAATATGATCCAAAAAAAGTGTATGTATATCACACGTACACAACCACACTAGGCCCCAATTACTATTGTTTGTACCCCTAAAAGGCTAGATGAGGAGTAGGGGGAGTATGGAACAGGCAGCACCCTCAAACCTTCAGAAGTATGAGATGAACCCCAACAACTTGGAAAGGTGGATCTCTCTCACACGTACCAACACAGACTATCCCCCAATTTAACTGATCCCCAAAGGTTTTTGATTAAATAGCGGAATAGAAAATATGATCCAAAAAAAGTGTATGTATATCACACGTACACAACCACACTAGGCCCCAATTACTATTGTTTGTACCCCTAAAAGGCTAGATGAGGAGTAGGGGGAGTATGGAACAGGCAGCACCCTCAAACCTTCAGAAGTATGAGATGAACCCCAACAACTTGGAAAGGTGGATCTCTCTCACACGTACCAACACAGACTATCCCCCAATTTAACTGATCCCCAAAGGTTTTTGATTAAATAGCGGAATAGAAAATATGATCCAAAAAAAGTGTATGTATATCACACGTACACAACCACACTAGGCCCCAATTACTATTGTTTGTACCCCTAAAAGGCTAGATGAGGAGTAGGGGGGGTATGGAACAGGCAGCACCCTCAAACCTTCAGAAGTATGAGATGAACCCCAACAACTTGGAAAGGTGGATCTCTCTCACACGTACCAACACAGACTATCCCCCAATTTAACTGATCCCCAAAGGTTTTTGATTAAATAGCGGAATAGAAAATATGATCCAAAAAAAGTGTATGTATATCACACGTACACAACCACACTAGGCCCCAATTACTATTGTTTGTACCCCTAAAAGGCTAGATGAGGAGTAGGGGGGGGTATGGAACAGGCAGCACCCTCAAACCTTCAGAAGTATGAGATGAACCCCAACAACTTGGAAAGGTGGATCTCTCTCACACGTACCAACACAGACTATCCCCCAATTTAACTGATCCCCAAAGGTTTTTGATTAAATAGCGGAATAGAAAATATGATCCAAAAAAAGTGTATGTATATCACACGTACACAACCACACTAGGCCCCAATTACTATTGTTTGTACCCCTAAAAGGCTAGATGAGGAGTAGGGGGAGTATGGAACAGGCAGCACCCTCAAACCTTCAGAAGTATGAGATGAACCCCAACAACTTGGAAAGGTGGATCTCTCTCACACGTACCAACACAGACTATCCCCCAATTTAACTGATCCCCAAAGGTTTTTGATTAAATAGCGGAATAGAAAATATGATCCAAAAAAAGTGTATGTATATCACACGTACACAACCACACTGGGCCCCAATTACTATTGTTTGTACCCCTAAAAGGCTAGATGAGGAGTAGGGGGAGTATGGAACAGGCAGCACCCTCAAACCTTCAGAAGTATGAGATGAACCCCAACAACTTGGAAAGGTGGATCTCTCTCACACGTACCAACACAGACTATCCCCCAATTTAACTGATCCCCAAAGGTTTTTGATTAAATAGCGGAATAGAAAATATGATCCAAAAAAAGTGTATGTATATCACACGTACACAACCACACTAGGCCCCAATTACTATTGTTTGTACCCCTAAAAGGCTAGATGAGGAGTAGGGGGGGTATGGAACAGGCAGCACCCTCAAACCTTCAGAAGTATGAGATGAACCCCAACAACTTGGAAAGGTGGATCTCTCTCACACGTACCAACACAGACTATCCCCCAATTTAACTGATCCCCAAAGGTTTTTGATTAAATAGCGGAATAGAAAATATGATCCAAAAAAGTGTATGTATATCACACGTACACAACCACACTAGGCCCCAATTACTATTGTTTGTACCCCTAAAAGGCTAGGAGTAGGGGGAGTATGGAACAGGCAGCACCCTCAAACCTTCAGAAGTATGAGATGAACCCCAACAACTTGGAAAGGTGGATCTCTCTCACACGTACCAACACAGACTATCCCCCAATTTAACTGATCCCCAAAGGTTTTTGATTAAATAGCGGAATAGAAAATATGATCCAAAAAAAGTGTATGTATATCACACGTACACAACCACACTAGGCCCCAATTACTATTGTTTGTACCCCTAAAAGGCTAGATGAGGAGTAGGGGGAGTATGAAACAGGCAGCACCCTCAAACCTTCAGAAGTATGAGATGAACCCCAACAACTTGGAAAGGTGGATCTCTCTCACACGTACCAACACAGACTATCCCCCAATTTAACTGATCCCCAAAGGTTTTTGATTAAATAGCGGAATAGAAAATATGATCCAAAAAAAGTGTATGTATATCACACGTACACAACCACACTAGGCCCCAATTACTATTGTTTGTACCCCTAAAAGGCTAGATGAGGAGTAGGGGGAGTATGGAACAGGCAGCACCCTCAAACCTTCAGAAGTATGAGATGAACCCCAACAACTTGGAAAGGTGGATCTCTCTCACACGTACCAACACAGACTATCCCCCAATTTAACTGATCCCCAAAGGTTTTTGATTAAATAGCGGAATAGAAAATATGATCCAAAAAAAGTGTATGTATATCACACGTACACAACCACACTAGGCCCCAATTACTATTGTTTGTACCCCTAAAAGGCTAGATGAGGAGTAGGGGGAGTATGGAACAGGCAGCACCCTCAAACCTTCAGAAGTATGAGATGAACCCCAACAACTTGGAAAGGTGGATCTCTCTCACACGTACCAACACAGACTATCCCCCAATTTAACTGATCCCCAAAGGTTTTTGATTAAATAGCGGAATAGAAAATATGATCCAAAAAAAGTGTATGTATATCACACGTACACAACCACACTAGGCCCCAATTACTATTGTTTGTACCCCTAAAAGGCTAGATGAGGAGTAGGGGGGGTATGGAACAGGCAGCACCCTAAAACCTTCAGAAGTATGAGATGAACCCCAACAACTTGGAAAGGTGGATCTCTCTCACACGTACCAACACAGACTATCCCCCAATTTAACTGATCCCCAAAGGTTTTTGATTAAATAGCGGAATAGAAAATATGATCCAAAAAAAGTGTATGTATATCACACGTACACAACCACACTAGGCCCCAATTACTATTGTTTGTACCCCTAAAAGGCTAGATGAGGAGTAGGGGGGGGTATGGAACAGGCAGCACCCTCAAACCTTCAGAAGTATGAGATGAACCCCAACAACTTGGAAAGGTGGATCTCTCTCACACGTACCAACACAGACTATCCCCCAATTTAACTGATCCCCAAAGGTTTTTGATTAAATAGCGGAATAGAAAATATGATCCAAAAAAAGTGTATGTATATCACACGTACACAACCACACTAGGCCCCAATTACTATTGTTTGTACCCCTAAAAGGCTAGATGAGGAGTAGGGGGAGTATGGAACAGGCAGCACCCTCAAACCTTCAGAAGTATGAGATGAACCCCAACAACTTGGAAAGGTGGATCTCTCTCACACGTACCAACACAGACTATCCCCCAATTTAACTGATCCCCAAAGGTTTTTGATTAAATAGCGGAATAGAAAATATGATCCAAAAAAAGTGTATGTATATCACACGTACACAACCACACTAGGCCCCAATTACTATTGTTTGTACCCCTAAAAGGCTAGATGAGGAGTAGGGGGGGTATGGAACAGGCAGCACCCTCAAACCTTCAGAAGTATGAGATGAACCCCAACAACTTGGAAAGGTGGATCTCTCTCACACGTACCAACACAGACTATCCCCCAATTTAACTGATCCCCAAAGGTTTTTGATTAAATAGCGGAATAGAAAATATGATCCAAAAAAGTGTATGTATATCACACGTACACAACCACACTAGGCCCCAATTACTATTGTTTGTACCCCTAAAAGGCTAGGAGTAGGGGGAGTATGGAACAGGCAGCACCCTCAAACCTTCAGAAGTATGAGATGAACCCCAACAACTTGGAAAGGTGGATCTCTCTCACACGTACCAACACAGACTATCCCCCAATTTAACTGATCCCCAAAGGTTTTTGATTAAATAGCGGAATAGAAAATATGATCCAAAAAAAGTGTATGTATATCACACGTACACAACCACACTGGGCCCCAATTACTATTGTTTGTACCCCTAAAAGGCTAGATGAGGAGTAGGGGGAGTATGGAACAGGCAGCACCCTCAAACCTTCAGAAGTATGAGATGAACCCCAACAACTTGGAAAGGTGGATCTCTCTCACACGTACCAACACAGACTATCCCCCAATTTAACTGATCCCCAAAGGTTTTTGATTAAATAGCGGAATAGAAAATATGATCCAAAAAAAGTGTATGTATATCACACGTACACAACCACACTAGGCCCCAATTACTATTGTTTGTACCCCTAAAAGGCTAGATGAGGAGTAGGGGGGGTATGGAACAGGCAGCACCCTCAAACCTTCAGAAGTATGAGATGAACCCCAACAACTTGGAAAGGTGGATCTCTCTCACACGTACCAACACAGACTATCCCCCAATTTAACTGATCCCCAAAGGTTTTTGATTAAATAGCGGAATAGAAAATATGATCCAAAAAAAGTGTATGTATATCACACGTACACAACCACACTAGGCCCCAATTACTATTGTTTGTACCCCTAAAAGGCTAGATGAGGAGTAGGGGGAGTATGGAACAGGCAGCACCCTCAAACCTTCAGAAGTATGAGATGAACCCCAACAACTTGGAAAGGTGGATCTCTCTCACACGTACCAACACAGACTATCCCCCAATTTAACTGATCCCCAAAGGTTTTTGATTAAATAGCGGAATAGAAAATATGATCCAAAAAAAGTGTATGTATATCACACGTACACAACCACACTAGGCCCCAATTACTATTGTTTGTACCCCTAAAAGGCTAGATGAGGAGTAGGGGGGGTATGGAACAGGCAGCACCCTCAAACCTTCAGAAGTATGAGATGAACCCCAACAACTTGGAAAGGTGGATCTCTCTCACACGTACCAACACAGACTATCCCCCAATTTAACTGATCCCCAAAGGTTTTTGATTAAATAGCGGAATAGAAAATATGATCCAAAAAAAGTGTATGTATATCACACGTACACAACCACACTAGGCCCCAATTACTATTGTTTGTACCCCTAAAAGGCTAGATGAGGAGTAGGGGGGGTATGGAACAGGCAGCACCCTCAAATCTTCAGAAGTATGAGATGAACCCCAAAAACTTGGAAAGGTGGATCTCTCTCACACGTACCAACACAGACTATCCCCCAATTTAACTGATCCCCAAAGGTTTTTGATTAAATAGCGGAATAGAAAATATGATCCAAAAAAAGTGTATGTATATCACACGTACACAACCACACTAGGCCCCAATTACTATTGTTTGTACCCCTAAAAGGCTAGATGAGGAGTAGGGGGGGTATGGAACAGGCAGCACCCTCAAACCTTCAGAAGTATGAGATGAACCCCAACAACTTGGAAAGGTGGATCTCTCTCACACGTACCAACACAGACTATCCCCCAATTTAACTGATCCCCAAAGGTTTTTGATTAAATAGCGGAATAGAAAATATGATCCAAAAAAAGTGTATGTATATCACACGTACACAACCACACTAGGCCCCAATTACTATTGTTTGTACCCCTAAAAGGCTAGATGAGGAGTAGGGGGGGTATGGAACAGGCAGCACCCTCAAACCTTCAGAAGTATGAGATGAACCCCAACAACTTGGAAAGGTGGATCTCTCTCACACGTACCAACACAGACTATCCCCCAATTTAACTGATCCCCAAAGGTTTTTGATTAAATAGCGGAATAGAAAATATGATCCAAAAAAAGTGTATGTATATCACACGTACACAACCACACTGGGCCCCAATTACTATTGTTTGTACCCCTAAAAGGCTAGATGAGGAGTAGGGGGAGTATGGAACAGGCAGCACCCTCAAACCTTCAGAAGTATGAGATGAACCCCAACAACTTGGAAAGGTGGATCTCTCTCACACGTACCAACACAGACTATCCCCCAATTTAACTGATCCCCAAAGGTTTTTGATTAAATAGCGGAATAGAAAATATGATCCAAAAAAAGTGTATGTATATCACACGTACACAACCACACTGGGCCCCAATTACTATTGTTTGTACCCCTAAAAGGCTAGATGAGGAGTAGGGGGAGTATGGAACAGGCAGCACCCTCAAACCTTCAGAAGTATGAGATGAACCCCAACAACTTGGAAAGGTGGATCTCTCTCACACGTACCAACACAGACTATCCCCCAATTTAACTGATCCCCAAAGGTTTTTGATTAAATAGCGGAATAGAAAATATGATCCAAAAAAAGTGTATGTATATCACACGTACACAACCACACTAGGCCCCAATTACTATTGTTTGTACCCCTAAAAGGCTAGATGAGGAGTAGGGGGGGTATGGAACAGGCAGCACCCTCAAACCTTCAGAAGTATGAGATGAACCCCAACAACTTGGAAAGGTGGATCTCTCTCACACGTACCAACACAGACTATCCCCCAATTTAACTGATCCCCAAAGGTTTTTGATTAAATAGCGGAATAGAAAATATGATCCAAAAAAAGTGTATGTATATCACACGTACACAACCACACTAGGCCCCAATTACTATTGTTTGTACCCCTAAAAGGCTAGGAGTAGGGGGAGTATGGAACAGGCAGCACCCTCAAACCTTCAGAAGTATGAGATGAACCCCAACAACTTGGAAAGGTGGATCTCTCTCACACGTACCAACACAGACTATCCCCCAATTTAACTGATCCCCAAAGGTTTTTGATTAAATAGCGGAATAGAAAATATGATCCAAAAAAAGTGTATGTATATCACACGTACACAACCACACTGGGCCCCAATTACTATTGTTTGTACCCCTAAAAGGCTAGATGAGGAGTAGGGGGAGTATGGAACAGGCAGCACCCTCAAACCTTCAGAAGTATGAGATGAACCCCAACAACTTGGAAAGGTGGATCTCTCTCACACGTACCAACACAGACTATCCCCCAATTTAACTGATCCCCAAAGGTTTTTGATTAAATAGCGGAATAGAAAATATGATCCAAAAAAAGTGTATGTATATCACACGTACACAACCACACTGGGCCCCAATTACTATTGTTTGTACCCCTAAAAGGCTAGATGAGGAGTAGGGGGAGTATGGAACAGGCAGCACCCTCAAACCTTCAGAAGTATGAGATGAACCCCAACAACTTGGAAAGGTGGATCTCTCTCACACGTACCAACACAGACTATCCCCCAATTTAACTGATCCCCAAAGGTTTTTGATTAAATAGCGGAATAGAAAATATGATCCAAAAAAAGTGTATGTATATCACACGTACACAACCACACTAGGCCCCAATTACTATTGTTTGTACCCCTAAAAGGCTAGATGAGGAGTAGGGGGGGTATGGAACAGGCAGCACCCTCAAACCTTCAGAAGTATGAGATGAACCCCAACAACTTGGAAAGGTGGATCTCTCTCACACGTACCAACACAGACTATCCCCCAATTTAACTGATCCCCTAAGGTTTTTGATTAAATAGCGGAATAGAAAATATGATCCAAAAAAAGTGTATGTATATCACACGTACACAACCACACTAGGCCCCAATTACTATTGTTTGTACCCCTAAAAGGCTAGGAGTAGGGGGAGTATGGAACAGGCAGCACCCTCAAACCTTCAGAAGTATGAGATGAACCCCAACAACTTGGAAAGGTGGATCTCTCTCACACGTACCAACACAGACTATCCCCCAATTTAACTGATCCCCAAAGGTTTTTGATTAAATAGCGGAATAGAAAATATGATCCAAAAAAAGTGTATGTATATCACACGTACACAACCACACTAGGCCCCAATTACTATTGTTTGTACCCCTAAAAGGCTAGATGAGGAGTAGGGGGAGTATGGAACAGGCAGCACCCTCAAATCTTCAGAAGTATGAGATTGTGTTCACTGTACCCCACAAAGATTGAGTTCACTGCACCCCACAATGATTGTGTTCACTGCACCCCACAAAGATTGTGTTCACTGCACCTCACAAAGATTGTGTTCACTGTACCCCCCAAAGATTGTGTTCACTGCACCCCACAAAGATTCTGTTCACTGTACCCCACAAAGATTGTGTTCACTGCACCCTAAAAGGATGTTGTTCACTGCACCCCACAAAGATTGTGTTCACTGCACCCTAAAAGGATGTTGTTCACTGCACCCCAAAAAGATTGTGTTCACTGTACCCCCCCAAAGATTGTGTTCACTGCACCCCACAAAGATTGTGTTCACTGCACCCCAAAAAGATTGTGTTCACTGTACCCCCCAAAGATTGTGTTCACTGCACCCCAAAAAGATTGTGTTCACTGTACCCCCCAAAGATTGTGTTCACTGCACCCCACAAAGATTCTGTTCACTGTACCCCACAAAGATTGTGTTCACTGCACCCCAAAAAGATTGTGTTCACTGTACCCCCCCAAAGATTGTGTTCACTGCACCCCACAAAGATTCTGTTCAATGCACCCCACAAAGGATTTTGTTCACTGCACCCCAAAAAGATTGTGTTCACTGCACCCCAAAAAGGATTTTGATCACTGCACCCCAAAAAGGATGTTGTTCACTGCACCCCAAAAATGATTTTGTTCACTCCACCCCAAAAAGATTGTGTTCACTGCACCCCACAAAGATTGTGTTCACTGCACCCCAAAAAGATTGTGTTCACTGTACCCCCCAAAGATTGTGTTCACTGCACCCCACAAAGATTCTGTTCACTGTACCCCACAAAGATTGTGTTCACTGCACCCCAAAAAGATTGTGTTCACTGCACCCCAAAAAGGATGTTGTTCACTGCACCCCAAAAAGGATGTTGTTCACTCCACCCCAAAAAGATTGTGTTCACTGCACCCCACAAAGATTGTGTTCACTGCACCCCAAAAAGATTGTGTTCACTGCACCCCAAAAATGATTTTGTTCACTGCACCCCAAAAAGGATTTTGTTCACTGCACCCCAAAAAGGATGTTGTTCACTCCACTCCAAAAAGATTGTGTTCACTGCACCCCAAAAAGATTGTGTTCACTGCACCCCACAAAGGATTTTGTTCACTGCACCCCAAAAAGATTGTGTTCACTGCACCCCAAAAAGGATGTTGTTCACTGCACCCCAAAAAGGATTTTGTTCACTGCACCCCAAAAAGATTGTGTTCACTGCACCCCACAAAGGATTTTGTTCACTGCACCCCACAAAGATTGTGTTCACTGCACACCAAAAAGGATTGTGTTCACTGCACCCCAAAAAGATTTTGTTCACTGCACCCCAAAAAGATTGTGTTCACTGCAGCCCAAAAAGATTGTGTTCACTGCAGCCCAAAAAGATTGTGTTCACTGCAGCCCAAAAAGATTGTGTTCACTGCAGCCCAAAAAGATTGTGTTCACTGCAGCTCACACACAGAAAAATGGATGTGGATCACTGACACCTGCCTATCTCCAATCCCACACCACACAGCAATATCGATTGTAGTTTGTAGAACACAGTTTCCCTAAAATTCAGCAGACTCTGTCCCTAACAGGATTGAGAAGAGATAGTAGATCAGGATTGAGTGCAGATTCACCCCACCCCCCACACAGCAATATCGATTGTAGTTTGTAGAAGACACTGACCCTATAATTCAGCAGACTCTATCCCTAAAATGCCTACAACTCGCCCTGCCTAAACACTCCGACCTGTCCCTCAATTCTATCCGGACACAAATGGTTTTTTCCTGCCTATCTTTCCCTAATCAGCAGCCAGCACATTGATGTGTGCTCTGTCCCTTAGCTAAGCAGCAGAATGACGCTGCTGCGGCGGCTGCCTCGAACTTATAAAGACTTGGTCACATGCTTCAGACGGCCAATCACAGCTACTAAGACATTTGCAGGCATGGCTGGGATGGCTTAAGGCACACCAGTTAAACGATTGTTGATTGGCTGTTGAAAGCCCGCCATGAAAAGAGCGCCAAAGCATGCAAAACCCGGAAATAAAACGACCGAACACGGATTTTTACCCGAACATACAGTAAAGTGTCCGTGTCCGTGTTCGGGTAAAAAAAATCCAATTATTCGGTACGAACACGAATAATACAGTCCGTGTTCGCTCAACACTACCTGTCACTACAGATTGCTATCATAGGGGATATTTAAATTCACTGTGATAACAATAAAAATGATAAAAAAAATAAAGGTGTCAAAAAAACAAATTCAAGCACCCCTGCCCCCCCCCCCCCGTGCTAGTGTGCGAAGGTGCACGCAAGCGTCGGTCTAGTGTCATATGTAAACAGCAATTGCAGCATGCATGTGAGGTATCAGCGCGAACGCCAGGTCGAGGGCAATAATTCTTGCAGTAGACCTCTAAGTCCAAAGTGGTAACCCGTAAAGACTTTTAAAGGCTTTTAAAAATGTACATAGTTTGTTGCTGCCGCCGCATGTCATTAGTGATGGACGAACATCGGCCGGGGTGGTTCGCGAACGCCAGCCGCAAATTTTCTCAAAAGTCAGCGAACCGCGAGTTCGCAGCGGGCCCCATTGACTTTAATGGGAGGCGAACTTTAAAAACCTTTAGGTCATATTTGCAGCCACAAAAGACGTACTAACTGTGCACAAATAGTCCCAGCACATGGACAATGTCATAACAGAAGTATTGCAATTGAAAAAGTTGCCCTAAATTTTTTTATTTTTTTTTTACAGCAAAAAATATATATATTTTTTTCATAAATAAGCCAGAACTGACAGCAGCCGGTAAATACAGTGTCTAATACATATAGGGTCCATTCACACATCTGTAAAATGGGTCCGCATCCATTCCACAATTTGGTGGAACCTTTAAAGACCCATTGTTTTTCGTTTCCAGTCTGAAAATTAGGCATTCACAGGATAAAGAATTAAGTGTCGGCCATTCCAGGCCCCAACAATTAACTCACATCGGTTTACCTGACAGCTAAGTAGGTAGTATTCTGTGGCTGAAGGTACATTAGGCATTCACACAGTATGCAGAAGTAAGTGTCGGCCTGTATAGGCTGCAAAAATTAGCTCACATGGTTTGAACTGACAGCAAAAAACTTAGTTTTTGATGGCTAGAGGTACGGTAGGCATTCACAGTACACAGAACCGTAAGTGTTGGCCTGTATAGGCTCCAAAAATTAGCTCCCATGGTTTGAACTGACAGCAAAGAACATAGTATATGATGGCTAGAGGTTGTTGTGGAAATTTTGATAGACATTTCTTTAGTTAAATAGTCACAATGTCTCCCAGTGTCGAGTTTTACAGATAATCGCTGTTCACAGTGATTGTCGCTTTAACTGTCATTGCAGGAAAGACTTGTTGGTGAAAATCTTCCACTGGATGAGATGGCAAAATACTAGTAGCAGAGAGAGTCCATCGCACAGATCTATGTCCACAGTTCAGGGCCCTGTGCTGCTGGGATATGTCTGTGATATGGAAATTCTTAGCATTTTACCAAGATTAATAGATGGCTCCTTTTAGTCACATTCGATCGGTGTGACTGGGGGGGCTGCTGCTATTATCTTATGCAGATAATAAATCTTATCTTAAACCTCATCAACTGGAACAAATAGAATGGTCACTATCAAAAATGCTTTATATATGAATCAGGTTTGATGAAGACCCACTAACAGGTAATGGTGGACTCATGTTTATGGATTGACATGAATGAACAATGAAAAGCCATGTGCTCCTTGTGGCAGTTGAGTCCTTTGTTCGCTCATGTCCATTTATGGGCATGTACTCCACAGTCTCTATTGTGCTTTTTTGAATGTATGCGTGTCTGTGATTGGTGGTTTTGAAGCCACACCCTGTAACTCCCTTTTGTTAAATAAACCTGATGTGTCCTGGAAGAGGGAAGTTACTCAGAGGGACCCTCCAGAGAGCATCGGATTGACTACAGCAAGCATGTCTGTTCAATTACTTTCCTGCCAGCGCTTGGAAACCTTTACACAAAAGAGCGGTGCATTTGTACTTTTCAGTACAAGCTATTAATGGAGCTTGGTGCATAATAATCTTGAGCGCACTGAAGCAGGTTTCTATGCTCCAAGCCCTATTAATTTCCACGACAGAGGTACAGTAGGCGTTCACAGTATACACAAGTTAGTGGCGGGCTGTTTAGGCTGCAAAAATGAGCTCACATGGGTTGAACTGACAGTAAAGAACGTAGCATATGATGGCTAGAGGTACAGTAGGCGTTCACAGTATACCCAAGTAGGTGGTGGGTTGTTTACGCCACAAAAATTAGCTCACATGGGTTGAACTGACAGCAAAGAATGTAGTATATGATGGCTAGAGGTACAGTAGGCGTTCACAGTATACACAAGTAGGTAGCGGGCTGTTTAGGCCGCAAAAATGAGCTCACATGGGTTGAACTGACAGCAAAGAACGTAGTATATGATTGCTAGAGGTACAGTAGGCGTTCACAGTATACACAAGTTGGTGGCGGGCTGTTTAGGCCACAAACATGAGCTCACTTGGGTTGAACTGACAGTAACGAACGTAGTATATAATGGCTAGAGGTACAGTAGACGTTCACAGTATACACAAGTAGGTGGCGGGCTGTTTAGGCCGCAAAAATGAGCTCACATGGGCTGAACTGACAGCAAAGAACGTAGTATATGATGGATAGAGGCACAGTAGGCATTCACAGTATACACAAGTTGGTGGCGGGCTGTTTAGGCCGCAAACATGAGCTCACATGGGTTGAACTGACAGTAAAGAACGTAGTATATGATGGCTAGAGGTACAGTAGGCGTTCACAGTATACACAAGTAGGTGGCGGCCTCTATAGGCCGCAAACATGAGCTCACATGGGTTGAACTGACAGCAAAGAACGTAGTATATGATGGCTAGAGGTACAGTAAGCGTTCACAGTATACACAAGTTGGTGGCGGGCTGTTTAGGCCGCAAACATGAGCTCACATGGGTTGAACTGACAGTAAAGAACGTAGTATATGATGGCTAGAGGTACAGTAGGCGTTCACAGTATACACAAGTTTGTGGCGGGCTGTTTAGGCCACTAACATGAGCTCACATGGGTTGAACTGACAGTAAAGAACGTAGTATATGATGGCTAGAGGTACAGTAGGCGTTCACAGTATACATAAGTAGGTGGCGGCCTCTATAGGCCGCAAACATGAGCTCACATGGGTTGAACTGACAGCAAAGAACGTAGCATATGATGGCTAGAGGTACAGTAGGCGTTCACAGTATACACAAGTTGGTGGCGGGCTGTTTAGGCCGCAAACATGAGCTCACATGGGTTGAACTGACACCTTTTTTTTTTTTTACGCTCCAACATTTGAGCCACAGAAGCCTGCCTTTTTCCAGAAAAACGTGACGACGGCATCATGGAAGGTGGAGTGTTGGACAACTGTGAGGAGACAGGAGAAGGAGAAGGGGGAGGAGAAGGAGAAGAGGCTGGATGGTGAGAGCATGGAGTGTGGCTTTGTGGGTTCTGACAGTTTTGCTCCCACTGGGCTTGGTGATGGGATTTCAGGTGCCTTCTTAAGGCGGTTGTCCCTAGGTGAGTTTTGGGCTTACCGCGACTTAAGGCTGCAGATGGCAACACTGGTGTCAGCAACGGACACATTAATAAAAGCCCACACTGCTGAGCCATGTGTCGGCGTTGTCATGGACTTGCAATAGTTTGACAAAGCTTACCTGTCCCATCATGTCTGTATTAGAGGTCAGACTGCACTTCTGTTTCCTTTTTATCACCTCTCCTTCCTGTTCCTGCCCCACCCAGGTCATCACAGGAAGTCTATATTAACCAGTGCACTGCAGGTCTGCTTTGCTGTTCAACAGTGTTAGTTTCCTGTTTGCCGTGTGCTTGAACTACTCTTCTGTGTACCGACTTTGGCTTGTCTCTGACTATTCCTGTTTGCCTGTTACCCTGACCTTTGGCCTGTCCCTTGACTACCCTTGTCTACCTGTTACCCCGACCTCGGCTTACCCATCACCATTCTGTGTGTCCTGAGTGGCTGCTTCCCTTCTCTCCCTACGGAGCGTGACCTGGGGGACCCCAGGGGCCGTGACCTGGGCCCAGCTGCAGCCAAGTCCATCCTCACCACTAGAGGCTCTGGTGAACACCTGCTGGGTCTTAGACTCCGCGCCCTGGGGAATCTTGGGCTCACGTTCCGCTCCATCCGCAGCAGTCTGCTATTGGGTTCACTACCTTGCGCTGCGCCCCTGCCTCCAACAGGGTGCAGTTGTCACCTGGCCACAGGTGACCTGACAGGCGTCCTGGGAGCACCAGATGTGACTGTACATGGTTGATGGCTCGCTCCTGATACATTTGCAGTCTGCTTTCTACCTCTTCTGCAATGCAAGTTCGGCCTGCCTCTCCTCCCTATCTGCCGGTCCGTCAGTCCGCTAGTTCTACAAATAATTGGCCAGTAACTGTTGTCACTGTGTGTAGCAGAGTTAACACAGCAAAAGAGACCAAATGTTTGCAGGACTAAAATACAATCTTAGAAAAGTATACTGTTAAATAACACCCCACTTCAATATGTGGCATTGGGGGGGGGGAGCATTGGCGTAGCACACCAGTTCAAAGAATTGGCCAGTGAGTTTGGTGCTGTGTGTACCAGACTTCACTCAGCAAACTAGGCAATATTGTTGCATGACACAAATACACTTGAAAAAGTTTACTTAGATAACACACCACTTCAATATGTGGCATTGGGGGGGGGGGGGGGCACAGGTTTATTACACCAGTTCTACAAATAATTGGCCAGTAACTGTTGTCACTGTGTGTAGCACTGTTTACACAGCGAGAGGCCAAATTTTTGCAGGACTAAAATACACTCTTAGAAATGTATACTGTTAAATAACACCCCACTTCAATATGTGGCATTGGGGGGGAGCATTGGTGTAGCACACCAGTTCAAAGAATTGGCCAGTGAGTTTGGCACTGTGTGTACCAGACTTCACTCAGCAAACTAGGCAATATTGTTGCATGACACAAATACACTTGAAAAGGTTTACTTAGATAACACCCCACTTCAATATGTGGCATTGGGGGGGGGGGCACAGGTTTATTACACCAGTTCTACAAATAATTGGCCAGTAACTGTTGTCACTGTGTGTAGCACTGTTTACACAGCAAGAGGCCAAATTTTTGCAGGACTAAAATATTGCCGATCTCTAACTGCCCCCACAGCAACCACAGGATACCTGCCCCTATAGTAAAGAGACTGTAATAGACCCTAAAACAATATTGGAGCATTTTAAATGACTTTTGTGGACATTGACAGATCGATTTGTGTGTGACTGCAGCTGATCTCTAACTGCCCCTAAAGCAACCACAGGATACCTCTCCCTAAGCTCAAAAGATACTAGACCTATACTGAAATACCAGCCCTGGAAAGGACTTTTGTGGATATTGACAGAGTGCTTTGTGACTGCAGCCGATCTCTAACTGCCCCTAAAGCAATCACTGGATACCTGCCCCTAAGCTCAAAAGATACTAGTAGACCTATACCGAAAAATACCAGCCCTGGAAAGGACTTTTGTGGATCTTCACAATGCTATATGTGTCTAGCAAACTCTCCCTGAAGAGCACAGCAGACCTCTCCCTACACTGGCAGAAAGCGGAATGTGAAATGGCCGTCAGATCGGGTCTATTTATAGGGTAGGGGGACTGTCCATGTGCTGGAATGTTTCAATTGGCTGTCCCGTTCCACCTGATGGCTGTGTCACGGCCCAATTTCCCCCCAATGTAAACAAATATGGCCACCGTGAATGACGCCATGTGTCCGAAAATTTGGCGGGTAGCGAACAAGCAAAATTTGCCGCAAACCGACTGCCAGGCGAACCGCAAGGCCATCTCTACATGTCATGTTTGGTATCTATGTACTCAGGCATAAGATCTTCTTTTACATTTTTACAAACAATTTGGAATTATATAGTGTATTTGTGCATTACATTTTAAAAAAGTGTTGTTTTTTTCGCAAAAATTGCATTTGGAAAATCTGTGCGCAAATACCGTGTGACAAAAAAAAATGCAACATCCACCATTTTGTTCTGTAGGGTCTCTGCTTTAAAAAAAAAACATATAATGTTTGGGGGTTCAAAGCAAATTTCTAGTAAAAAAAATATTTTTTGCATGTAAACAAAAAGTCACAGAAAAGGCTTGGTCTTCAAGTGGTTATGTGTGGCTAAGCTTGAGCATAAAATGCCAGGAAAGTTTAAAAACCCCCCAAATGACCCCTTTTTAGAAAGTAGACCCTCAAAGCTATTTGCTGAGAGGCATGTTGACTTCATGGAGTATTTTATATTTTGCCACAAGTTTCGGGAAAATGACATTTTTTTTTCTTTTACACAAAGTTGTCACTAAATGATATATTGCTCACGCATGCCACGGGTATATGTGAAATGACACCCCAAAATACATTCTGCTGCTTCTCCTGAGTATAGGGATACCACATGTGTGAGACTTTTTGGGAGTGTAGCTGTGTACGGAACACCGAAATCCAATCACCGCCTTCAAGTTTTCTAATGGCGTAAATTGCTTATTTTACTTCCTCACTACCTGTCACAGTTTCGGAGGCACTGAAATTTCAAGATAGCACAAACCCCCCCAAATTACCCCATTTTGCAAAGTAGACACTCCAAGCTATTTGCTGAGAGGCATGGTGAGTCCATGGAATATTTTATATTTTGCCACAAGTTTCGGGAATATTATCAATTTACGCCCTTGGAAAGCCTGAAGGCGGCGATTGGTTTTCAGGGTCCTGTACGCAGCTAGACTGCCAAAAAGTCTCACACATGTGGTATCCCCATACTCAGAAGAAGCAGTAGAATGTATTTTGAGGTGTGATTTCACATATACCCATGGCATGTGTGAGCAAAATATCATTTAGTGACAACTTTGTGTAGAAAAAAAAAAAATAATAATAATAATTTTCCCGAAACTTGTGGCAAAATATAAAATATTCAATGGACTCAACATGCCTCTCAGCAAATAGCTTGAGGTGTCTACTTTTCAAAATAGGGTAATTTGGGGGGTTTTGTGCTATCTTGACATTTCAGGGCCTCCAAAACCGTGATAGGTAGTGAGAAAGCGCAATGAGCAATTTACGCCCTTTGAAATTCTGAAGGTGGTGATTGGTTTTCGGGGTCCCGTACACAGCTAGGCTCCCAAAAAGTCTCACACATGTGGCATCTCTGTACTCAGGAGAAGCAGCAGATTGTATTTTGGGGTGCCATTCCACATATACCCATGTCATGTGTGAGCAATTTATCTTTTAGTTACAACTTTGTGTTAAAAAAAGGGTAATATTCCCAAAACTTGTGGCAAAATATAAAATATTACATGGACTCAACATGCCTCTCAGCAAATAGCTTGGGGTGTCTACTTTTCAAAATGGGGTCATTTGGGGGGGTTTTGTGCTATCTTGACATTCAGGGCCTCCAAAACCGTGTAAGGTTGTGAGAAAGTCCCGTGATGGGTCCCGTACACAGCTAGGCTCCCAAAGTCACACATGTGGTATCCCTGTACTCAGGAGAAACAGCAGAATGTATTTTGGTGTGTAATTACACATATACCCATGGCATGTGTGAGCAATATATCATTTCAATGACAACTTTGTGTAAAAAAAATATATATATTATTTTTTTTTTAGTCATTTTTCAAACACCTGTGACAAAACAATTAAATATTCAATGGGCTCAACATGCCTCTCAGGAAATTCCTTAGGATGTCTACTTTCCAAAAAGGAGTAATGGGGGGGGGGGGGAATTGTACTGCCCTGCCATTTTAGCACTTCAAGAAATGAAATAGGCAGTCAGAAAGTAAAAGCTGCATAAATTACAGTATATACACCATAGTTTGTAGACGCTATAACTTTTGTGCAAACCAATAAAAATAAGCTTATTGAGATTTTTTTTGTCAAAGACATGTAGCTAAATACATTTTGGCCTAAATATATGACAAAAATTTAGTATATTGGATATTGTTTAAAAGACTAAGTAGAAAATGCAGTTTCTTCTCAAAATGTTGCTCTTTTTTTATTTATATCGCAAAAAATAAAAAGCGCAGAGGTGATCAAATACCACCAAAAGAAAGCTCTATTTGTGGGAAAAAAGAATGTAAATTTTGTGTGGGTACAGCATTGCAAGACCGCGCAATTGTCAGTTAAAGTCACGCAGTGCCAAATTGAAAAAAGTGGCCTGGTCGTTAAGGGGGAAAATCCTCCGGTCCAAAAAAAAAAGTATGCTAAAAGCTGACCATTGTGCATAGTTACATGTGTATTGCAGTACCCCAAATATATGCTGGTAGGTTAATTGGCTTCTGTCTAAATTTGCCCTACAGTGCCTTGAAAAATTATTTATACCCCTTGATATTTTCCATATTTTGTCATTTTGTCATGTTACAAACAAAAACGTAAATGTATTTTATCTTGTCTTTTCTTAGGTCATTACTAAACCTTTTGTAAAGGGATCATACAGTGGGTACGGAAAGTATTCAGACCCCCTTAAATTTTTCACTCTTTGTTATATTGCAGCCATTTGCTAAAATCATTTAGGTTCATTCTTCTTCCTCATGAATGTACACATAGCACCCCATACTGACAGAAAAACACAGAATTGTTGACATTGTTGCAGATTTATTAAAAAAGAAAAACTGAAATATCACATGGTCCTAAGTATTCAGACCCTTTGCTGTGACACTCATATTTAACTCAGGTGCTTTCCATTTCTTCTGATCATCCTTGAGATGGTTCTACACCTTCATTTGAGTCCAGCTGTGTTTGATTATACTGATTGGACTTGATTAGGAAAGCCACACACCTGTCTATATAAGACCTTCCAGATCACAATGCATGTCAGAGCAAATGAGAATCATGAGGTCAAAGGAACTGCCTGAAGAGCTCAGAGACAGAATTGTGGCAAGGCACAGATCTGGCCAAGGTTACAAAAAGATTTCTGCTGCACTTAAGGTTCCTAAGAGCACAGTGGCCTCCATAATCCTCAAATGGAAGACGTTTGGGATGACCAGAACCCTTCCTAGAGCTGGCCGTCCAGCCAAACGGAGCTATCGGGGGAGAAGAGCCTTGGTGAGAGAGGTAAAGAAGAACCCAAAGATCACTGTGGCTGAGCTCCAGAGATGCAGTCAGGAGATGGGAGAAAGTTGTAGAAAGTCAACCATCACTGCAGCCCTCCACCAGTCAGGGCTTTATGGCAGAGTGGCCCGACGGAAGCCTCTCCTCAGTGTAAGACACATGAAAGCCCGCATAGAGTTTGCTAAAAAACACCTGAAGGACTCCAAGATGGTGAGAAATAAGATTCTCTGGTCTGATGAGACCAAAATAGAACTTTTTGGCCTTAATTCTAAGCGGTATGTGTGGAGAAAACCAGGCACTGCTCATCACCTGTCCAATACAGTCCCAACAGTGAAGCATGGTGGTGGCAGCATCATGCTGTGGGGTTGTTTTTCAGCTGCAGGGACAGGACGACTGGTTTCAATCGAGGGAAAGATGAATGCGGCCAAGTACAGGGATATCCTGGACAAAAACCTTCTCCAGAGTGCTCTGGACCTCAGACTGGGCCGAAGGTTTACCTTCCAACAAGACATGACCCTAAGCACACAGCTAAAATAACGAAGGAGTGGCTTCACAACAACTCTGTGACTGTTCTTGAATGGCCCAGCCAGAGCCCTGACTTAAACCCAATTGAGCATCTCTGGAGAGACCTAAAAATGGCTGTCCACCAACGTTTACCATCCAACCTGACAGAACTGGAGAGGATCTGCAAGGAGGAATGGCAGAGGATCCCCAAATCCAGGTGTGAAAGACTTGTTGCATCTTTCCCAAAAAGACTCCTGGCTGTATTAGATCAAAAGGGGGCTTCTACTAAATACTGAGCAAAGGGTCTGAATACTTAGGACCATGTGATATTTCACTTTTTTAATAAATGTGCAACAATGTCAACAATTCTGTGTTTTTCTGTCAGTATGGGGTGCTATGTGTACATTCATGAGGAAGAAGAATGAACTTAAATGATTTTAGCAAATGGCTGCAATATAACAAAGAGTGAAAAATTTAAAGGGGTCTGAATACTTTCCGTACCCACTGTATGTTCACCCTTGCAGCCTCTGTTGGCTCAACACTGTCATGGCTACTAGGTGGCTATATATGCCCTGTCTCCAACGCTATACTTACTGCATTCAATCTTGAGATTGCAAGGTGAGCCTCCCCCCCTTTTTCTTTGAAAATGTGTGATTCTATATTGATGGCCAGCTATTTATGTTATATATTTGAATATTTTTAGAAACACTTGATCTGAATCTTTCTGGATTATCTCTATCCTTTCTTTTGGTCCCCATCTTATGCTGTTGGCCTCTATTACTATATTTGACATTACCTTTTTTTTTCTTTTGGTATTGTATGATATTTTATCTTTTGTGGGGTTACACATTATACTCACCTTTAATGGGAGGGCCCTGTATCGAACCATACCCTCGTTACACAATGTATTTTTATACTTACCCATTTGTAGTTATCTATAATATTTTACCTGGGTCCCACAATCGCCTGGGAGACTGCCACTTGGCATTGCTATTCCTTGGGTATTGGTGTGGTTCACGATGAGGGTGGACTATCATCCCCCGGTAACACCTGGACCACTTCCATGTGAAAAATGTGGGTCTGTTTATATTTGTATGTATATACACACTGTTTTGTGGTGATTTCATAAAGGTACTTAACTTTGTGAGGTTATACTTATTTAACCACTTAAGCCCCGGAGGATTTTCCTGCTCAAAGACCAGGGCCTATTTTGTGATTCAGCACTGCGTGATTTTAACAGACAATTGCGCGGTCATGCGGCACTGTACACAAATGAAATTGACATCATTTTTTCCCCACAAACAGAGCTTTCTTTTGGTGGTATTTGATCACCTGTGCGATTTTTACTTTTTGCGCTACAAACAAAAAAAGAGCGACAATTTTGAAAAAATAATAATTTTTTTACATTTTTTTATATGAAATTCCCCAAAAAAATTTAAAAATCTAACGTTTTTTAACATTTTAGGCCAATTTGTTTTCTGCTACATATGTTTGGTAAAAAAAAATCGCAATAAGCAAATTTTGATTGGTTTGCGCAAAAGTTATTGCGTCTACTTACTACGGGAAAGATTTATGTCATTTTTATTGTTTTTTTTTTTGCTAGTAATGGCGGCAATCTGTGATTTATTTGCGGGACTGCGACATTGCGGCGGACAGCTCGGACCCTTGACGGACATTTTTGACACTTTTGGGGGTACCAGTGACATTACTACAGTAATCAGTGCTATAAATATGCAGTTACTGTAAAAATTACCCTGGCAGGGAAGGGGTTAACTTTAATGGCGATCAGTGGATTAAATGTATCCCTAGGGGCATGATTCTAACTGTGGGGGGCCTGGCTTGTGATGTAACCACCAAGACATACGATCCTGCATAGCAGGATCGTATGATCTCTGCAGTTACATCAGGGAGAATGACAGGCGGCTTTGTTTACATTAGCCGCCTGCCTTTCTCCCTCTCCAGCGGGAGATCCCGAGTGACCGGCGGACTTCGCGCGGGGATGTTAGTGAACGAGCGGGGGTGGGAGCGAGCCTTGGGCGGCACGCGCTTGCCCCCTAGAGGCTCTTTGGCAAGCGACTTAGCCCTACGTTGGTTTGCCTGTACGGGGCTGACTGCCGCAGTAAATAGTCGTAAGGCGGTTGGCAAGCGGTTAACTATGTATCTGTATACACACTGTATTGCTTCCTGCTTTATTATTTTTAAAGTTTGTATCCTTTTACAGTTATTTATCTCTTTATTTGTAATTCATGTTAATGGCCTATGTGCCTTTAGTGGACAATTACATTATTCTGTGTGTTGTTTACCCTCCTCCCTTTATGGGCGGTTCTTTTTACTTTTGTTAATGTAATACATTTTTGTATTTTTTATATAACGATTGTTTTGTAAGTCTTTGCGGGACCATGAAAGTCCTCAGTGCCTCAAATTTAGGGATGAGCTTCAAGTTTGACATTGGCTGTTCGCTCATTCGACGAATGACGAATAAATGAATTTCTTAGCAGGGAATTTGAGCGCCCGCATCCATAATGCACTGCGCGTGCAGTGCATTATGTGATTGGCCAAAGCATGCACCCTGACCTCCATGCTTTGGCCAATCAAATCCTCTCTGCCATGATTGGACAAAGGCAGGCTGCCTTTAGCCAATCATGGCTCAGGGGCTAAGTACACGCCCCATATAATACACTGCTCACACAGCAGCCACGTGTAGTGTGACTGTGCGGGTGAGATAGAAAGTGGTTGAGGCAGGGAGAGGAACGTGATTGATGCAGGGAGAGAAGAGTGATTTGCAGTTTATCAGACCGTGCAGTGTAGTCTAATTAGAGACATTGGTAGCAGTGAGTTAGGCAGGGAGAGGATTGTGGTTGAGGCAGGGAGAGGAAAGTGATTTGCAGTTTATCAATTGATTATATATTAGGCCATTGAGTATCTATCGGTCAGTTCAGTATAGAGCATACATTGATTTATATATATATATATATATATATATATATATATATATATACCGTATGTATGTATATATATATATATATATATATATATATATATATATATATATAATATGACAATTGAGTATATATTAGGCCATTGAGTATCTATTGGTCAATGCAGTATAGAGCATCTCTCTCTCTCTCTCTATATATATATATATAGTTGTAAAATATTGATTGGTAGGAATCAATTGAAAAAATGTTGGGACTTTAAATGAAGCACTATCCAGTAAGGAAACAATGCTTCAATCCCTATTCTGTGGTAACCCTTGCACTTTTATATTTATTTCACCTGGCTTGCTTCTTGATATCACCTTTTTTCACGGCACATTTAGGGGTATCCTGTCCATCTGGTCATGGGTCTTTTGGATTACCTTAATCTTTTATATTTTTTCACTTCAACACCAGCCAATTCACTTTCAATATTTATCAACTCTTTTATATGGTATATTTTGTTTACAGAATACTCTGGTGGCATTTTCCTGAAGTCTTAATCTGTCTAGTTTTTGTGTGCCCTGGTGACCATGGATTCGGTTTCTTCAGTTCCCGACCCAGACGTTCCCCAGGGATCTCTGGTTTTCTGAACATGTTTATGTTGACATCAGGCTTGACTGTAAGTACACTGGTCGGAGACACCCTAAGGTTAGGGATGATCACATCCCTTTCCTATGACCATACAATTATTATTATGATTATATTTTTATACGCTGTCTAAAAGGGATCTTTTCTTTTCTACAGCAATGTGATGCACCTGCTCCTGAGGAAGTGGAACATATTCCACGTAACGCGTAGAGCTTGTCTGTGGTGCATCTTTTCGTTTTATACCTTTGGAACCTTTATGCTTATGGACTACAGTGCTCCATTTCAGTTTACAACCAGTCAGCCTCTATGTATTAACGTATTTGGTCTGACATTATACCACTTATTTATTGTACAATTTTAGCTACACCATGATGCCATTTTATATGTATGTTGATCAATACAATTAAAATTGCTTTTGTAGGATTATGCTAGACCCGCCTAAATTATTTTATCGATTTGTCTGTTTATGTACCATTATTTTTGCACACCTCATCTAAAGTCCCAAACGTCCCCCTCCTTTACCCCATTTTTCTCTTTATGTAACAGCTGGCTTAATAATATATTAATATATAACTTTTTGATTTATATGGATATACCTATGTTATATACATGCCAGTTGTCATATAGGGCCTGATTCATAGTACGGAGAAATGGCTTTTCGGCGGGATTTTGTGAACCGGAGAATTTTTAAGTCTGAAATTGGTATTCAAAGAACGGCGGGCGGAAAATAACGCCAACTGTGAGATTCATTAAGATCAACTAATGTCAGGACTGGACTTAAAAACAGTCCAGCTAAAAGGTGGACTAATTTTTTCAAAATCACAAAATATGGCAGGAAAAAAATAAAAAATGTGTGGGAAATATGTGTTATATGATTTTGAGCTAAACTGCTTTTAAACTGTGTGAAAATGTTAAGTAGAAAAAAAGATATTAATAAAAGTGTAAAATGCAAAAATAGCTCCAGAGTCAATTTCTGGCAGATAGCCCATGTGAGCATGCTCCAAACCAAAAACTAGGCTGAAAATAACGTTTTTGAAAACGTTAGTGGGAGTTTTATTGAATTTGCGGCAAATACCGCCGCAAATTCGCGGTAAAACGGCGCTATTCCGGCGCTAATAAAATTTTTTTTTTTTTTTTTTTTTTTAATTTTTTTTTGCACATATCTATGTATGTCTATATATATATATATATATATATATATATATATATATATATGAATCACAAAAAAATATATATCTATACATAAATATATATATATATATGTGTGTGTGTGTGTGTGTATATATATATATATATATATATATATATAAACACACACACATATATATATATATATATATATATATATATATATATATATATAGATATATAGATATATAGATATATATATATATAGATAGATAGATAGATAGATAGATAGATAGATAGATAGATAGATAGATAGATAGATAGATAGATAGATACCCAAAAATAATTATATGTATATATATATATATATGTTTTATTTATTGATTTGCCTATGTGTATATATATATATGAAAAGGAACACTAACACGGCTCCTCCCCGAAAATTAAACATTGTATATGTGTGAAATTAATATATTTTTGGATTGGTTAGATATAGAATGTAACAATAATATATGTTTTTTTGCATATGTGTGTATATATATATATATATATATATATGCAAAAAACTATATATTATTGTTACTTCCTATATCTAACCAACCCCAAAAATATATTAATTTCACACATATACAATGTTTCATTTTTGGGGAGAAGCCGTATTAGTGTTGCTTGTCATATATAACAACATACAGTTGTAGGTAGTTCAGGGATTCGAACACCCAAATACACTGTTGCAAGGCAGCGGTGCTAACCACTTAACTACCTAAAGCTAATGACATTTTTTTTATGACATATTTAGACCCAATTCAAGCTCAAATAATTTTTATTTATTAAAATTTTTTGATGGACTAATTGAATCAAACTATATTAATTTTTAGAGCCCATTCACATTAGCGCGACTTGTCAGGCAACTTGTCAGCCTGACAAGTCGCGGTATGTCGGGGTCCATTGAGTAGTACAGGACCCGTTCTAATAGGAGCGACACAAGTCACTCCGACTTAGAAAAAGGGTCCTGTACCACTTTGGGGCGACCTCGGAGCGACTTGCATAGACTTCCAGTATGTGAAGTCTCTGCAAGTCGCAGTGCACAGCGGTGCACGCGACTTCACAGGTCACCCCCCGAAGTCGTGTCGCCTCAATGTGAATGGGCTCTTAAGGTGCCAGTGCATGTATGCTTGGTATAAAGATAACAAGAAACTAAAAAAAAAAAAAACCTCAGAGACCACAATTCCCAAATAATTAACCTAGTTTAGTGAAACTGTATAAAATCAACAAATTTTTAAAAATAATCCTGCATGCTGGAAATTATATATAGGTGTTTAAAACATTTATTTCTGTGAAAAATGTGTATTTTAAACTTAAATTGATAGGCTAAGAAACTATCAGTGGCATATATTATGAAATAAATGTAACAAAGTGATTATGTTTGTGTAAATTGTGTTTTGCAAAAATGTTGCAAATATGTATTGAGCTTGAGCTTGATTAAATAAACTGACCAAAATATCCAAGTGGTTAGCACAGCTGCCTTGCAACAATGTATTTGGGTGTTCAAATCCCTGAACTACCTACAACTGTCTGTTGTTATATATGACAAGCAACACCCCAAAAATAAAACATTGTATATGTGTGAAATTAATATATTTGTTGAGTGGGGAGCCATATGTGTTGCTTCCTATATAGAGCCACATTACACTCTGAAAAATAGCAGTGTTTGAGCTTGCAAATCTGAGAATTTGCAAATTGATTGAACATATGCAGTGCAACCCCAGAACTCAGAATTCAACAACCCAAAAAAAGATATGTATATATAAAAAATTACTACATCAAGTCAACACACATAAGAAATGCTTTCAATAATCTCAGCATGAGCACAAAGTGGCTTTTTCATTTAGACTAATGGGCCATACACACTAAGATTTTCTGAAGATTTTTTCCTTTAGATTTACCAAAACCAGATAATATGAGGTCAAACCTAAACACTTTCAATTTGTATGCAATCTGGCAGGCCCTTGCACTACATAGAAAAGGTAAATCTGAAGGAAAAAGTCTTCAGAAAACCTTATAGTGTGTATGGCCATACATGATCCAATTTTCTTACAATTTTCTGTCCAATTTTCTTGAAATTTACCTTCAAGTATGTAGTACAAAGGCCTGCCTAATTGGATACAAGTGAAAGTGTTGTTTAGCTTTGACATCACATTATGTGGTTTGTGGTTAATCTATCAGAAAATTGTACAACAAAAATTGAACATGTATGGCCATACACACTATAAGATTTTCCGAAGACTTTTTCCTTCAGATTTACCTTTTCTATGTAGTGCAAGGGCCTGCAAGATTGCATACAAATTGAAAGTGTTTAGGTTTGACCTCATATTATATGGTTTTGGTAAATCTAAAGGAAAAAGTCTTCAGAAAATCTTAAGCCCCGTACACACGTACTGATCGTCGGCCGAACGATCGGCTGTCTTTTGTCCAGGGCTGTCCTGTCTGTTGAAAACTGCAAAAGACTGCACACTAATTTTGTCGGCCAACAACAGACGACTGCAGAAGTGATGTCATGTGATGGTTAACTTTCCCTGTGTTTTTTCTTTTCTGAGCATGCCCAGTCTTGCAAATCAGCCGATTGTCGGCCGAATTCTGTACTGACTGGCGAACAATCGGCCGTTCTGGTGTTGGCCAAAAAAAATTTTAATGCCTGCACGACAGATTCTGTTCGGCTGAAAATGCGCTGTCGGCTGTCGGAAGCATCATACTAACACGCCTACAATCGGCCGATCGGTCGTCGGCCGAATATTTACGGCCAAAGATCGGTACGTGTGTACGAGGCATTATAGTGTGTATGGCCCATTAAGCTGGCCATACATGTTCAACTTTTGTTGTACAATTTTCTGGTAGATCTACCACAAACCACATAATGTGAGGTCAAAGCTAAAAAACACATTCACTTGTATCCAATTAGGCAGGCCTTTGTACTACATACTTGAAGGTAAATTTCAAGAAAATTGGACAGAAAATTGTAAGAAAATTGGAACATGTATGGCCAGCCTTAAGCCTCGTACACACATACCGATTGTCGGCCGTAAACATTAGGCCGACGACCGATCGGCCGATTGTAGGCTTGTTAGTATGATGCTTCCAACAGCCGACAGCGCATTTTCGGCCGAACAGAATCTGTCGTGCAAGCATTAAAATGTTTGTATGCCGACACCAGAACGGCCGATTGTTCGCCAGTCAGTACAGAATTCGGCCGACAATCAGCAGATTTGCAAGACTGGGCATGCTCAGAAAAGAAAAAACACACGGAAAGTTAACCATCACATGACATCACTTCTGCAGTCGTCTGTTGTTGGCCGACAAAATTTGTGTGCAGTCTTTTGCAGTTTTCAACAGACAGGACAGCCCTGGACAAAAGACGGCCGATCGGTCGGCCGACGATCGGTACGTGTGTACGAGGCATTAGTCTAAATGAAAAAGCCACTTTGTGCTCATGCTGAGATTATTGAAAGCATTTCTTATGTGTGTTGACTTGTAAGAAACTTGGATCATGGATGGCCAGCCAAACACTCATTCATTAGTGAACTGGTGATTTTGGTTTAGGAACCAACAGACCCAATTAATTACTTTGCTGGGCGTTTCCTATACTGGGTGGGTGTAGTTTAACCAAGGTTATATAAAGGGATGTATGAGATCATATCATTTGGCCTGTGGAAGGGCCACAGGTCTTTATGTCCGAATTTGCTTTTGGGGGTGGGGGGTTTGCTGGCATGCCTAATGATCCATATTGCAGTAAGTGTATTCTTTTGGATGAATACTTTTCATGCTCTAACAGTTTGGTATTGTTTTTGCAAAGTGTGTCTTTATGTACTCTATACATGTTTTTTTTTTATTTTCATGCCTCTGTGTAGCTGTATGTTCTACTGATTTGATGGTATTTAAATGGAAAGACAGGCTCATGCAAACAATTAACATAAAAGTATGTTGGGTATGTTTAATGCTTAATACTAAGGTGTCTACAACTTATTTTGCTTGACTTTTGGATATTGTAAGCTCTATCTATCCATCATATGTTGTATCTTTTTGCACTGTAATTTGAATAAAAATTACTTGATTTGGGGGGCATTTCACATGCTTGCTTGAGTGATTACTGATGTTTTATACATGTTCAATAAAGCTTATTCATTTGTACACAGCTCCTGGTTTTTTGTTTTCTTTTCTTATTTGTCTAGATGTAATTCAGATACCTTTTGTGTCTATTGAATGTAATCAATTTCTTGTATTTTTTGTGTGTGTGTGCAATGGCAGTGCAGTATGAACATGGGTAGGGTTTCTCCCTTTACTCCAGCAAAGTGTGTATGGGTGTGTGTGTGTATGGGTGTGTGGGGTGTGTGGGGGTGTGTGTGTGTGTGGGGGTGTGTGTGTGTGTGTGGGGGTGTGTGTGTGTGTGTGGGGGTGTGTGTGTGTGTGGGGGTGTGTGTGTGTGTGGGGGTGTGTGTGTGTGGGGGTGTGTGTGTGTGGGGGTGTGTGTGTGTGTGGGGGTGTGTGTGTGTGTGGGGGTGTGTGTGTGTGGGGGTGTGTGTGTGTGTGTGGGGGTGTGTGTGTGTGTGTGGGGGTGTGTGTGTGTGTGTGGGGGTGTGTGTGTGGGGGTGTGTGTGTGTGTGTGGGGGTGTGTGTGTGTGTGTGGGGGTGTGTGTGTGTGTGTGGGGGTGTGTGTGTGTGTGTGGGGGTGTGTGTGTGTGTGTGGGGGTGTGTGTGTGTGTGTGGGGGTGTGTGTGTGTGTGTGTTAAATTTTAAGAAAAAATTAAAGTGTTTATATATTTAGCTAAAAATATATAAATTAAGGAATAATACCAATTTTCCCTTCAGCCTCTGTGGATGAATATATAAAAGCAAGAATTGACCAGCGCTATGGAGTGTGCGGTGAAGCGTGAAGGAGTAACAGGTGTAAGCGGCCAACAACCGAACCCCAAAAGGGGTCAAGAAATTAGTGGAGTGCAAAGAAAGGTTGTAAACGGCGCTACCTGGTGCAAATAAATATTTAGATAAAAATAGAGTGCAATCTCTTATAATCCATATTAAAATGAGGGGGTGTATCCCAAAAAAATTATTAAAGATATCTACACTGTGTCAAGTGATTATAAATAAATTACCTGGTATGTGATGGATAAAACCCAGAAAGTGCTAAAGTGCAACAAATAAATAGCATAGACAGTGTTTTTTATTGTGATATACAAATAATAAAATCATCAACTGTGAGAAAAACAAATATTGGTGAGTATTTCTGGCAATGTTACTGTCAAGGGTGCAGCATGCCAGTGGAAACCATTTAAGTGAAGAAAGGTGAAGTCAGGGATTTAACCCTGGTGAAAAATAAACCAACAAAAAGAAAACCAGCTGCAATCACCTGTGTGACCACTAGGTGTCGCGCTGTATATACAACCTGCCCTAAGCAAATGTTCAGGCAAGATGGATCCTCACAGGTCCCCTCTCCACAATCAGCCAAGCACCAAATGGCGAATATCCATATGGGGAGAAGAAGAAAGGGGGAGCCTCGTGAAGTATACAATCAAAAACTGCAGTGAAAAGAACGTAGCATCCACTCACTGTATGGAGCCGCGGTAGCTGCCTCGCATCAGTTGCAATCGCCGGGAAGCTTCCGCGTTCCACGGCGGTAGAGTCTCAAACCGGAAGTGACGCTGTGACGCAATCCGCAAGGGCGGGTCCATTGCGTCACAGCGTCACTTCCGGTTTGAGACTCTACCGCCGTGGAACGCGGAAGCTTCCCGGCGATTGCAACTGATGCGAGGCAGCTACCGCGGCTCCATACAGTGAGTGGATGCTACGTTCTTTTCACTGCAGTTTTTGATTGTATACTTCACGAGGCTCCCCCTTTCTTCTTCTCCCCATATGGATATTCGCCATTTGGTGCTTGGCTGATTGTGGAGAGGGGACCTGTGAGGATCCATCTTGCCTGAACATTTGCTTAGGGCAGGTTGTATATACAGCGCGACACCTAGTGGTCACACAGGTGATTGCAGCTGGTTTTCTTTTTGTTGGTTTATTTTTCACCAGGGTTAAATCCCTGACTTCACCTTTCTTCACTTAAATGGTTTCCACTGGCATGCTGCACCCTTGACAGTAACATTGCCAGAAATACTCACCAATATTTGTTTTTCTCACAGTTGATGATTTTATTATTTGTATATCACAATAAAAAACACTGTCTATGCTATTTATTTGTTGCACTTTAGCACTTTCTGGGTTTTATCCATCACATACCAGGTAATTTATTTATAATCACTTGACACACAGTGTAGATATCTTTAATAATTTTTTTGGGATACACCCCCTCATTTTAATATGGATTATAAGAGATTGCACTCTATTTTTATCTAAATATTTATTTGCACCAGGTAGCGCCGTTTACAACCTTTCTTTGCACTCCACTAATTTCTGTGGATGAATGTAACCAAAACATTTAATAAAAAAATCACTAAAAATGATTACTAAATAAAAGATTGCTACAGCGCTCACTCGCCTTTTTAGTTGGCTTAGGTCACTGATGATGAACCTTGGCAACACAGGTGTTTTGTAACATTTCCCATGATGCTCACCTACACTGCAGAGTACATGAGCATTTTGGGAAATGTAGGGCAAAAACATCTTGGGGGGGGGTTAAGGGTTACCATCACTGGCCTGGGTAAAACATTTCCAATACATTTTAGTTGTCTGTGTGCGCCATTTTTAAAATAAAGCAAAATCTCTTTACAATAAATTGCAAATGGCACATTGGCGTTCGCCCTGGACCAGAAATGACACCACATTGGCTTGCACACATTCCAGCAAGTGGTCACAATCAACTGGCTAATCATGGTGAGGGCCACTTTCAGCTGTGAAGAAATGGCATTCATATGCAAATTAAGTGTGTGTGTGGGGGGGGGGGGGGTCTGTGCTTGAAATCAGAGCATTGATTACCAGTGCAGACCCTTGGGGGATGCCACTAGAGCCACCAGGGATGCCCACCCATGCCACCATTGATGCCAATCAGTGCTCAGGGAACCTGTTAGTGCCCTCCTCATCAGTGCTGCCCATCATTACCATCTTTCAGTGCTGCCCACCAGTGCCAATCATTGCCCATCAGTGCCACCTATCAATGCCCATCAATGCTGCATATCAGTGCCACCTATCTGTCTATCAGTGCTGCATATTATTAGTGTCTCATCAGTGCCTGCCAGCGCAGCCTCTTCAATGCTCGTCAGTGCAACAAAAAACATATTGATTTACCAAATTTTATTACATAAACAAAAACACATTATTTTAGGGGTCAAACATTTAGGTGTTCTTTTTGCCAATAGAAAAAAAACCTTGCAGTGATCAAATACCACCAAAAGAAAGCACTATTTTTTTAATGAAAATACTGTGATACATTTGTGTTAGGTACAAGGTTGCATGACCGCGGAATTGTCATTCAAAATGCAACAGTATAAAAAGCTGAAAATTGGCCTGGGCAGGAAGGGGTGTAACTGCCCTGTAAGGAAGTGGTTAACTATTGAAACATGGGAATAAATATTCCAGGGGTAATCATGCTCAGCTCAATGGTTCAGTGGTTAGTGTTCCTGGCTATAAACACTGAGAGCATGAGTTCAAATCCCAAGTGTGCCATCACCTTCCTAAATTTTAGACAGCTATAAATAAATACTGAAACTTGGCAAATGCATAATTGCACTCTGCACATATGCATGTTTGTTTCTTGAATATACATGGCCATTGACATGCAATTTTAGGTGATGTAGCCAATGTATTACTATGTGGCCAAAAAAAATTATGGCACACAGGGTGTTATCATGGTCTGGCCTTGAACTCATGACCTAGCAATCTTTAGCTGTGAGCTTAGCCCACTACACCAAAGTGCTGAATACAATCAGATATGCCTGAAAGTTTCAGATGAATAAAGAATGAAGACTGCTAATTAGACAGCTGTGTAGTCTGCTATTAGAAAATCTAAAGGTTAAAACACATAAGATACATAACTATACCTTAAAATTAAAATAAACCATAATAGATGACATTGCTGTGTAATAGTGATTCAGAATAGACAAATTTCCTTTTATGAAAAACACAAAGGGAATTTGGTTAACTCCAAACTCAAATTCAGCCTAAGTTAACTCCAAACCCGAATTCAGTCTAAGTTAACTCCAACTCCGAATTCATTAAAGCATCTAGTTGATGGTTTAACTCCAGCCACTTACCTAATTAGGATGCAATGAGTTTAGGCTGGAGTTATTTCTGGAGAAGTGAGCAGCTCTACTCCAAACTTATACTGAATTAGGCCCATAGTATCTGTATATATTTTTCTTATTCCCCTCCCCCCCTTTTTTCTCATATATATATGACAATTGATTATTTATTAGGCCATTCGGTATCTATCAGTCAGTTCAGTATAGATCATACATTGATATCTAATATATATAGGCCATTCAGTATCTATTGGTCATTTCAGTATAGACCATATATTGATATCTTCATATATATAGGCCACTCGAGTATATATCAGGCCATTCCATAACTATTTGTCGGTTCTGTATAGACCATATAATGATATCTCCATAGATATATAGGCCACTTGAGTATATATCAGGCCATTCAGTATCTATTGGTCAGTTCAGTACATTTCAGCACTGCATTATATATAGATTACATACTGATCAACCAGTAATAAAACCCCCCCCAAAATTCAAATCATGTCCGAAAGACCGACAAGGAGAGGCAGACGCTCACAGGCCATGAAAAGAGGACAAGCAGCCTCTGTGTTCATAGTGAAAAGTGGTGGTCACAGACATGGTGCATCCTCTACAGGCGGGGCACCGCCATCCTTTTTTTCCGGTGCTGGCTGTGTTATTCAGCCACAACATGTGGAAGAGTTGGTGGAGTGGATAAATAAGCCCTTCTCATCCTCCTCGTCCACACTCATACTAGTTTCCCTTCCAAGTTGTGACTGGACATCTCATTGTTTTTTTTACCTCCCTTCCACCGCAGCTGCCAAAGCGGCCCCTTCCACAGGCTCCTTCTCCACAGCTACTCCTTCTGTCACCCCACCATCATGCACGGAGGAGTCATCTGAACTATTTGATCATAGTGTCAGTGACATGCTGCTGGAGGATGGGCAGCAATTTGAATGCTGTGATGTTGGTTCCCAGGTTGATGAAGGGAATAACTTAAGCCTAGAGAGAGGGGGGTGACAATGACAGACAAGAAACAAGCAGTCACAGCTGCCGCATACTGCCAAGTTTGCTCCAGTGACGAGGAGGGAGGGGATGATGAGGTCACTGACTGTACTTGGGTGCCTGACAGGATAGAGGAGGAAAGTGAGGAGGAGGAGCCACAACTCCAACGAGGCAGGATGTGCTCCAGGGGCTGCCATAGGAGTAGCCAACCTATTGCATCACAGCACAGAGCTCCACAGGTGCAGGATGCTGCAAACTCCCCACGGACTTCCAAAAGCTCATTAATGTGGGCTTTTTTCATCACATGTGCAGTAGACTGCATGGCCAGAACACTAGCCGCATGGGCACCACATGCTTGACAAGACATATGACGACCTGCCATACAGTCTGTTGGCAACAGCACCTGAAAGAGCCACAAGATAAAAACAAGCATACTTCACCTTGATCTTCATCTGGGATCTCTAACCCTATTATACCTCATTTCTTCTTAAAAACCAGCATTGAGAGGGATGATGGTATAGCAATGAGTTCCACAGAGACTTGCATCCAGTATGCTAGCAGTACACCACCGTTTGATTGGAGCAGCAGGCAAATTTCACTACCCCAGTTGCTGAACCGTAGAAAGAAAAACTGTCCCAGCCATCCACATGCTCAGTGTCTTAATGCTAGCTTGGCCAAATTTCCAGCACAATTGCTGCCTTTTCATCTGGTATACTCTGCTCCCTTTCATGAATTTGTGGAATGTGCTGTACAACAGTTGCAGGTTCCAAAAAAGACATTTCTATTCCAGATCTCTACCGTCATGTGGAAGGTAGTGTTTTGGCCTCGTTGGACAAAGCAGTCAGCAGGACAGTTCGCATTACTACTGACTCTTGGGCCAGCAGGCATGGACAGAGACTTTACATTTCCTTCACGGCATACTGGGTAACTCTGCTGGTGGCTGGGAAGGCCCATGATGCAAGACAGGGTTCAGTGTTGCAGCTTCTTTTGCCACCACGCCTCCAAAAAGCTTGTGCTGGTCCTGCCACATCTGGCTACTCCACCACCTCCTCACTATGCCTCCAAAAAGCTGGTGCTAGTTCTGCCACATCTGGCTACTCCGCCACCTCCTCCTCCTTTTCTACTTCCTCCATGTCCTCTTCTGCGCAACTGTCCTCTGAAGCAGCAGTTCTCCCTAAGAGTTCAAGGGGCTATGCAAGCAGTCAGGCTTAAAGATGCCATGCCGTGCTTCAGTTGGTCTGTCTAGGGGATAGGAGTCACACCGGGGTAGAGATTCTGTCAGCTCTGCAGGGGCAGGCTCAGATATGGTTGACGCCACGCCAGCTTGAGCCAGGAATGGTTGTATGCGACAATGACACCAACCTTCTCTCCGCCCTGCGACAGGGACACTTGACACATGTTCCATGCTTGGCACATGTCCTGAATCTGGTGGTGCAGCGTTTCTTAACTATATACCTGGGCTTCCAAGCTCTCCTGAGGCAGGCCAGAAAAGTCTGTGGCCATTTCCTGCGTTCATACAATGCCAGTGCCCGCTTATCTGACATTCAACGGGAATTCAACCTGCCCACCAACAGCCTCATTTGTGACATGCCCACCAGGTGGAACTCAACATTGACAATGCTGCAGTGGCTGCACACACAGCAGAGGGCCATCAATGAGTACCTGTGTGAGTATGGCACAAGGACAGGCTCAGGGGAGCTTGGCTTTTTTTGGCCATGCCAGTGGCTTTTGATAAAGGATGCATGCACCATCCTGTCACCATTTGAGGAGGCCACAAGGATGGTGAGCCGGGATGATGCATGCATCAGTGACACTATCCCTCTAGTCTACCTACTGGAGCACATGCTTCATGGAGTCATGGACAGGGCACTTGAGGCAGAACAGTGGGAGGAAGAGGAGGACTTCCTTTCCTCACAAGGCCCCCTTCATGCAGATATCATGCCTACAGGGACACAAAACACACAGGAGGAGGATTGTGGCACCATGGATGTGGAGGATAGTATACAGCAGTCTTCAAGGGATTGTCAGAATGTTTATACTGCTCTGATAAACAGTGTCTATTTATGCAAATAAGCAAAGATCTGGAAGTAAGGAGACTCTTAACTTATTTCCATAAATCAATAGAAATACGAGATTGTTTTAAGTGGCACTAACCTGAAGATAAGAGGAATACAATTTTATGCAAAAATATATATATATTTATTAAATACTTCAGTGCAGAATAAATTTCAAAAAGATAATTGGAGATAAACACAAAATGTGGAACAAAATGCAATAAAATGTATCACACAGGTAATGTGATAAATATAATCAAAGAATATTACAGAATATCAAGGTAACCAAAACCAATAACTTCTAGAATATTGCTTAACCACTTGCCGACCGCCGCACGACTATTTACGTTGGCAGTCAGCCCCAGCCAGGCAGAGTAATGTAGATCTACGTAGGCACTTCCCGCCGGTCCTGTGCGCGCTCCCGATGGCTCGATTGGGTTCAGAACCGATCAGTCATCAGGTCCAGGCCAATCATTTTTGGCCTGAATCTGTAGATCGGTCCTGCCCAATCAGATCCTGTTCTGAGCCTGTGAAATGTAAACACAGGCTCAGAAAAGACGTGCTCTCCCCTCCCATGATCCTTTTTGGATCCAGCGTGAGAGGAGAGCACATCTAACTGTGAGTACTGCATCAAGCACACCCACACACAGGTAGATAGGCACATTTAACCCCAGATCACCCCCCCAGTTAACCCCTACACCACCTGACACAACACACACTCTATACAGTATATAGCATTTTCCTATATACCTGTATAAGTGTGACTTGTGGTCAGGTGTAGCGCTTGCGACCCCCCTTTTCCACTTAAATTACCCCCCACCACCCCAATAAAGATTTAACCCCCTGATCCCCCCTGATCCCCCCCTGATCACCGCCAGTTAACCCCTACCCCGCTGTCACATTCAACACTAATACAAACGTAATATACTGTGTTTTTGTATTTTTGTATTAGTGTGATTGTGATCAGAATTAGCGCAGGCGACTAAGTTTCTGTCCCAAGGAGGTTTAGGGTCCACGCCACCCCCCAATAAAGATTTAACCCCCTGATCCCCCCTGATCACCCCTACACCCCTTGCCACAACACACACCGTATACAGTATATAGCATTTTCCTATATACCTGTATAAGTGTGATTTGTTAACAGGTGTAGCGCTTGCGGCCCTCCCTTTTCCACTTAAAATACCCGCCACCACCCCCAATAAAGATTTAACCCCCTGATCCCCCCTGATCACCCCTAGTTAACCCCTACCCCGCTGTCACATTCAACACTAATACAAACGTAATATACTGTGTTTTTGTATTTTTGTATTAGTGTGATTGTGATCTGAATTAGCGCAAGCGACTAAGTTTCTGTCCCAAGGAGGTTTAGGGTCCCCGCCACCCCCCAATAAATATTTAACCCCCAGATCCCCCCTGATCACCCCTACACCCCCTGCCACAACACACACTGTATACAGTATATAGCATTTTCTATATACCCGTATAAGTGTGACTTGTGACCAGGTTTAGCGCTTGCCACCTTTCCTTTTATCCTTAGGATACCCGCCAGCCCCTCCCAATAAAGATTTAACCCCCTGATCCCCCCTGATCACATCAAGTTAACCCCTTCCCCCCTGTCACATTGCACACTAATACACACATAATATACTGTTTTTACTGTATTTTGTATTAGTGTGATTGTGACTTCAGTTTGCGCTAGCGAGTTAGTTTCTATCCCAAAGGAGGTTTAGGGTCCCCGCCACCCCCCCCCAGATCCCCAGCGCATAGTTAGAAATAACCCCTTGATTACCACACACGCACATACACTTCCATTACTAGTATAGTGTTTGAACAGATCAATATCTGATCTGATCACAACTTTTCTAGCGCCCCCATAGTTTAGGGTTCCCAAAACGCGTGTTTGCACGATCAGCACTGATTCCGGCCAGCACCTGCGTTTAACCCTTTCACCCAGGCAAGTGTAGTAATCAATAGATTACTGTCACTTACAAAAAAACACAACACACAAAACCGCTGTATTAGCAGAGTCAGGCCTGATCCCTGCTAGCATTAGCAGTTTTTTTTGGTAGCACTTGAAATATTCCTTGACAACCAGGTGCTTTTATTACCTGTGAGTCGCACTACTGGACCGGTAAATTTAGTTACCAAAATGACCAAACGTTGGTACAGTGGTGAAGAGATATATAGTATAATGACCATGTCAGATGAGAGCGATGGGGAAGCCTCACTGGCAGAATCAGGGTCAGTATACGAACCAGATGACGGCAGCGGCTCCCTGACAGATAGCTCAGGAATCGCAGGGTGCTCGTATGGAGCAGAGTGTGGGTACTAGTGCCGCTAATCCTTCTGGCGACCTGGCAAGCGCCAGCTGCCTAGTACACCTTGGACCTACTACAACCAGCACTGCAGTATCACCTGGTGACGTGGCGAGTCCCCTAAGTGCAGTTGAAGCTGGTGTGGTGGCTAGCACAAGTAGTGGCCCGCAGCCACCGCGTATTCAAAGACAGGCCCGTAGAGCCCATAGTGCCCTCCCTGATGCGCTGGCATATCCCAAGTGGCAAACCACTGATTCTACAGCACCAGTACTTCCCCCATTCACTGCCCAACCTGGAATCCACGTGGAGACAGCTGGTTTTACGCCCCTGAACTTTTTGGAGCTGTTCTTCACGGAAGATATTTTCAGATCTATTGTGGATCAATAAAATTTATATGCACAACAGTTCATCGCCGCCAACCCAAATTCGCCCCTTGCCAGACAATTTGGCTGGAAACCTATAACGGTTTCCGAATTTAAAATCTTTCTGGGCCTTTCCCTCAACATGGGCATAACCAAACAGAGTGAATTGCGGCTATATTCATCCACTAGCCCACTTCACCATATGCACATGTACTCTGCCTCCATGTCCAGGGGGAGATATGAGCAAATTCTGCTGAGTCCCTGATTAAATTTACTGGCCGCCTTGCTATGACACAGTACCTCCCCAGCAAGCGTGCCAAGTACGGGGTCAAGCTGTATAAATTGTGTGACAGGGCCACAGGTTATACAGTTTCCGGGTCTATGAGGGAAAAGATAGCTGTGTAGAGCCCCCCAACTGTCCAGACTACATAGGGAGCAGCGGCAAGATTGTTTGGGACTTGGTGTCACCCTTATCCGGAAAGGGGTACCATTTGTACGTGGACAACTTTTACACAATCGTGCCACTATTTAGTCACCTGCTCAAATTACAAATAGGCGCATGTGGCACCGTGCGACCTAATTGCCGGGGCTTCCCCCAACGGCTTGTAGATTCCCGTCTTAGTCGGGGGGCGAGAGCCTGCTTGAAAACGGACAAATTGCTTGTGGTGAAGTGGAAGGATACACGGGATGTTTATGTTCTCTCCTCCCTTCACGCAGACACGACGATCCAAATCCCTATGGCAACTGGCGTTATGGAGAAACCCCTCTGTGTCCACGAATATAACCTTAATATGGGAGGGGTGGACCTTAACGACCAGCTTTTGGCGCCGTATTTAGTTGCCCGTAAAGCCAGACGCTGGTACAAAAAAGTGTCTGTTTATTTATTCCAATTGGTGATGCTGAACGCCTTTGTCCTATACAGGGCGTCAGGACGAACTGGATCCTTCCGGGAATTCCAGGAAGAGATCATCCTTGCCTACCTGTACCCAGGAGGCATGCCTGCCCAACTTCCCCTTCCAGATGCAGTGAGCCGGCTGCATGAGAGGCATTTTTCACATGTCCTCCCAAGTACCCCTACCCAAAGATACCCCCAAAGAAGATGTCGTGTCTGTAGCAGGCGCGGATTTAGGCATGACACCCGTTATTATTGTCCCAAATGTCCTGACCAACCTGGTCTCTGCATTGGGGAATGTTTTGAGTGCTACCATACAATAGTGGAGTATTAGTGTAGGGTACAGCACGACACAGTGTAGGGCACACAAACACAGGGTCTCGAAAGATGTTGGATGTCCATCGACATTTTGAGAGACCCAAGCTGGAAGATCGCAGTCAAAATCAAGAAACAACAGTTAGAAAGAAAAATAAAAGGATCCAAAAACTGTTGTTGTGTCAGTCATTTTATATGTTCTTCTACTCTTCTTACTGTACTTTTAATGTACTTTGTTTGTTTTTTCATTCTTTTGTGACCTGTTTCTCTTGCAGGTACTCGTCGTCTGCCACGACATTGATTTTATATATTCTGACACAAACAGCGCTATGGATACCTTTGCTGGCAGCAGCTGTGGTGATTTTCTGATTTCAGCACTGCAGTTAAAATCCTATTTTGGTATACGTGGATAGTGTCGTGTATACCCATCATTAAATTCAGTGGGTGGTTGTTTGGGCGGTTAATGATGAGTAATACTACACATTATTCCTGTGCTGATTTCTGATAGATTCTCTTTTTTGTCGTTCAGCCCACAGGCTGCATGAAAAAAAAAAACCTACACTATATGCCTAACAAGGACCAGCAATGTACTGGTACGTTGCTAGACTTTGAGTGGTTATACCAGGATGATGCCTGCAGATTTAGGCATCATCTTGTTATCGTTTTTTACAGCCAGCGGTCGGCTTACATGTAAAAGCAATCCTAGCAGGTAATTGGCTGCTAGACTGCTTTTACATGCAGTGGGAGTGGACTCCCCCCCCCCCCCCCACCGCCGCCTTCCGCAGCCTTCCGTGGTTTTTCTCGGGCTCTCCTGTCCCACCGGTTAACCTGAGAGTGCAGCCAGTGGTTCAATTATCTAACCATAGAGCTAATTGGAGATGAGAATGGCTCCAATCATCTCTATGGCCTAAGATACCGGAAGCTACGAGCATTTCATGACTTCTGTTTCGCCAGAAATAAACAGGGCCATTGGGAAATTGGGAAAGTATTTTATCACACCAATTTTGGTGTGGTCAGATGCGTTAAGGTCAGAGGAGAGATCTAGAGTCTAAAAGACCCCAATTTTTTTTTAAAAAGAGTATCTGTCACTACAGATTGCTATCATAGGGGATATTTAAATTCACTGTGATAACAATAAAAATGATTTAAAAAAAAAAAAATGAAAGGAAAGGTGTCAAAATAAAATAAAAAAGCAAAATAAAAAATAAAATAAAAATCAAGCCCCCCCCTGTCCCCCGTGCTTGCGCTCAATAGCGCACGCAAGCGTTGGTCTAGTGACATATGCAAACCGCAATTGCAGCATGCATGTGAGGTATCGCCGCGAACGCCAGGTCGAGTGCAGTAATTATTGCAGTAGACCTCCTCTGTAAGTCTAAAGTGGTAACCTATAAAGACTTTTAAAGGTTTTTAAAAATGTACATACATTTTTGCCGCTGCAGGGGCGTGCGCAATTTTTAAAGCATGTCATGTTTGGTATCTATGTACTCGGCATAAGATCATCTTTTAAATTTTACCAAACAAATTGGAATTATATCGTGTATTTGTGCAATAAATTAAAAAAAATGTATTTTTTTCACAGAAATTGCGTTTGGAAAATCTGTGCGCAAATACAGTGTGACAAAAAAATTTGCAACATCCACCATTTTATTCTATAGGGCCCCTGCTTTAAAGAAATATATAATGTTTGGGGGTTCAAAGTAATTTTCTAGTAAAAAAAAATATTTTTTCATGTAAACAAAAAGTCACAGAAAAGGCTTGGGTTTTCAAGTGGTTAGAAGAGTGGGTGATGTGTGGATAAGATTGAGCATAAAATGCCGGGACAGGTCAAACACCCCCCAAATTACCCCTTTTTGAAAAGTAGACATCCAAAGCTATTTGCTGAGAGGCATGGTGAGTCCATGGAATATTTTATATTTTGCCACAAGTGTCGGGAAAATTATTATTTCTTTTTTTGTTGTTGTTTTTTTACAGAAAGTTGTCACTAAATGATATATTGCTCACACATGGCATGGGTATATGTGAAAAGACACCCCAAAATACATTCTGCTGCTTCTCCTGAGTACAGGGATACCACATGTGTGAGACTTTTTGGCAGCCTAGCTGTGTACGTGACCCCGAAAACCAATCCACATCTTCAGGTTTTCTAATGGCGTAAATTGCTGATTTTACCCCTGACAGCCTGTCACAGTTTCAGAGGCCCTGAAATTTCAAGATAGCACAAAACCCCCCCAAATGACCCCATTTTGCAAAGTAGACACTCCATGCTATTGGCTGAGAAGCATGGTGAGTCCATGGAATAGTTTATATTTTTCCACAAGTTTCGGGAAAATTATTATTATTATTTTTTTTTTTTTTACACAAAGTTGTCAGTAAATGATATAATGCTCACACATGCCATAGGTATATGTGAAATTACACCCCAAAATACATTCTGCTGCTTCTCCTGAGTACAGGGATACCCCATGTGTGAGACTTGTTGGCAGTATAGCCGCGTACAGGACCCGGAAAACCAATCCGCACCTTCTGGCTTTCTAAGGGAGTAAATTGTTGATCTCACTCCTTACTACCTATCACACTTTTTGAAGTCCATAAAAAGCCAAGATGGCACAAACCCCCCCCCCCCCAAATGACCCCATTTTGCAAAGTAGACACTCCAATCTATTTGCTGAGAGGCATGGTGAGTATTTTGCAGCTCTCATTTTTTTGGGAAAATGAAGAAAAAACAGGAAAATGCATTTTTTTCCTCTTTTTTCAATTTCCAAAACGTTGTGACAAAAAGTGAGATCTGCAAAACACTCAACATGCCTCTCTGCAAATAGCTTAGGGTGTCTACTTTCCGAAAAGGGGGGGGGGGTTGTGCTGTCTTGGCATTTCATGGCCTCCGAAACTGTGATAGGTAGTCAGGAGTGAAATCAACAATTTACGCCTTTGGAAAGCCTGAAAGTGGGGGTTGGTTTTCGGGGTCCTGTACTCGGCTAGACTGCCAAAAAGTCTCACACATGGGGTATCCCTGTACTCAGGAGAAGCAGCAGAATGTATTTTGGGGTGTCATTTCACATATACCCATGGCATGTGTGAGCAATATATTATTTACTGACAACTTTGTGTAAAATATATATATATATATATATGATTCCCGGAACTTGTGGCAAAATATAAAATATTTCATGGACTCACCATGCCTCTCAGCAAATAGCTTGGGGTGTCTACTTTCCAAAATGGAATCATTTGGGGGTGTTTTGTGCTATCTTGGAATTTTAGGGCCGCCGAAACTGTGATAGGTAGTCAGGAGTGAAATCAACAATTTACGCCCTTGGAAAGCCTGAAAGTGGGGATTGGATTTCGGGGACCTGTACACGGCTAGACTGCAAAAAAGTCTCACACATGGGGTATCCCTGTACTCAGGAGAAGCAGCAGAATGTATTTTGGGGTGTCATTTCACATATACCCATGGAATGCGTGAGCAATATATCATTTACTGACAACTTTGCAGAGGTGACATGCACAATTTACGCCATTAGAAAACCTGAGAGTGTTGATTGTTTTTGCGGTCCTGTACACAGCTAGGCTCCCAAAAAGTCTCACACATGGGGCATCCCCATACTCAGGAGAAGCGGCAGAATGTATTTTGGGGTGTCATTCCACATATACCCATGTCATGGGTGAGAAATGTATCTTTTAGTGACAACGTTGTGTAAAAAAAAAAAAAAAAATTGTAATTTTCCCAAAACTTGTGGCAAAATATAAAATATTCCATGGACTCACATGCCTCTCAGCAAACAGCTTGGGGTGTCTACTTTCCAAAATTGGGTCATTTGGGGGGGTTTTGTGGTATCTTGACATTTCAGGGCCTCCTAAACCGTTATAGGTAGTGAGAAAATGCAATGAAAAATGTACGCCCTTTAAAATTCTGATGGTGGTGATTTGTTTTCGGGCTCCCGTACACTGCTAGGCTCCCAAAAAGTCTCACATATGTGGTATCCCTGTACTCAGGAGAAGCAGCAGAATATATTTTAGGGTACTTCATGAAATGAGATAGGCAGTCAGAAATTAAAGCTGCGTAAATTTCAGTATTTACACCATAGTTTGTAGACGCTATAACTTTTGCGCAAACCAATAAAAATACGCTCATTGAATTTTTTTTGTCAAAGACATGTAGCTAAATATATTTTGGCCAAAAAAAATGACATAAATTCAGTATATTGGATATTTTTTAAAAGACAAAGTTGAAAATGTAATTTGTTTGCAAAATTTTCGTTCTTTTTTTATTAATATTGCAAAAAATAAAAAGCACAGAGGTGATCAAATACCACCAAAAGAAAGCTCTGTTTGTGGGAAAAAAAGGACGTAAATTTCGTTTGGGTACCACATTGCATGACCGCACAATTGTCAGTTAAAATCACGAAGTGCCAAGTTGAAAAAAGGGATCTGGTCAGGAAGGGGGTAAAATCTTCCGGGGCTTAAGTGGATAATAGCCTACCAAGAGTACACAAAATATGGCAACCAATCTAACAGATTTGACACGTGACTTCTCTCAGCCAACAGATGTTGATAATTGCAATGTTTTAAAGAAATGCATGGACAACATTTGTTACACCATGCATCAAGACTTGTTAAAAGTCCATATAGTTTTGGTAAAATAAACTTCTATTAAGTTAATCTATTTTTAAGAATAAATCAAAACTGAACCATTTACTAAAGCCAAAATTTGCTTAAAATTCCAAGATAAGAAAAATTAAACCAATCATACTGCAGTTAGAATGGTCTAAATTCAAATCTTGATGCTACAAATTTAAGTATGAGAATGGTCTCAGTCAGGTGTATGAGGCAAATGAATTGCCTATAGGAAAAATAGAAATATATACTTTACCAAACAAACTTCTATTTCTGTTGCCTGGAATATCACGTGTGTAGCTTCAGCTTCAAATATCACCCATCAGTATCCCAAAACCTCCTTTAGAGCATCTTCTTTCTTGATCTGTTCAATTCTCCCCTCTCTCTAACTGACATGAAACTTTTATCCTATAGGAAATGTAGGCGGGGATCTTGGTGTCTGGTGTGTAGGATTTATATGACCAAGACAAGACGTAAAATAAACTTAATATAAACACATACTCTATAAGTGAGTAAGTAAAGTAACGTAAGTGGAATTAGTACTTAGCTTTTTACACACAAAAATAGAACAATAATATACAAAAGAATTCCTAGAAATATATTTATGCTTCACATAATGTAATAATATTGTTGTTAAAACAATCACTATAATTAATAATGATGTTTCCTCATGAATATTTTAACCGGTTGCCGACCGCCGCACGACTACATACTGCGGCGGTCAGCCCCGGCCAGGCAGAGTGACGTATCGGTACATCACTCGCCTGTCACTGACTTGCGAGCCTATCGCGGGCGGGCGCGCGCCCGCCGCAGCTCGTTCACAGACAAGTCAGTGCGTGTGACCGGCGGACTCGATGTCCGCCAGTCACACTGCGATCGCTCCTGTGAAGGGAGAAAGACAGAGCAGCTTGTGTAAACAAGCTGCCTGTCAGTTCTCCCTGTGTAAAAGTGAAGATCTGTCCGTTCTACTATGTAGAACGGTTGATCTTTGCTTTTACACCAATAGGAATGTCCCTACACAGTTAGAATCACGCCCCTAGGACACACTTAACCCCTCCCTGTCCAATAAAGTTAACCCCTTCCCTGCCAGTGTCATTTTTGCAGTAACAGTGCATATGTATAGCACTGATTACTGCAGTAATGTCACTGGTACCCCCAAAAGTGTCAAAAATGTCAGTCAAGGGTCCGATCTGTCCGCCGCAATGTCGCAGTACCGAAAAAAAATCGCAGATCGCCGCCATTACGCGTAAAAAAAAAAACACCAAAAATTACAAAAATCTTTCCCTTTGTTAGTAAAAGCGATAACTTTTGCGCAAACCAATCAAAATACGCTTTTTGCGATTTTTTTTTACCAAACATAGGTAGCATAAAACAAATTGGCCGAAAAATGTTAAAAAATTTTGATTTTTACTTTTTTTTTTTGGGGAATTTCATATAAAAAAATGTGAAAAATATTGTTATTTTTGCAAAATTTACGCTCTTTTTTTGTTTATAGCGCGTGATCAAAAAATCGCACAGGTGATCAAATACCACCAAAAGAAAGCTCTGTTTGTGGGAAAAAAAGGACATCAAATTCGTTTAGGTACAGCGTCGCACGACCGCGCAATTGTCCGTTAAAGTCACGCAGTAAAAAATCGCAAAAAAAACCCTGGTCCTTTAGCAGCCAAATCCTCCGGGGCTTAAGTGGTTAAATGAGCCCTAAAAAGAAATATACTGATCTATTGTTCATTGTGAAACCACAGACAGACTAAAATTACATCACCCTCTTTAGAACCTGGTCTGGCACCACTGTGATCTCTTATCTGGTGAGATGTCAAAAGGGCCTCATTATTTATGACTTAAAGGAAAACAATTCTTTGCTGGGACGTTAAAATTGTCTGTAAAAGAAACTCAAAGACAATAAACTTTCATTCACCCCATGACAAAATGGCTGCTAGGTTGCCCATTAGAACAATATGTATTAAATAATATGTATAGGCTTTATATGACTCCATTCTTTCATTCCCCAGAAACCCCAGGAGTTGTACGTGGTTGGGGAGAGGTTGCTCCTGACAATTTCATCCTTAGTGACCCAGAGGTCTCAGAAGCTCATGCCTCCTCAAACTTACATTGCATGGGCTCCCTAATTCTGCAAAGCCTGCGAAAGGACCCGAGGATTCGTGCTATCAAGGAGAGGGATAATTATTGGTTGGCAACCCTTCTTGATCCATGTTACAAGGGTAAAGTTGTAGAGCTCATCCTGCCTTCGCAGAGGGAGCAGAGGATGAAACATCTTGAGGAGGCATTGAAAAAAATGTAACACCTTTCCAGACACTGGGAGGTTAATATTCTCTGGACTTGTTTCTGAGACATCGTTATTGGGTCTTGAGGATGGACCACTGGTCAGAACTTGCTCAATATGCAATGGAGCTACTGGCCTGTCCTGCTTCCAGCGTGCTTTCCGAATGGAGGTTCAGTGCTGTTGGAGGTTTTGTGACAGACAAAAGAGTGCATCTGTCCACAGACTCTGTTGACCAGCTGACTTTTATCAAAACGAATCAGTCCTGCATCAACAGCAACTATCAAGCCCCTGATGCTGATGTAACTGATTGAATTTCCTAGGGGTCTGCCATGCCTTGAAGACTGCATATGCTGCCTATCCTATTCCTCAACCTTGATTCTGCTAGCTTCCAACAATGTTTTTGGTTTAGGTCACCACCAACCCCCAAAGCCTATTTTTTCTGCACTTGTATGACAGGTGCATACAATTTAAATTTTGTATGTAATTTTTAACAGCAGGCCCTGTCCCTGTGCCCTATGCCCAGCAAGAGTAACTGTGACGGGTTACGGCCTTCAGGCACCACCAACGGCAAAGGCCCAATTTTTCTGCACCTGTATGACAAGTACATGCGATTTCAAAATTTGTATGGAATTTGTACCAGCAGGGCCCATTCCTGGGGCCAGCAAGAGTAACTGTGAGGGGTTGGGGTGTTCAGGCACCACCAACAACCAAGGCCCAATTGTTCTGCACCTGTATGACCATTACATGCGATTTTAAATTTGTATGTATAGTTGTATATGACATTTTTTCCTTTAGAAATGTCTGCTAGTATGCTGCAGCAGGCTTCATACCTCGTAAAGATGCACAATATTTGAAGGAATTTTTTATTTTTATACATAAACACTTATAATGTAATTTCTAATATAGAAAGCATATTATAGTAGATTTGTATTGTGCACTGTGCAGCATTGTGACTGGTGTGGTAAAAGTTTCTGCAGCAATACTACAAACAGTGACAAAAGAACTTTTAAAAAAGTATTATAACTTGTGTGATAGACCAGTGGACCCCCAATACCACAGATTGAAGTGGGGTGTTATCTGAGTATACTTTTATAAGTGTATTTGTGTCCTGCAAAAATATTGCCTATTTTGCTGCGTTAACTCTGCTACACACAGTGCCAAACTTACAGGCCAATTTTTTGTACAACTGATGTGATAGACCACTGGCCCCCCAATACCACATACTGAAGTGGGGTGTTATTTGAGTATACTTTTCTAAGTGTATTTGTGTCCTGCAAAAATATTGCCTCTTTTGCTGCGTTAACTCTGCTACACACAGTGCCAAACTTACTGACCGATTTTTTGTACAACTGGTGTGATAGGCCAGTGGCCCCCCAATACCACAGATTGAAGTGGGGTGTTATTTAACCGCTTGCTGACCGCCGCACGACTATTTACTGCGGCAGTCAGCCCCGTATGGGCAAAGCGACATAGGGCTACGCCGTTCGCCTACGAGCCTCTAGGGGAGAGCACGTGCCGCCGGAAGTGCGCTCCCGCCCCCGCTCGTTCCCTGACATGCCCGCGCGAGTGACCGGCGGCTCCGATGTCCGCTGGTCACCCGCGATCTCCCGGTGGAGAGAGAGAAAGGCCGGCGGCTAATGTAAACAAAGCCTCCTGTCATTCTCCCTGATCTAACTGCAGAGACTACACGATCCTGCTATGTAGGATCGTATGTCTCTGTGGTTACCTCACTAGCCATGCCCCTTTACAGTTAGAATCACGCCTCTAGGGACATACTTAACCCCTTGATCACCAATAAAGTTAACCTCTTCCCTACCAGTGTCATTTTTACAGTAACAGTGCATATGTATAGCACTGATTACTGTAGTAATGTCACTGGTACCCCCAAAAGTGTCAAAAATGTTAGTCAGGGGTCCGATCTGTCTGCCGCAATGTCGCAGTCCAGCAAAAAAAAATCGCAGATCGCCGCCATTACTAGTTAAAAAAAAACAATAAAAATGACATAAATCTTTCCCTTAGTTAGTAAACGCAACAACTTTTGCGCAAACCAAACAAAATAAACTTAGTCCCCATTCACACTAGCGCGACTTGTCAGGTAACTTGGTCGCCTGACAAGTCGCGGTGGGTCGCCCGCCATTGATTAGCACAGGACCCGTGCTAATAGGAGCGACACAAGTCGCTCCGACTTAGAAAAAGGGTCCTGTACTACTTTGGGGCGACCTGGAGGCGACCTGCATTGACTTCAATGATATAAAGTCCGTGCATGTCGCGCCGAGGTCGCGGTGCACGCCCCTGTCTGAACGGGGTCTTATTGCGATTTTTTTTACCAAACATATGTAGCAGAAAACAAATTGGCCTAAAATGTTAAAACATTTTGATTTTTACATTTTTTGGGGGGAATTTCATATAAAAATATTTGAAAAATGTTATTTTTTCAAAATTGTCGCTCTTTTTTTGTTTATAGTGCAAAAAGTAAAAATCGAACACAGGTGATCAAATACCACCAAAAGAAAGCTCTGTTTGTGGGAAAAAAAGGACGTCAATTTAATTTGGGTACAGCGCGGCACGACCGCGCAATTGTCTGTTAAAGTCATGCAGTGCTGAATCGCAAAATAGGCCCTGGTCTTTGAGCAGGAAAATCCTCCGGGGCTTAAGTGGTTAACAGTATACTTTTATAACAGTGTATTTTGGTCCTGCAAAAATTTGGCCTCTTTTGCTGCGTTAACTGTGCTACACACAGTGCCAAACTTACTGGCCAATTTTTTGTACAACTGATGTGATAGACCAGTGGCCCCCCAATACCACATACTGAAGTGGGGTGTTATCTGAGTATACTTTTATAAGTGTATTTGTGTCCTGCAAAAATATTGCCTCTTTTGCTGCGTTAACTCTGCTACACACAGTGCCAAACTTACTGGCCAATTTTTTGTACAACTGGTGTAATAGATAGAGATGTCCCGAACTGTTTGCCGCTATACTTCATCATTGAGGCAAACTTTGACCCTGTACCTCACAGTCAGCAGACATATTTCAGCCAAATACCCTCCCTCCCACACCCTCCCACCTCCTATAAAAAAGCAAGGGCAGCATCCATCTTAGATCATTCTGAAGCAGTGTGTTAGTGAGAGCAGGGAGAGTGCTGTTGCTGCTGTTAATAGGGACAGTTGTTAGATAGTGTTCTCGGTCCACTCCTGCTGTAAGGACAGCATCCTGACAGCACCCCAAAAAGCCCTTTTTAGGGCTGGTATTTCAGTCAATTTTTATATATATATATATATATATATATATATATATATATATATTGTGAGGGATTAGCTCGGTGGTAGGCATGGATGACCCCTTTGGGGGTGCGTTTTCACAGAGAGATAGCTGAGCAGTGGTTGCAAACAACACTGATTTATTCATGCAATTTACTTCACACAATTGCAAGCCTCAAAACAGCCAAAATAAAATAAAACAAAATAAATCCTTGCCACTGTGGGCGGCTACCTTCTCACACACTGGAACCTATCTAATGAAGTCTGTCCCCAACCTACTGTTGGGCAGACTTGGCTGGTCATACAGCAGACTCTCAATAGTCCATGTTTTATCTCTCCACCACAGCACATGTTCATTTAAGCTGTCCCTTTGTTTTTCTCTTCACATGGCAAACATTCCTTTATTTCTTCCACATAGAAATAGTTTGTTTATTTACCTTGAGAAGTCTTCACAACTGGTTACCCTCCTTAGCACACATCACTTCAGGGGGTCTTCTCCCATGCTCACCAGCTTGTCGGGAGGCACACATCTGACTGTCCTCCTTCTCCCAGCCCTCATGGCTTCAGGAGACAGCTTCCGGAGGCAGCCATCCTGAGACTTCCTTTGGACAAATTATAGAAGCCTTTAACTTCCTCATTCCGAACAGCTGAAGTCTGTTCAACGTCTTTAGACCTTCCTGCTGGCTTCTGCAGCCGACTGTAACGTTCATGCGTTTTTGTTTGCGGATGGATTTACAGCTGCAGAATTATTACACTCAGTAGCCTTGTAGAGAATCTGTTGAACAACATATCCAACTCTCAGGACTTCATCACTGTGTACAGCCTGTTATATACTATATATATATATATTAATAGATGTTTAATGGAGGGATAGAGTATATGAGGATATATAGATGAGAGACAGGCTATTGTATGGTGAGCACTAGAAGTAGTATAGGAGAGTTGCAGGTGATGGTAAGCAGATAGGTTCTGATGTCAAGTATAGTGCAGATGGTAAGAGGACACAGATGGAGTATACTTTAGACAGAGTAACCTAGTGCAAGGATAGTTCAAGGTAGTCCCAAGAGCTAACAGTCTTATGCAGATGATAGTGAATAGATAGATACGGATAGTCTTGGTAATTGCAGTAGATGGCAGTAGGAGATAGGTTAGTAAGAATCCCCTGCGGGGTACTTATCACTTAGATAGGTTAGGAATAACAGTGTCCATTGGAGAGGGGTGATCCCGTAGCGGGATACGGATCACCAGCGAGGTTTCCGGCTTAGTTCAGCAAGGAAAGTATGTCAGCAGCTCCGACTTCTCAGGCATAGGTGCGATGAACATGTGGGTTTGAACGAGCGATGAGTGAGAGCAAACCGGCGATTGAAATAGCCGCTCATAGCGGCGCTCGGCAGTGATGTCATCCGGTCTTAAAGGTGTATGCGTCCTTTGTATATACAAGATGGGACGCAAAGAGAGGAGAAATATAGGAACAAGGGTACCATAGGTACCGGATCATTACAGTACCCCCCCCCCTTAAGGCCGGCTCCGGAAGGCCTCTAGAACAGTTTTTTCCGGATATTTCGAGTGGAAATTGCGAATCAGTCTAGGGGCATGGATATCGGAGGTATCCAGCCAGGTGTCATCTTGGGGCCCATAATTCCTCCATCGTACAAGATACTGGAGTCTTCTTCTATTGAAACGGGAATCCAAAATTTCTTTTATCTCAAATTCTTCTCCACCCTCCACTTGTACAGGAGGTGGAGGTGAGATAGTAGGCCTTATTCCTTGGCTAGGAACATGGGGCTTCAGTAGAGACACATGGAAGACAGGATGTATCTTGAGGTCTACTGGCAATGTGAGTTGTACTGCAGCTTTTCCAATAAGCTTCTCTATTGGAAAAGGTCCCAGAAATAGAGGTCCAAGTTTTTTACTAGGGATCTTTAGTCTCAGATTTTTTGTAGAAAGCCAAACAAGATCCCCAATGGCATATTGGGGAGAGGGTTTCCTACGGAGGTCGTAGTATTTTTTTTTGTTGGCTATGAGCATGAGATATTGTATTGTTGAGTAATCCCAGAGAATCCTTTATCTGGGCAAGATAATCAGATGCTACTGGATTACTTGATGGTAAGATACGTGGAGGAAGGAGTGTGGGATGAAACCCATAATTCAGGTAAAACGGACTTTGCTTAGTAGTGCTATGAGTAGCGTTGTTATAGGCGAATTCCGCCAGTGGGAGGAGATCTGCCCAATCGTCCTGTAGATACGAAGTATAGCAACGCAGGTACTGTTCAATGCACTGGTTAACTCTCTCTGTCTGTCCGTTGGTCTGAGGGTGGTAGGCAGAAGTAAGGTTACGCTCTATTCGCAGTATCTGACATAGAGCTAGCCAAAATTTTGAGATGAATTGTGAACCACGGTCAGACAGCAGTGTTTTTGGAATACCATGTAACTTAAAGACATGTTTCACAAGTAATTCTGCTGTTTGTTTGGATGAAGGTAGTTTTCAGATAGGGGTGAAATGTGCCATCTTGGTCAGATGGTCCACTGATACCAAGATGGTGTTGAATCCTTTGGAAGGTGGTAGTTCCACTATGAAATCCAAGGATATCACTTCCCACGGAACCTGGGGTATCGGTAAACTACAAAGTAATCCTGATGGTTTCGTGTTGTCAATTTTAGACCTTGCACAGGTATCACAAGATGAAACGAACTTTTTTACGGTTGTCTTCATGTCTGGCCACCAAAATTGCCTATTGAGTAAATCGAGAGTTTTAGTCATACCCATATGTCCTGCCATAGGTACATCATGCGACAATTCTAAGATCTTGGTTCGCATAGTAGGGGGTATGTATAATTTATCGTTGTAGTAGAGGAAGCCTTCTGCGTCAGTAGTTAGTTGTGGTGGAGGTGAATCCAACCCTATGCTGTGCAAAATCTCCTCCTTCAGTGAGCGAACGACTCCGATAATACGTTCAAGTGGTATTATAGGAACTGAGGGAACCTCAGTGCAATCTTTCTCGGCTAGTCGTGAGAGTGCATCCGCTTTTTTATTTTTGTCTGCGGGCGTGTAAGTTACTAAAAAATTAAATCTCAGAAAGAATAACGACCACCGTACCTACCGGTGGGAAAGAGTTCTATTAGTCTGAAGGTATTGGAGGTTTTTGTGATCAGTATATATCAGAATTGGCAATTGAGTGCCCTCAAGTAGATGTCTCCAATTCTCTAATTCCAGTTTTATGGCTAATAACTCCTTCTCACCTACTGGGTAGTTCAGCTCGGGGCTACTTAATGACTTTGAAAAGAAAGCAACTGGGTGAAGAGGTAAGGTGTTTGTTGGTCGTTGTGAGAGAACTGCTCCTACTGCCATATTAGACGCATCTACCTCCAAGATGTATTGAAGGGATGGGTCTGGATGGCATAGTATGGGGGCAGTAGTAAAGCTTGATTTCAGCAGAGAGAATGCTCCATTTGCTTCCTTTGACCAATTAAATGGTCTCTTCGTGCTTGTAAGTTGTGTGAGAGGTTTCACAATCGCAGAGAAGTTTTTAATGAATTTCCTATATTAATTAGAGAATCCTAGGAACCTTTGTAATGCTTTGCGAGTGGTTGGCACAGGCCAATCCAGAATGCAGGATATTTTGCTCATGTCCATTTTGATTCCACTTTTAGATATAATATATCCTAGGAATAGTACCTCCTCTTTATGAAAGAGACATTTCTTTGATTTAACATATAAGTTATGTGCAAGTAGTCTTGACAACACAAGTCTCACATGTTTTATGTGCTCAGGTAAGGAATGAGAATAGATAAGTATATCGTCCAAATATACTACCACACAAACATCAAGCAAGTCTCGGAATATCTCGTTTATAAAACGTTGGAAGGCTGCGGGGGCATTACATAGCCCAAATGGCATTACAAGGTACTCAAACAGTCCGTATCTGGTTCTGAATGCCGTCTTCCATTCATCCCCTTTACGGATTCGAATTAAATTGTATGCCCCTTTTAGGTCCAATTTTGAAAAGAAAGAAGCCCCACGCACCTGTTCGATAAGTTCAGGAATAAGAGGTAAAGGATAACGATCCTTTATTGTGATGGCATTTAATTGTCTGAAATCAATGATAGGCCTAAGGCTAGAGTCCTTATTGCGGACAAAGAAAAGCCCAGCAGCAGTGGAGGAAGTAGAAGGTCGGATGAATCCTTTTGCCAAGTTTTCATCCAGATACTCTTTAAGGTGAGAGAGTTCATCCTGTGAGAGAGGATATACATGTCCGTAAGGCAACTTGCTATTAGGGAGCAGATCGATACAACAATCATAGTCCCTGTGAGGAGGTAACATTTGAGCGTTTTTCTCGAGGAAAACCTCCGATAAATCTTGATAACACTTAGGAATAATGTCATCTGGCAGTACAGACAGGATCCTATCTTGTGACGGGAGTTTACACGTCGTCTCGCAATAGTAAGAAGAGAAGGCTAACGTTCTTGTTTTCCAATCGATGATTGGTTGATGTATGTGTAACCAGGGAAGTCCCAAAATGATTGGAAAATGTGGCGAAGTTAATACATCAAAGGTGGTGGTCTCCACATGAGACTCGTCAGCAGTTACAAGAAGTGCCTGTGTCTGACTGGTGATAGGACCAGAGGATAAAGGTGTACCGTTAATAAAACTAACGGAGACAGGTTTGGGTTTTGAAACAATAGGTATTTTATTAAGGGAGACAAAAAAAATGTCAATGTAGTTTCCACAAGATCCTGTGTCAATCATAGCCTTGGTGGTGATCCTAGTTTGGTCCCACTGCAATGTTAATTGAACAAAAAGATAAGGATTAGGAAAGGAAGTTGTGAGTCCCCCTAGCAAGACTTTTGAACACTCACCCTCTTTTCTGCGGACAAGAGGACAGTCGTTTACCAGATGATTCGGAGATGCGCAGTACATGCAAAGATGTTCGGTTTTCCTCCTGGCACGTTCAGAAAGGGTCAGAGGTGGACGTATCATTCCTACTTCCATAGGAGTAGGGTCAGCAGGCAACATCCGAGAAGGACTGGAAAATGGTGAGCCCATCTTCTCAGCCTTTCTTTCTCGTAGTCGTCTGTCAATATTGATACTGGTCTGGATCAGTCCCTCTAGAGTGCCAGGTAAATCCGCTCGGGCGAGCTCGTCTTTAACGGCCTCAGATAGGCCGAGTCTAAACTGCGTTCGCAAAGATGTGTCGTTCCACCCTGAATCAGGGGACCATCTTTTAAAATTCACCACGAAATCTTCAACAGGTCTCCTTCCTTGTTTTAGGGCCCGTAACTGGGTGTCAGCGGTACTCTGCTTGTTGGGGTCTTCATATAAAGTAGCAAGTTGTGCTAGAAATAAGGGATAAGAATTAAGGAGTGGATCATCCTTTTCAAAGAGAGCATCTGCCCAGGCCCGGGGTTCACCCGTTAAATAGGAGATGATGGTACAAACCTTAATTTGGTCAGTGGTGTAGGTTAGAGGTTTTAACAAAAAAAACAATTGGCATGAGTTTTTAAATTCACGGAATTTGCTCCGATCACCAGAAAACACTATAGGAGGGTTTATCTTAGGCTCACGGGGCTGAGCAGCAGGAGGCTGTGTGAGACGGCCAAGCTGCTGTCTCAAGGTTTGATTGTCATTTTTTACCTCTGTAAGTGCATGGATCAATGCATCTACTTGTTGTTTTAATTGTAGTACATGAGTGGATAATTCTGCTGAATCCATATTTTTTTTAAAGGCTCGTTCAATCTGTAACGTTCATGCGTTTTTGTTTGCGGATGGATTTACAGCTGCAGAATTATTACACTCAGTAGCCTTGTAGAGAATCTGTTGAACAACATATCCAACTCTCAGGACTTCATCACCGTGTACAGCCTGTTATATACTATATATATATTAATAGATGTTTAATGGAGGGATAGAGTATATGAGGATATATAGATGAGAGACAGGCTATTGTATGGTGAGCACTAGAAGTAGTATAGGAGAGTTGCAGGTGATGGTAAGCAGATAGGTTCTGATGTCAAGTATAGTGCAGATGGTAAGAGGACACAGATGGAGTATACTTTAGACAGAGTAACCTAGTGCAAGGATAGTTCAAGGTAGTCCCAAGAGCTAACAGTCTTATGCAGATGATAGTGAATAGATAGATACAGATAGTCTTGGTAATTGCAGTAGATGGCAGTAGGAGATAGGTTAGTAAGAATCCCCTGCGGGGTACTTATCACTTAGATAGGTTAGGAAATACAATGTCCAGAGGAGAGGGGTGATCCCGTAGCGGGATACGGATCACCAGCGAGGTTTCCGGCTTAGTTCAGCAAGGAAAGTATGTCAGCAGCTCCGACTTCTTAGGCGTAGGTGCGATGAACATGTGGGTTTGAACGAGCGATGAGTGAGAGCAAACCGGCGATTGAAATAGCCGCTCATAGCGGCGCTCGGCAGTGATGTCATCCGGTCTTAAAGGTGTATGCGTCCTTTGTATATACAAGATGGGACACAAAGAGAGGAGAAATATAGGAACAAGGGTACCATAGGTACCGGAACATTACACCGACACCCTATAGTAATTGGTGAATTGTATCTCCAATCTGTGACAGCACTCACAGATTTAGCTGACTTCCTGTCACATTTATTTGACGTCCTGTTACATATCCCCCCCCCTTGTCTCAAGCCTGGGGTTGGGACACAGTTTTCCAGGCATGCATGTGTCTGGCACTGCTCTTCAGTCCATTCAATTCTTTGTCTGCTTCAGCTGCCAGAGATACATCCCTCTGGGCAATCCACCCTGCTCTCTCCAAGTCCATCAGCTTGTCCACATACACTTGTTTTGGCTGATCCTCTCCATCTTCATATAGCCAATTCTCTGTATCTTCAAGCTTCAGGATGAAACTGTTTCTTTCATCTTCATTGGCAGATTTCTCATATACATTTTCCTCAACTGCATTTTTGGCATCATTTAGCTCCTTCTCAAGTTTGTCCCTGTATAACCGTCTGTCCTATCCGCCATGGAGGACCGTGATCCATAGGCAACTCAATTGTGCTAGTCTTAATGTCTTCACCAGTCTTGAGTCGCCTTTCTCTGCAATCAACAAATGATGTCCACAAAACTTTGAGAACCTCTGCTTCACTTAGCTTTGTTCCAAGTAATATCTGCACTTTTTCTGGTGGACCTGTTTTGTCTTTATCCACGCTGACTGTTCCTACTACTGTTTCCTTTAAGGTTTGAAGGACCCCTAGAGAGTCCGCATGTATTCCCAAGAACTCTCCCAATCTGGACAGGGACTCTTGACATCCCTCTGTGACTTGAATTGCCTTTCCATACAGCTGTACACAATCATTGACTCTTTGTTGTAAAAGGGAATGATCTTCCTTCTTGAGCTTGGCTTGCTCTAAGATGCTGTGCAGAGGATTTTTCATTTGCGACACCAGGCTGTCACCCATTTCTTCAAAGTGACCCCTGTTCCTTTTTCCAGAGACATCAATATCATTCACCAAACATTTTATATTCAGAGGCAGATCTGAAGCATTTGCTTCTTAAACTTTTCGCCCTCCTGAGCGAGTCGCAGTAAAGGCCTACTATTTGATTTGATATCCAGTTTATATTTCTTGCCCAACTCTACACAGAAGTAGCCAACCAGAACATTATCAACTTTCCTTCCACCAAGATAGGGGTCAAAGGCAACAACACAGTCTATTACAGGTTTCTTCAATGCACTTTCTGCTGAACTATTTGACCGCTCAAGGTCATCTGGTTCCTTTTCTTTATCTGAACTCCACATGGAATGCATCTCAAGATCACGCTCAAACTTCTGCCACCTGTCTTTCAGTTCCATTTTGGAAACACTCCCTGAAAGGCACTTATTCATTTGCTTCATGTTTTCACCAACAGCCTTAGTTTTCTCCACTAGGTGGTGTTTACTTTTTTCTCTCAGCTTTATATCACTTGCTTTAGTTTTCTCCGCTTTAGTTTTCTCCACTAGGTTTTCAGCTTGAACTGAGAAATCATCACATTTCTTACCCAGCTCCTTTGTTTGCTGAAGCTCTAATGATACATTTTCCAATGCTTGAAGTTTTTGAAGGGACTGTTTATTCCAGAGGGGTGATTCAAGCAACATGTCATCAAATTTCTGATGCTTATTCAGTACAGACCCCAAGACACTGTTCCTTTTAAAAACTGCATCAGGCACACTATCCAGTCTTTGGGAAAGATCCTTTGTCGCCTGTAATTCCTCTTCAAGTTCTTCCAACTGAATCTTCATCTCTTCCTTCTCTGTACACAGCTGTTTGTTAACTCTTTCTAGTTCCGCCTTACACTCTAGAGCTTCCTCCAAGGAGCGAGCCAAGAACAGGGCTTTGCTCTCTTTATCACGCGCCTCCGTTTTTGCACGGTCGCGTTCTTCTGCATATTTTGCAGACACAGTCTTCTCCTCCCCAAGCATCTGATCAAACTTCTTTTTCACATTTTCAACATTTTCTAATGAAGCAACGCTTTCTTCCATGCGTTTTTTCAGATCTCCTATCTGAGCTTGCAATGTTGCGACTTGCTCTGATTTTGCTTCCTCCTCCTCTTTTAATTGTTCCAGGAAGCCATTTTTCTCATCTTCCATTTGTTTGAACTTTGTGCTAAAACTCAGCCTTTGACACCTCTCTTCCTGTAAGAGTTCCTGCGTGTCTTGCAGCTGCGATTCCAAGATAGAAAAATCCTTGGCAATTTTTCTAGATTTGCTGTCTGCTTGAGAAAGCTGATTTGTAACATTGTCCAACTCAACCTGCAGTCGGTTTGCCTTCTCTGACAGCTTAGCACACACTCGGTCACCTTCTGACACCTTGACTTGCGATTCCTGCAGCTGTGCCTCTACTTTTTTTCTCTTGTGTTCCGAATCTCCTTTTCCCTGCATAAGAGCTTTCACCTCACTGGCTAGCATCTGGGAATAAGAATGTAATTCTGCCACACAGGCTTCTTTCTCCTTTAACTGCTGCTGGACACGTTGGGCTTCCCCTTTCCAACTTTCACAGTCCGCACGCAATTCATCTACCACATTGCTCAAAGTAGTGAGCTCATACACAGTACTCAGTAATTTAGCCTCTCTTTCACTTTTCTCTTTGTCGCTGAGAGACAATGTCGTTTTCAGAGCAACATTCTGTTCCTGTGCCCCCTGCAGGTCTATTTTTGTAGCTTCCAAACACTGAAGACTTTTTTCCAGCTGATTTCGCAACTCCAACATATCACGCATACTTTGCTCCTGCAAAGTCTGAATTCCAACCTCCTTTTCCTTGAGGATGGTATCTTTCTCCATAATAGGCTTTCTAGGGTTTTTCAACTCAAAAAAAGAAGAGCAGTGGTTTCTTCCCACTGTAACTGTACCCCCAGGGGTTGTTCCTTTTCTTCCATTTTCCGTTGCACGGCATCCAGCTCAGCCCTGCACACATACTCGGTTTCCTCCATTTGCTGCTGGAGTCTCGGTTTCCAGCCTGCCATGCTCTCTTGATGAGCCTTTTGTTGAGCTGCAATGCTCCGCTGAAAATCCGTATTTGCCTGCTGTTGAGCTGCATTTGCCTGCTGCATTTGATATAATCAGTTGTTTCAACATCTCCTCCATTTTGGGCTTACTTTCCATCTGAGAACACTGTGTCTCCATAACCATTTCATTTACACCAACGTTGCTAGGGACAACAACCTTTCTCTTTAGCCGATTCCGTTCAGGCATGGATGGGGCTGGTTCAGACGGTAGCATCCCCTCCATCCATAGAATCCGGTCTCTCATTTCAGCGATCCTTGCATCTTTCAGGCGTTTTGATCGCCCCATCTTTAGTCACTCCACAAAAAAATGTTTCAAAGTCCAGAAAAACTTTTAAGACCACTGTCTCTTTAAAACTTAGTAGTTTTTCTCTCTCTCTTGCAGGATTTCCTTTCCTGTACACACAGTTTGTGCAGTCCCTTGCACCAGAAACAGTTCATCAAAATTTTTGAGACAGCTGTCTCTTTAAAACACTTTTTTTTTTTTTCAGGATCTTCTTTCCTGCACACATAGATTGTGCAATCTCATGCACCACACAAAGTTCATCAAACATATGCACTTCTTTGCAGGGATCTCTGCTTCTGCCCACTGCATACCTCCACCATATGTGAGGGATTAGCTCGGTGGTAGGCGTGGATGACCCCTTTGGGGGTGCGTTTTCACAGAGAGATAGCCGAGCAGTGGTTGCAAACAACACTGATTTATTCATGCAATTTACTTCACATAATTGCAAGCCTCAAAACAGCCAAAATAAAATAAAACAAAATAAATCCTTGCCACTGTGGGCGGCTACCTTCTCACACACTGGAACCTATCTAATGAAGTCTGTCCCCAACCTACTGTTGGGCAGACTTGTCTGGTCATATAGCAGACTCTCAATAGTCCATGTTTTATCTCTCCACCACAGCACATGTTCATTTAAGCTGTCCCTTTTTTTTTTCTCTTCACAGGGCAAACATTCCTTTATTTCTTCCACATAGAAATAGTTTGTTTATTTACCGTGAGAAGTCTTCACAACTGGTTACCCTCCTTAGCACACATCACTTCAGGGGGTCTTCTCCCATGCTCACCAGCTTGTCGGGAGGCACACATCTGACTGTCCTCCTTCTCCCAGCCCACATGGCTTCAGGAGACAGCTTCCGGAGGCAGCCATCCTGAGACTTCCTTTGGACAAATTATAGAAGCCTTTAACTTCCTCATCCCGAACAGCTGAAGTCTGTTCAACGTCTTTAGACCTTCCTGCTGGCTTCTGCAGCCGACACCCTATAGTAATTGGTGAATTGTATCTCCGATCTGTGACAACACTCACAGATTTAGCTGACTTCCTGTCACATTTATTTGACGTCCTGTTACAATATATATATATATCTATTGTGCAGTTGCTCCTTCAAAATGTGCCTGAAAATGGAGTCAAAAGCACTGTTTATATATACAGTGTACATATATATATATATATATATATATATATATATACACACAGTATGTATGTTTTTACATATATGTATATATATACATATACATAATATGTGTGTGTGTGTATATATATATATATATATATATATATATATGTGTGTATATATATATATATATATATATATATATATATATATATTGTGGGAGATTAGCTCGGTGGCGGGTATGGATGACCCCTTGAGGGGGTTTGTTACACAGGGAAATAGCCGAGAAGTGGTTGCAAACAGTTTGGTTTATTCATGCAATTTTCTTCAAACAAGTGCATGCAGCAAAAACATCAAAATAAAATAAAACACAAAATAAATCCTTGCCACTGTGGGCGGCTACCTTCTCACATACAGGAACCTACCTACGGAGTCTGTCTCCAACCTACTGTTGGGCAAACTTTGCTGATCCTACAGCAGACACTCAATAGTCCATTTATTTTCTCTTCTCACAGCACATGTTCATTGGACTTTCCTTTCACATAGAAAACATCCCTTTGTTTGTCTCTTCACACTCTTCACATAGCAACCATTCCTTTGCTTGTCTCTTCACATAGCAAACAGTGCATTTATTTCTTTCCACATAGAAATAGTCCAAGACCTCACCTTGAGTAGTCTTCACACTTGTTACCCTCCTCAGCGCACATCGCTTCAGGAGGTCTTCCCCGTGCTCACACAGCTTTCAGGGGGCACACATCTGACTGTCCTCCTCTCCCCGTGCCCACACAGCGTCAGGAGGCGGCAATCCTTAGACTTCCTTTGGACAAATTATAGAGGCCTTCATTTCCTCATTCTGAACAGCTGAATGGTTTTCAACTTCCTGCTGGCTATCTCTGCAGCCGACACCCTATAGTAATTGGTGAACTTTCCAAACCAGGTGGAAATGTATCTCCTGTCTGTGACTACATTCACAGATTTACCTGACTTCCTGTCACATACCCCCCCCCCTCTTGTTTCAACCCTAGGGTTGGGACACAGATTTCCAGACACGCATGTGTCAGGCACTTCTCTTGACTCTCACTGATAAGCCTCCTAGTATCCTCAAGCTTCCGGAGGAAACTGTTTCTGTCATCTTCATTGACAGATTTCTCGTAAATGTCACACAGTTTGTCTCTCATCTCATATACACATTCTTCAACTGCATTTTTGGCATCATTTCGCTCCTTCTCAAGTTTGTCTTGCATACAAGTTAGTCCTATCCACTATGGAGGACCATGATCCATAGGCAACTCAATTTTGCTAGTCTTAAAGTCTTCAACATTCTTAAGACGCCTCTCTCTGCAATCAATAAATGATTTCCACAAAACTTTGAGAACCTCTGCTTCACTTGGCTTTGATCCAAGTAGGGACTCTTGACGTCCCTCTGTGACTTGAGTTGCCTCTCCATACAGCTGTACACAATCATTGACTCTTTGTTGTAAAAGGGAATGATCTTCTTTCTTGAGCTTAGCTTGCTCTAAGATGCTGTGCAGAGGGCCTTCCATTTGCGACAACAGGTGGTCACACATTTCTTCAAAGTGACCCCTGTTCCTTTTTCCAGAGACATCATCAACTTTCCTTCCACCAACACATGGGTCAAAGGCAACAACACAGTCTATTACAGGTTTCTTCAATGCACTTTCTGCTGAACTATTTGACCGCTGAAGGTCACCTGGTTCCTTTTCTTTATCTGAACTCCACATGGAATGTGTCTCAAGATCACGATCACACTTCTGCCACCTGTCTTTCACCAGTTCCATTTTGGAAATATTCCCTGAAAGGCACTTGAAATTCATTTGCTTCACGTTTTCACCAACAGCCTTAGTTTTCTCCACTAGGTGGTGTTTGCTTTTTTGAAGGAAATGTTTATTCCAGAGGGGTGATTCAAACAACATGTCATCAAATTTCTGATGCTCACTCAGGACAGACCCCAAAACACTGATCCTTTTATAAACTGCATCAGGCACACTATCCCCTCTTTGGGACAGATCCTCTGTTGCCTGTAATTCCTCTTCAAGTTCCTGCAACGTAATCTTCATCTCTTCTACTTGCTGTTCTAAGGCTCGCTTAGACTTTTCTAGCTCCTTAACGCTTTTCCCAACATCATCATTGGAGCTGACCAAATCTTCAATTTCTGTACACAGCTGGTTGTTAACTCTTTCTAGTTCAACCTTACACTCTAAAGCTTCCTCCAAAGAGCAAGCCAAGAACAGGGCTTTGCTCTCTTTATCACGCGCCTCCGCTTCTGCACGGTCGCGTTCTTCTGCATATTTTGCAGACACAGTCTTTTCCTCACCAAGCATCTGATCCAACTTCTTTTTCATATCTTCAACACTCTCTAATGACCCAACGCTTTCTTCCATGCGTTTTTTCATATCCGCTATCTGAGCTTGCAATGTTGCGACTTGCTCTGATATGTTTTTCTTTGCTTCCTCCTCCTCTTTTAACTGTTCCAGGAAGCCATTTTTCTCATCTTCCATTTGTTTGAGTTTTGTGCTAAAACTCAGCCTTTGACACCTCTCTTCCTGTAAGAGTTC